>NW_025941275.1:250707-578387 GCF_000764305.2 Hyalella azteca | reverse complement strand
AGTAATATAGTAAGCTATTTTATAATTAACAAGCCGGTATCTAGTTTATAGTTTAGACAAAATTTATAAGGTTATCTGTAAAAAATGTCTTGTCATCTGAAAATAATTGCTAAAATTTGAATTAACCAAAATTTGAACAAACTCGTTTACCTTATTCTAGTGACTGAATCCCAATCTAACATGTAACAGCTGGTATTCTTTGGAACGGGGGTGTTGTTTACTTCTTGATCTCGTTGTGGCAACAGCAATCGGAAGCCATTGCGGTTACCATTGTGAACCTGTGATACAAAACATTAATCAAATCAAAAGTAGAACATTCAAACATAACAAACTTTGAAAATACTTAATACATGCCATATCGGGCCCAGTGTAGTAAAATAACAAAAAGTGAACGTAAATTACGAATTTATGAACGCGTCTGAAAATGAGTCAGGCAAAAAATTTGTTTGCCACCATGACTCAGCGTAAATGGCTTTTCATTAAAAATTACCCGGCAACGCATCTTTAAAATAGCCAGCGACGCTTTGGGCTTAAAAATCCATATATTGCCGACGCTACATCCACCCTCTGCATAGTGGACCCTAGGCATAATTAATCATCTTGCATTGGGTATATGAATGTTATGCACGGTATATAATAATAATGCACCGGGCTGTACCTAATTGTCTGTACTCTGTTGCATGCTGGGCCGCCGGCTATTGTTGTGGTATGTGGTCTTGCTCAGTTGCTCTGGATCACGTGTTTAGTCACTTTAGTATGCATCATGGAGAAGTCTTCTTGCTCTTGGCAGCATAATCATGGTACTTGTAAATTGTAATTACTTTATGACATTTAGTTCATTGCAGATCATCAGATGCAGTCAACTTAAAAGACAAATCTTTCACCAATAACCATACAAAATTATTTTTTTATGTTCTCAGAGGCATATCCTAATAGTAATAGTATTTCTAATTTGAAATTAAAATTGAACAGATTTTCCTAACTTGAAAAAAATTGATAGGAATTTTAATCATACTGAAACATAGTAGTAATTAGTAAACTAGTGATATACGTTTAGGCATCCAACAAAAAATGAAACAATAACAAATTTAGCCTACTGAAAAATCCCGATTTCTCCAACAAAACATCTACCTAACTCCAAGCAACACTGCAATGGCATATTTACCTGAACTCTGTCGAGCTCAGTTTCCATTTCACACTTTCAGCAACGATGACTAACAACTTGGTGGTGTTTGCGGGTTGTAGGTGAAGAAGACGCACGTTGACCGGACTAACAAGTAACAACTTAACATTGGGCCGCCTGACGAAGAGCACCACTGCCCTGGATGTAATGGACTATCATGATTCCTGCCTTGAGCCTTCCGGAACGGAACGTGGCCTTCAAGCCGTCCGTATCTAAGCCGTGGGTTGAACCAGCCCTCGGTCGAACGGCCACATGTCGAAGGACGATAAATTTTGAAACAGAACTATGCTATCGGAAACCTAACCTCAGATGCGGTGAACGTAAAATTACGTAATTTAACGATGCCCGGATGTCAGATTCGATCCGCGGCCGGGTGTTTTTTTTTATAATTTGATTTGAAGGCTTCGGGTATGCAGGTAGCACACCTCCCAGCCTGAGCACAACTGGGGGTTTTGGACACTTCACTTGACTTCTAGATCTCTTTACCTCCTAGCTAGCACTTTCACAGCCAGTGTGGCAGTAAATTGTGAAAAGAAAAATTAAAATTAGGCTTTTTTTTATTCACAGCCTGGTCACCATATTGCAGCTAAGCAGATATTGACCAAGGAGACGGATGGCAGCAGTGCGTTTCCTCATTGGGGCATCACCACCTCCAAGAGCTGAGGACAGCTCCCAGGGAAGAGACAGGCCCTCCAGTCTTGTGCGGAATTATCTTCGTTGGTTGATGAACAGCGTGCAGTGCAGGATGAGGTGTCTGATTGTGCCCTCTACATTACATTCTGGACAATTACTGGAGTTGGCTAAGTTGAATCTGGTCAGATGAGCGTTAACACCAGCATGTCCCAGGCGCAGACGTGACACAGCGCATTCAACGGAACGTGGTAGTGGTCCATAGTCCACATAGGATATCTCAGGTCCCAAGCTTCTTCGGAAGGTCCCCTTTTCTGTTTCTTGCACGTTGGCTGACCATTGGCGTGCCCACTCTTTAATGGTGAGTGACTTCAAGGTGCAGATCCACTCCTCGAAGCACAGTTGAGATCTTGCTGTGCGGTCGTTAGAATGTGCAAGGTTTGCTACCCTATCTGCCACCTCATTCCCACGGATCCCGATGTGTCCTCTGATCCAGCAAATTGCCACTTTTTCTAGTCCCTTGACAAGCATCAACTCCTGTATCTTGAAGACAATTTTGCGATATGAGTGCCCAGAAGAGTAGGATAAAAGCTGCAAAGCAGACCTTGAATCTGATAAAATCAAAACCGGCTCCTCCCTCATTGATGCATCCTCAGTGGCCAGCTGCATGGCTTTGTATATTGCAAACAGTTCAGCACCAAGGACTGTGTGCTCTCTTCTAAGTAACCAGCCAGTTGCCAATTGGGCTGACGGAACAAAAAGTCCAGCCGAAACTGACCCACCATCTGATTTGGATCCATCTGTATAAATTTGAACATGTTTTGGATAGTGTTCTAAGAGAAAATCAGAGAAACAGTTTTGGATAAGTTGATGTGGCATATTAATCAAGAAATTGTCTTGTATGTTAAGAAGTATGTTTGATGCAAGATCCACTTGAGGAGGGATTGGACTCATCAGAGGAGTTGCAGCACAACGAGTGAGTGTAAGGCCCAACTTTCGGAGGCTTTCCCGAGCTCTAGCAACAAAAGGAGTGTTACCATGAAGTCCCCTGTCTGAAAAACCCAGCATGTAGGGTACTTGATCCCCTGCAGGCGTGTGCAAATACCTTAATACCCATTTATTGTGCGCTCCATGAGTTTTCCCATGCAAGGGAGAAGAGTGATTGGTCGGTACCCTGTCACTTGCTCAGGAGGCTTTCCTGGTTTAGGAATAGGCACAACAATCCCATGCTTCCATGCATCAGGGACAAGCCCTGTGGCCGGGTGGTGCACGGCAGGTTGTATGCGAGGCCGGAGGAAGACTGCGCTCCCCTTAACATTCAGTGTTGCCAGGTTTTTTTTTCTCGGCGAGAATACCAGATTGCCTAGCTCAAAATACCAGAAATTTTATTGTTTAAAACGGACTAATACCTCCAAAATTAATAAAACTTTTAGGCAGAAATGTTGGTTATAAAAAGAAAAAAAAATTATCTTATGTACTGTGCATTTATCTAGCGGTAAACTTGCGGGTCCAAAAATGACGGGAAAGATTTAATCGCGCCGCTCTGCAGGTAATCTATATAGCTAATCCACGCCTACGCTGGAGGAAGTTCAAACTGCCAAGGTTTAACTTAATGCAGTAAATTTTCAGTAAGCCATAAAATACCAGTAAAATACCAGATTTAGGCAAATATACCAATATACCAGATCTAAAATATTCATACCAGACACCTTCTGAAGATACCAGATTTGTGAAATTTGGTATAGAAATATACCATCTGGCAACGCTGTTAACATTGAGCTAACAATTCAATTCCTCACTCAAGCCTGTTACGGACGGCTTGAAGTGTTGAAGGCTACGTTCCGGAAGGCAGGAATCATGATGGTCCGTTACATCCAGGGCAGTTGTGGTCTTCGGCAGGCGACCCGAAACGATTAAAAGTCTGAACCCGGACCCGGACCAAGGGACTAAAACTCGGACCCGGACAGGCCCGCCAGGCCGAGTTTACAAAAAAATGAAAGGCTCTGAAACGTTGAGAAAATTTGAAATTTTACACAGCAAATTTGAAATTTACTTAGAAAAATTTCGTCTAACCAGAACATAGGGTCTCGGACAAGTATATTTTTTGTACGAACTATTCGATAGAGAATGTTCTGAAACTTCCAGGAAATAAAAATAATTTTTATCGAATTCGTCTCATTTTACGTGTAAAAATTCATGGGAGGTCCGTGGGACCCCGAACCAAGTTCATAGAACCTGGACCCGGACTCTTGTATTTGAGTCACAGAAAAGTGCATTTTTCGATCGAACTGTTCGGTAGAGAATGTTTCGAAACGTCCAGAAAACATGAAGGCATTTTCATCCATTTTTTGGCAATTTACTTGGAAAATTTGTATGTCTGGCCCGGGAAACCCTGGACCCTGGTATTCGCATTTGGGTCACCGAAAACTGCCTTTTCCCCGGACCTGACACGAAATTTTTCTAAGTAAGTCGACAAAAAAATCGATACAAATGTTTTATGTTTTCTGAACGTTCCCGATCGACTAGTTCTATCGAAAAATGCACTTCTCTGTGACCCGAATACATGGGTCCGGATCCGGGTTTGAGTCCCTGGGTCCGATGTCCTCCGGATCTGACATGAAAATTTTCTAAGTAAAATGACAAAAATTCGCTTTTAATACTTCATATTTTCTGAACGTTTCAGAACATTCCCTATCGATTTGTTCGCTCGAAAAATGCACTACTCTGAGACCCTTATGTGCTGATCATACGAAATTGTTCAAAGTAAATTTTAAAATTTGCTAAAGTTTTCTAGACATTTCAGATGATTTGCAGCTTTTATTTTATGTGAGCCTGCTCCGGCAGACCGATCCGGGTTTCAGTCACTTGCTCCGAGTCCGGGTTTTCCCCCCAAAGAGTATCTTAGCTGACTACCTCTCTTCCAGGTTGCCGTCCTGCAAGTAATCTCGCGCACGAAGCAGGGCACGTGACAGACACAACTGAACAAACCATGCTACTTCCATACCATGCTACTTCCATGCCGGATATTTTTCATCATAGTAAATACTTCTTTAGTTAGAATACGGCACAGCATCAATTAAGTTATTCGCGGCTCTTAAATTATGCTAGCTGAATGTATATTCAGCTATTTTATTGCTGATGGTATAAAAATACCTTAGGGATAACTTAAGCAAAATTTATACAGGACTACCGACAAACATTTGCACTGTATCAGGCTATTTAGCATATGTTGTCTTTGTTCGGTCACTATTTAGAGAAATTACGTGAATTTCCATGAAATTAATGGCATGTGACACTTCCCAATAGAATAGTCGATCCAAACTCGAAGAGATTTAGTAGTTACGCAAAGACCACTCATTATCGTTCCCTGCAACCCTAAGTTGCAATGATTTCACGAGGATTTTTGACCCTTGGATGTTATCAAGTTTGTTAAGTGCATATGCCCTTCAATAATAAACACTTTCTCATTTTTTTCAACGAATTCCATACTTGCTAGAACAATTTTGCAATTTTAAGTTATAATGTTCGAAAAAAGATCATTAATAATAAAGTTCATTGTGACGTATACGTCGCAACTCGGTGTTCTTCCCATCATTTAAGCCGCTAGAAATTGTACCATTTTATTTCATAGTGTACTTACTTTTCATTTTGGCATAACATTAATTGTATTTGTGTTCAATCATACCTTTAGTAAATTTCAGGATTTGACCAATTGTTTCATTTCCTGTTTTCTTTAGCCACCCACCAAGTCTATAGTTGCATGTAATCAGTATTCGTGAGTAGGTGTTCACACAATCCAACGTTTTCTAAGCAGGACCCAAGATATCTAGTAGAAAAGTAATAATTTGGTATGGCTGAAAAGCCACCATGCACGAAACGGATTTAGACGGGGAGCAGGATGGGATTAACATTAATGTATGAATTCCATATTGACTCTGCTAGCATGGTTCCTATCATCAGAACCCAATAAATGCGCTGTTCATTTGAGGTGTTAAAGTAGTTTCTGGGCACTACAAATATTATACTTTACTGTGTCGAACAGCCGCATGAGAGAACGAGCTCTGGCACCCTCAGTGTCCGGGCAGCAGCTCTGTCACCCGCCTTGCTCGGGCTGCAGCTCTGGAACCCTGTGTCGGGCAACAGCTCTGCCACTCGCCGTGTTCGAGCAGCAGTTCTGGCGCAGCAACTTCGCACTTCTTTCAGACATAATGCGTTTAGGAAATTTCATTTAGGAAATATTTGTTAAATAATCTCTTGCTATTACAGCAGCCGGACATGTCATTAGAAACGCAAAACATATACGACGCCCGATGATGGGCGCATTCAGTTTTTTGGCTTTCATTTCTTTTGAAAAAATCTACACTACTTCATGCTGAAGTCGTGCTAACATTTATTTGCGATATTTTTTGCTATTTACTTGTAACTAACATCTGGAGAATTTATGCATTGACATGTTATTATACATTTCCAGTTCATCGGTATGCCAGGGCTTAGTCTTATTCCCACAGTCATCAGAAATAATGATAATAAAGATCATCAATAATTCAAACTCTATTCTTTGATTGTCAAAATTATTTGGAGAGAGGAAACACTAAGATTTCTAAGACATGACTCTGTCATAATTAATTTCCTACTGATTCCTAAACAGCGCGCATTTTTACTAAATACTTTTAACACTTTCCAAATATTTGCATTACCTGTCATGTGTCATTAAATTACTGGGCATAAAGCTCACAGTTGCCGAGAGTAGGAAATAGCACGACGACGTTAGTATATAACGACAGTTGCTCAATGGTGTAATGATATATAATAATATTAATAGCGGTTTCTGTACTTATATTATCAGTCTGCTTATATCGCAAGTTCACGAGGAATTTAAAAGCATAGAAAATGCCAAGCAAATTCACCATTTCGATATTAAAAACGTTTCAGCGTTCATTAGGTTGTAGACCTGTCGCCGATTCATAACATCGCAGAATATTCGCAGGTTGTTGCGGTCTCGAACACGCAACTCACTGCTCCAGCTGGACTTTGCTCAACCTCTCGGCCTATTCGCTGATCTGACAAATAAAATAATCAACGAATTACCTACCATTTAGCGTTGGAGAAGTAGGGATAGGCGGCAGCCAACAATTAGATAATTATATAGATATATAGCCAACAAAAGCATTCAAATGGATAATTTACAACAGTGATGACGCAAGACCATCATGCAAATGAATATCAACAAATTAAATAGTTACCAGCTGAATTAGTTACATTAACAATGGTCAATGTATAGCTTCAAGTAACCTCTAAATTAAAATTATTTGACGAATGAAACTTTCAGCGATATTTGCTAAATGGACATTGTTTGACAAACCTCAGATTTACCTTCTTCTGTAAGCGTACTATTTCAGTATTTGAATCTTACAGTCTAATTAGCCTATTTTCTCTAATTATACAGAAAAAGGTGATGGACCGTTTCATTTGCACTTTAAATGGATTATTATTAATGATTATTTATTAGTTGAGTTAACCCTCTAAAACTAAACTGTTTTTGCATCATCAGTGGCGATGCTAACAAATGCAATAGATTCGTTTACCTTATCAGGTAATATATATAGAAAAAATATCTACAAATGCTCTCACCGACCCTCCTATGAATCAGTCGTTTCATTCTGCATTGAGTAATATTCTCGATATGCCGGTGGAATTTATCAAGCAATGAAAATTGAATGACATTTATAGGTATATATATGGCTATCGAATACATCAATTTGAAGTCTCCACAGCACAATCCATGCGATACGTACAAAAAATTATTTTCCTATTGAAAAAATACTCAAAAAATGGTATTTAGATAGAAGAGACCAAAGGCGACCATTGTATTTCGACGGTTGTTCATGTCAAGATACGGTGGGAATAATAATATTTAGTTTTGCCGGCAAAATAGTTAGAAACCACATCTCAATGTTCACGGGGGAAACCTTTTTCATTAAAAATTCATACAAGCCTTGATAAATACGATTTAAAATAAGAATTTTCTACCAAAAAATTCCAAACTCAGGCTATAGCGCCCCAGCCTTTCGAGCTCTTTTAAGTGTCAAGACGAAATCTAAGATTTAGCTCCGGAATAGAATTTTTTATTGCCAGCGCCATCAACAATGGACGTGGCGCACAAGATGGAACACCGATCGATGGAAACAGCGCTCAGCACGTCCAAATTCTTCAATGTTTTAAGCTGTTACAAATTGTTTCTTATCCCAAAGTCAAGATTAAAGTTGACGACTTAACTTGTACCGTAAAGTAGGTGCTTCTGCAAGTTACGCGGCTAACGTAGAGTTGTTTGTCCCAAGACAAAGTTGCCACCCACATTCGTTATAAGTTTCCAAGTTAAAGTGCAAGCCTTGCCAACCTTTCACTTACACTTAAACTTCTGGCTATTGCCACAAGCTGTATTTTAGAACTACTTCATCGCTCTCTATAAGAGGCATGACATGACTCCACTTACTGTATTTTGGCAGTTGAGATAAAGAAAGACATTTTTCTCGAGACTTCATGTCACATGACTTGAGTGAGCTACTAAGAAACAAGTAAATATTTAATGTAGTCATTCTCAAATTTTGCGATCTAAATTCTCATCTTCACACTAATAATATTTGCGGCAACGAAGGACCAAGAATGATGTCGTGCACTTTTAAACTTCTGCATTTCATTATCCAAGTCTGAGTCGTACGTCGTTAAGCGACAAAAAGGTAATTTATATTCACGGATAATGCGATTTTACTCACGCATTTCTCAAAAATTGACTAACAACATTTTACTGCGAAAACGAAACGATAACACCAAGCAATATGAAATAATCATTCTAACTTTGCCAAATGATTTTTTTTGTTAGGGAGGCGAGCTCTTTTACAATAAAATTCAGTAGAATTATCTGAATTTGATGGTGGTTAATGGAAGTGATCACAAACTCACATTGAAATTACTTGTTGTACAGGCTCCTCACTCGTACTCGTGTACTAACTCGTGAGCTGTACAGGCTCCTTTGGGAAACTTTAAATAAGTACGTGAACCGTTCATACTCGCGTGAATAAAACACTAGTCAGAATATCTTCATGTCAATCTAGCTATTTATTTGTAATAGTAGAGTAAAAATAAGTATATTAAAGTTTTCAAAGCGCAGACGAGTGAGGCATGCAAGGAAACATACGGCTCATAAACAACGTTAATCATTGAATAAGCTTCATCTGCTTCCTGGAGGGGGCGCCGCCTTCAACTCTTAAATAAGCCCTGAAGCCAACGCCCAGCCTCTGCATGCAATAACTTTACTTAGCTACAGCACCAGAAGCCGCAGATTCGGCATATGCCCCGCGCCCGGGGTTATCATGTGCCTGTGGGTCCGGTACGAAGTGTGATACGTTAGGGTACGCACACAGTGAAAGCAGGTTGCCAGCGTGCTGGTTACCTGCTCAGGCTGGCGCCTGAAACCATAGAATACAGAAGCCTGTTCGTACAGGTTTTCACTGTGAACACTTACATTATTATCCTATCTTCATTCATGTGGCAGGTTGGAGCAGGTCACCCGCGCGGGCAAACCTGCTTCCACTGTGTGCGTACCCTTAGACTAGACAGTGCAAAAGCCTTGCAAAATTATTTTTTCCTACGATAATAAAACGCGATCATCCATATCAGTGCAAGATTAGTGAACCAGTGTACATAATCATTGACAGTCATGTAAATTAGTATTTTCAACTAAAATCACTCGATTTTATATCATATTAGGGCCATATAAATGAAGTATATTGCCTATATAATTTTTGTGTTATATAGATAAGAGTTGATAACAATTTGTAATAATAAATGAAATGACAGGAATAATAACAAAACATTTATGCTAAGGAGTAACTAAAGTGAATTATGATCATCCAAACAATCTCCCAATGTTGGTAGAAAATGATTCGCGGGGATAACTAAAGGAAATATGCATAGTCGTAACAAGCTCCTGGGCTTTGATCGAACGTTGTCCACTCATTGGCTTTCTAAAACTGCCCCTACGGAGAGAAAAAATATAACTCAGTACTCACTGCAGTGAGTGTAAACATGAGGTCACGGACAGACGGATAGACAGACTGACGGACGGACATGGCGAGCACAATAGTGCATTTTTTCCATAAATGAGAAAATGCGCTAAAAAGTGTGATTAGCTTAACGAATGAACTCTGTAGCGTGTCAGGTCTTGCTGCGCGGTGCTGCTCAGTCTCAGTCTTAGTTTGCTAACTGAGGATCCCAAAGCTGTGTTTTGAATTTTGGTTCTATATTAAACAAATGGCCTTGAATGACAATTAAACGACTCCCGCCAACTACTTTGGTTCTAAAAAAATCGCAGTGTCAATTCAATTTTCATAATCATCGATATCACCGATGACAAGTAAACTAGGCATGTGGCTTGATTACTTTGAGCTTAGAACGCTACCAAGCATGCAACTTATTCTTCCGAACGCGATGCAAGATATATCAAATTAGTTCGTTTTCTAACCAATAGTTCATTTTGAGTGTGTGTAGTAAAGAGATGCTCCTAAATACCAGCGATGCAAATTAAGCTTAAAACTTCGTTTATATTGATGCTAAGTAAAATCTGAACGCAGAAAGTTTATTCTGAACCAGTTATTTAGAAGTTTAAATTATGTCAACTTACCTGACGAACATACTGTAGTTCTTATTAAATAGTTTTATTAAGTGTTTCATTCCCTATAGTGTCATAGTGTGATGATTAAATTACTTCTATTGTAACGTATTCAAGTTACGATTGAAAGTTACCTCTACGACTCGCGGTACAGTTTTGAGTCATAGCTGCCGGCTCATAATTGAGCTTCGTTCCAGTGCAGTGCGAAGTGTGAAGAGTTCCAAGATCGCTGTCATGATAGCTCGCACTCCTTTCAAGCGAGTGAGTTAAACAAACATTGAAAGTTTCTCAGCCTGGAACTTCCAATTCTAAAGGAACTTCATCATCAAGCGGAAAACTCTCGGTCGACGACAGCCTGGGGCTACATCTCTTGTTGATCGCACCGCTTAATACGCTGAACTCTAGTGCTAGCATAAATATGAAGAGTCGTCGAGCTAATATAGAACTCCTAGACCATTAGCTCAGGTCCTGACGGACGTAGTGGCCTTATTAAAACAAACTTAATTAAAGTTAGTTCGTTTAAGTTGCACATAATCTCTGGATATACATAGGATGAAAATTAGAAACATTCATGATGCAGATGAGGCGTGTTTGAATAAAATTCATACGAGAGGGTGAGATGAGTTTAAGCCACCAGGACGAGATAATTTCATGAAAAAAGGTTCAGTTTCAGCACTATGCTGCAATGTTTTGTATGAAGGTTTTGGATATGAAGCTGGCCGCCATGTAGCATTTTGAACTGAATTTTAATACAAAGACTTGACGTTGCACTCAAAATCATATTGAAAAAGACAGGGCGAGAATAACAATTATTATTAAATAATTCAAAACAATGAATTGACTACAGATTCATATTTTGTCAGAATAAACTTAAACAGAATTTATTCCTGGACATGGAATAAGAAAGGGTTAAATAAATGAAAGAAAGGGTTAAATCGATGAGGAACGCACTTCTGTGATTTTCATCGATGTCACCGACAGCTGAAACCAATCGAGCTGCGTTTTAGGTAATGCTATATGGCGATAAATAATGCTATATTCTGAATTTCGAAGTTATAAAGCCAGCTCCCGCAATCATTGCGTGTGTTTATGCTCGTAACATTTTATTTTAGATCAGTGCCCGGTAAGTAAATAAATAATTGAGCGAGGATTGACAGTGTGATCAACCCATAGAATCCCACCGCTTTTATTAGCAATATATAGGAGTTAGTGTTGTTGCCGCAGAGCTCCACAAGTGAGACAATAGAAACATATTGATGTTTCATAGAACATTAAGATAAGTCGGAAATTGGAATAAAAAATGTTGTAAGTCTATATCTGAACAGTGCGCATATATTTTTTGAAATTAGACGTCATATAACATCTCTCAACGATATAATTTCTAAAACTATGTTTTCTTCATCTATCTCATCATAACTGCCTTTAAACTAGCAAATGTGAGAAAAATAGAAAAATAAATTCTAGACGTGTAAAGGAAAAAGTTATGAATATTCATAATAATTACTGTTATTGATAATGTATC
Source organism: Hyalella azteca (assembly GCF_000764305.2). Classification (NCBI taxonomy): domain Eukaryota; kingdom Metazoa; phylum Arthropoda; class Malacostraca; order Amphipoda; family Hyalellidae; genus Hyalella; species Hyalella azteca. The sequence goes on along the minus strand of NW_025941275.1, from coordinate 566,384 downwards.
TCACGAATAGTGACCCTTTTGAGACTACAGAGGGCACATTTGTGAAGACACCAAATTTTAATCGAATTCTCCGTTTTATCCAAAGTTTACAATGCGAATAAAATACACCTTAGCCGAAATAAGGAAGTTTGAAACTACCCATTGATTAAATCAGAGTTGCCATCATTCACCTTTTTACGTTTGAATTTCCACTTGAATTTTTCGTAAAAAAATTAGTTTTAATTTGTAATCGATATCATCCTAATTTTAAATCCTTTTTCTAATCTGAATGTAATCTATCCGAACTTAAATTTAATATTGAAAGATTATTTGGAACTTGGCGACGCACGATAACCAAGGGGGAGCTCTGCGACGTACGTAACCAAGGGGGAGCTCTGCGACGTACGTAACCAAGGGGACGCTCTGCGACGTACGTAACCAAGGGGGAGTTCTCTGAACAGAACGATCAGTCAAACATCAAAAGGCTAACTGCATGCGCTTAAGACCATAAATAAATTCGAGTCATGTGAGATTAGACTAAACTTTTTAATTATAAAACTTGTTGATTGCTGAGCATAAAAGTCGCGAGAAAAGCGCATTATCTTAAAGCCAACTGCCAGCAACAGTCTTCTCGACTGGCAGTCGAATAAATCCGGGATTAAAAAAAGTTATAGAAGTGAAAATTTCGTATGCATGGCATGCAATTTATTTGTAAGCCGCGGAAGACTCATTAAATTATGATCTGCACTTTTATTTTTATATTCTAATCTAATCTACGCGTATAGGCTTGTCGCATTGAGACAAAACTATTTGCATGGGAAAGCAGGAGCGGTTTCTTTGATGTTGCATTAATATTAGAAGTTAAGTCCTATGCTGGCAAAAAAATTTGCAAAATATCAAATAATTAGCTAACATAATTGGTCTAGCGAGGTAATTTCTATTCAACTGAAAATTATTTAACATTGTTTCCAAAATTACAGACGAATAAACGGTGGATTGGAAATGTATATTCACGTTATTTGGTCGGCAGATTATTTCTACTTGTAGAGCCCTTATTTGTTGCAGCCGTGCGGACACTGCGGCTTTGATGCTGCTGTAATTCTGCGGTAATCTAATGAAAAACCGGCGCCGAGTTGCTCGCTCGACAGAAAATTGGATCAAAGTGCAGTCTGTGTGTACTGTGCACTACACTTTCTTGAATAATTTAATTCAGGAACATTAATAAACTGATATCATTCACGTGGACTCGTCCAATAATGAAGAAAATATTAAGCAACGAAATAACTTTCAAAAATCTCATAAGCCAGGTGTTCGTTGAACAATTTATGTTTTGCCATAGTCTGTTTTAAACTTCAGAAGTGGAGAGAGAAAACTAAAGAATGAATGAAATTATTGTTTCTAAGTTTTAGTTTCTGTTTCCGCCTAAGGAAATTTTGAAACGATCAAAAATGATCATGGACCATTAACATAATGATCTAACATTTTATTCTGATATATAATCGAAGATTCAAACTTCATTGCCGATGATTGTAGTCAGTCGGCAAGGATTGAGTTTGCTGTGAAGAAGCAAGAACTGATGGTGGTGACTGAGGCTGCTGAGGTGATGGTGGTGATTATGACTGCTGAAATGATGGTAGTGATTGAGGCTGCTGAAGTGATGAAGGTGATAACAGTTGTAGCAGTGAGCGCATCGCCTGCCGCGACGTCATCTGTTGCAGGCGTATGGGCGCTGCGCTGTTATGTCGCGACAATCCCTTAGCATTTTACTGCGTCGTTCAGAGGGATTCTCCCTCACTGTAGACATTTGGGTAAATATTTCTCCGATGTGTGATCCGGATCTTGTATATAGGATAAATTTAGGAATTACTTATTAACCTAAAGCCGTCGAAATTGGGCTAGTGTGTCCGTGTAAAGTAGCCACATAAGTTGTTCGCAAGCAGCTGAGTCCAAATCTCACACCGAAATTTTTTTATGTATTTATGCAAAATAACCCTTTTTAGGAAATTATATTAATTTTTCTGCATTCTATTAAGTTCATGTACTTGAAAAATTTATTTACATTTTCTTGCGCTATTAAAACTTAAAGAAAATTCTAATCAAGTTAAGTTTACAGTGGTCGCATGCATGGGCACAAATAAATCATATTTTAAAATTATATCTGTTATGTGCAATTACTCTTTTATGTACAGTAAATTTTTTTGCGAATATTAGAGACCATGTCATTGCAGGATTAAGAAATGAAGACGCTCACGATCTACTCTTGCGTATAGGTTTCATTGAAGACCAGAGAATTTGTTTTATTCGCAATTTTCTTATGGTTTTTTTCGGTATATCGAAAAAATTAATAAGAAAATTGCGAATAAAACAAATTCTCTGGTCTTCAATGAAACCTGTTTGAAAGAAGAAATTCTGCCACCCTATACTAATATTGCGTATAGTTACACCTAAATAGCAAAATATTGTTTTAAATTTTATAGATTGATTGAAGCATGTATCATATCTACGATTAAATATCGAACTTATGCGCAAAACAAATTCTTGCGATGTACGCAGTTCTGTTGCTTCAATGCAGTGCATTCATATTAGAGATGAAATTTTTTATTTACCGTTAAAAAAAATGTAAGCCCGGGCAATATAATTCATAGGGATTTTGGGTTATAAATGAAGAGAAAGTTATTTATTGTTGCTTCTTAATGCAATAGTTTGCCATAGTTCAGATGTTAGATGACTGACTGCATGGAAATGGATCAATGAAATTCGTATTTCACAGACTGGGTTGCAGCCTTACGTCCGTAATTCTTTCGGAGCGATGATAAATAAACGTGTAGCAAAAAAAAATATTTTATGCTGCAATAAATTTTTCTTGCAATTTGTATTATTAGTTTTTCTTTCATGTTCGGTCATAGTGACATTCATCCTTCCTGAATTCTACCTCGAAGTGATCATAAATGACCGTGCAATGAAAAAGTTAAGTTATGCTACAATAAACTTTTCTTACAATTTGTATTATTATTTTTTCCATGATTGGTCATAAGGTAATTCTTCATCAGGGTAATTTTTCAGCTTAACATTAAAATAAGGCACAGTTGCTGCTCGGCCATCAAGAATCTTTTCATAATCTTAAAGTTTCGGCAGCGATAATAAAACGGCCATCGTTTCAGAGATCATGGCTAAAATCTTTGCCGTGTGTTCCGCGAGTCTAATGTTTAGTGGACAAACTTTGACGCTGAAATATCTGTGGAGGTGTCGTAAAATCTGCACGGTTTAAATATTGCTTGTAAGCTTTGAACTTTACTGATTTATTAGCCTTACGAGCAGCATCACTCAGGCTCATTATTGATAGATGGCACCTGAATGGCAAAAGTTTTCAGAAATCAATAGTTTTGCTACAGAAAAAATATACCTTAAAATCTCCAAAGACTTCTTCAAACAGAATCGGATGATTTAAAAATTTTGATAATAAAAGAAAAATATATTTTTAGCAGAGCGTAATTTTTATTTTTGCTCTCAGATGAAGGCTGCGGTAAAACCGTAATCCGTAATTATCGGCACTCCTGCTCGAAAGCCAATAATTGTCAACGAATTCCTTACTAAGAAATTAATGATTACGACACTATTCACTATTGTGATCGGTGCAAGATACAGTGTCCATCATTCACATACCGGGTAGTGATGTAAAAATGAGTTACATTGTTTAGAAAGCTTGTAGTGAACATCACCGTCTCTTGCGTCTCTAATAATGACGTGCCATTCGTCCACCTAATTACCTCTTCGCCGTTTCAAATTCCGAGCGTCTTGTAATTATTTGAAATGTAATACGCAATTAATGTTTGTTAAGGGCAATTTCATAGCACCTGGCCGACCCATTGTCCCAAGTTATTCACTAGCGAATTGAGAACAGCGACGGTTGAAACTACGACCGTTTTCCGGGAGATCTTGTGTTTATCCTTGTTTAATCCAGGCAAGTTCTTGAGCAGGTCTAGAAGTGCTTTAGTTTAGGCTTGTGAGGATCCCTCATAATGTCTGTCTAAGCCACAACGCAGTCACTATGGCGCGTCTCCATAGTAACAAGGGCTCCACACCTCGACCATCATCACACCTTGCAATATTGAGGAGAACGCTTTGAATATCATTAAAACAGGTAGTATATACATTATTCATGTTATGTGTCTGCTAAGCTCTGAAAATAAGGTTACAATTTAGAAGATTGACAGAACTAAACGAGGAAGAAGTGAACTTTTGAACTGTATTGCGTTCTCAATATTTCTGTCGTATTAGTTTGTACAAATACATATTAGCAAATCGAGACTAACGAACTTGGCTGATATGACAGACCACATGTCATGAATAAGTATTTAACAGGTAACTCGAACGTCAATTTGATTAATCTCGAAGTAGAAGTAAGTTTGAGGAAGAATTCGCAATCGTGAGGAATTCTCGTTTCTTTCCTCAGTTGTGTCGCGTTAACCTCGAGTTGAAGTCATAAGCTCTTCTGGGGTCCATCAATCCTAAATACTCTGCCTTTTTGACTGTCTAAGTCTGACTTATAACTAGTGTTTTTGTTCCATTAGTCGGCCGAAATCGCCGGGAATTTCGCTTGGACTTTCCTGATGAATTTTTTAGGCGAGGAGTAGAGCAGCGGATGGGAATTTTAGCGTCTCGGAACTTCAATGTGGCTTAATGAATAACTTCTGTGCTTTGCGATGTCGGCGTGCAGCGACTGCTGCGAGAGAAGTATAACGTAGGAAGTGAATGAAGTAAGAAGTGACTGCTGAAAGGGAAGAAAAACAGAGGAATGTACAGCGTATCAAGTGACTGCTGAAAGGGAAGAACTACATAGGAATGTACTACGTAAGAAGTGACTGCTGGAAGGGAAGAACTACAGAGGAATGTACTACGTAAGAAGCGACTGCTGAAAGGGAAGAACAGTAGAGGAATGTACAGGGTAAAAAGTGACTGCTGAAAAAGTAGAACTGCAAAGGAATGTACAACGTAAGAAGTGACTGCTGAAAGGAAAGAACTGAGGGAAGTACAGCGTAAGAAGTGACTGCTGAAAGGGAAGAACTGAGGGAAGTACAGCGTAAGAAATGACTGTTGAAAGGGAAGAACTGAGGGAAGTACAGCGTAAGAAATGACTGTTGAAAGGGAAGAACTGAGGGAGGTACAGCGTAAGATAGTGGCGAGTTCCGGGCAAAGTCCACATTTAGAACGAGGCTCTACGTATCTGAGGCAGCAGCTGACAGTGTAAGCAGACTTTAATCCCAAGACAATTCATCGGGGGGAGACTTTAATTAGAGCGGAAATAGGCTGGAGATGAAGACCCCTTCTCATGAAACAGCTCCTGCTGCGATGGTGGCTGTCACAAAAAAGGAATTTCTACAGCAGCCCAAGTGATCTTAAGATATTTTGTTTGAAAATGATGATTAAATTTTCATGAACTCGGTTTCTATATTGATAAAGTCGCCGAAGAATTATCTTGACAGATGCGCGACACAAGTTTATCACGCTTGTAATTTCATACCGCACTTTGAATTACTGTGCAATCTAAACCCGATAAATCTCATTTAGTGGGTTTTTTCACTATCTCTTCTGATCTCTAGTTTGTTTGGTCGCGTTTCATAAAATGCAAGAGAAATATTCAAAGCCTGCCAAGTTATGGCGATTATCATTCAGTTTTAATCTATCAGAAAGGGCTGGGAAATTTTTCGTCCCAATTTCGTCCACAAAAAATTTTTCCTTACGGAAATCATTATTATAAACGTCCTTAAGGTGTGAATACATTTTTTGTGTAGTTTGTCTAGTTTATTAATGAGCTTAGCAGTGCTCGTTGATATTAGACTGTAGATACACACGATGCTTGTCCTGATCAGATCTTCTTGATTTCTTGCCCTGATCAGCGTTCTGTATTCTGCTCTTATTATTTTCTTGCACTCTTGCTCTTAATATTTTATTGCACTCTTGCTCTTAATATTTTGTTGCACTTATACTCTTAATATTTTCTTGCACACTTGCTCTTAATGTTTTCTTGCACTTTTCCTCGTAATGTTTTCTTGCACTCTTTTTCTTAATGTTTTCTTGCTATTTTGCTCTTAATGTTATCTTGCACTCGTGCTCATAATATTTTATTGTTAATATATTTTAATACCTTAATTAATTAATACATTAATTAATACATTGATTAATATATAATTTAATACATTATATAATATATTAATTAATATTTTCGTGCACTCATGATCTAAATATTTTTCGCCCTCTCGCTCTTAATGTTTTCTTTCACTCTTGTTCCTAATATTTTCTTGCACTCTTGCTCTTAATATTTTCAGGCACTCATGTTCTATCCATTCTTGTCATCCCGTGTAGGTCGCGTGCCCGGTCTCTCGGTCTCTCGGCGCAGCAGAATGTCCGGTCAGTCTTTTAATCAATCGGTTGGAACCTTTATGTTGGCATTTATAACACATTCCTCGTAACATTTACTGACTCGGCAGGACCATAGAGACAAATGTCATTCCCATAGACGGCGCTTGCCGTGCGACGGCAGGCTGTCATTCCCGTCTGGCCAGGGCAGGCTGTCGTTCCCGTCTGGCCAGGGCAGGCTTGTCGTTCCCGTCTGGCCAGGGCAGGCTGTCGTTCCCGTCTGGCCAGGGCAGGCTGTCATTCCCGTCTGACCAGGGCAGGCTGTCGTTCCCGTCTAGTCAGAGCAGGCTTGTTCTGTTCTTTGTTCTCACAAAATGTCAATAATAATCAAATATTTGCTGCGTGCGAGCTGTAGCAGCAACCTGGTACTCAACACTAATGAACAACTACAAATAAAGAGGAAAAAAACTTCGTGTTCAAATCCTTGAATTTAAATTATTACTTTCACAATACTCATGAACGAATACTCACGGAAGCGTGTAATACGAAAACATAAATGGTTCGCTCCTGAAATATAAAATGAAAGCTCGGGACTAAGACGGAATTTCCTGTAAAAATAAAGGGCGCTGCTAAACGGAAGCAAAATTTCGCGAAAATTTTCTTAATGAGGCATTTTAATTACGGCAGGGCACGGGCTGGCCGAAAAATTGAAAATACAATTTGACAACTTTTTAAATGAACAGCTTTGCAGGAAACCCTACTACTTCAGCTAGTACAAATTAAGTTTTAGTTAGATATAGTGAACTAAAGGGAAATCTAGAATATAATATTGGACGTACATTGCTGGCACTGGCAATTGTACCAGTCTTATTTTCAACGGTCTTTTTTTTCTTCATGGGCCTTCAACTCAGCCGAATCCATTGAATTGTGATTGAAAGAGTAAGGAAAAATGCAATAAAAATATTTCACAGGTTTTAAAACAACGAATAAATAACAAAGAAAAGTCGCGTTCTATGGAAAGAGCACTTCACAGGATTTAGTACTTCAAGAAAATTGAAAAAGTTTCAGATGGGGCACGAACAATACAATGAATGCTGTCGAGTGCTCCCGGTATCGGAGCATGTCCCTGCCACACGCAGAAATGTGAATGGGTCCTCTTGTCCAAATGGAGTCATATTTCAACCCATAGCCCTGATACTCCTATTTACTGAGCCCACCAGCGTCTGGATGAACCACAGAAAGACCAAATGTGCATCGCTATTTGGACAAAGTCTCACTCATTTCTTCTAGTGCATTCTGGCAGACGCCGTATCATTCTTATCGCGTCCTGTGAAGTTTGCAAGAGTTTCGCTCCACACAAAACCAACGGCCCGCCTCGGCCGCCAGATTCATTTTTTTACTGCCTTTGCTTTCGCCTAGAAATTCTCATTGCTTCGTCTAATTCTTTGCCGTCCTCCATCAAAATTTCCCATCTGTTACGCATGATAAGGAATTGTTCCCTTCGATTCCCATGAGATCTTCTCGCATTTTACGACTCGACCGCTGACTAAAAATGACGGGAATTTGGAATTGGCGAAACCCTGTAAAATTCCTTATCTATGAGGAGCACGACAGGATGGATTGCGATTCGCTCATTTCAAATTTTGATTCCAGACGATGTTACCCAAATGGAAACTCCCCTTAGATCCCTGCTCGCTCAGGCGTCGCAAGATTGAACGCCATTTAGGAAAACAAAATTTGCCAAGAATTCTGAAAATGACAAATATTTTATAGGTTTTGTTATAATTTTATCATTGTTAGCGCAATCGGAGCCTCTTAAATCAGACTTTTAATATTTTTGATGGTATAAACCATATTTATGTTTTCACCTCTTATATGCGCGTGGTTAATGAAAAGTTCAACGTTAATTTTGTTTTTCTCCTGCAAGTTATTTTATTTGTTTACTTATTATGTAATTTAGCAGGCGTTTAATGAACGATTAACTGTGTTCGACGTAAGTTCCGTGCTATAAAACCATCCGAAAAAATTTTGAACGTCAGAGCTGCGTTCTCATAAAACCTTGAACTTAATTAAGAGGATTTTTGACTGAATATTAATTATTAAAACTAATTATGTCATGTTGCGCAACAGAGCTTTTTTGTTTTCCTTATGCTTTTACAATTACAACTGACTGTTGACATTAGGCGTCGACAATGATAAATGTTTCAAAAGAATGCAAAATAACCAGATAATGCCAAATTATTGGCCTATTTATAGTACTTTTTAACAGGTAAAAACCAATTTTATTTTACCCAGAAAATCATTTCATTGACAATCAATGGTATAAATGATAATGCTGTATAAAATGGATTAGTGTTTGAAGCAGAGCTCATTTACAACCTCTTGCCTTGTTGCCAACCTGGGATCGGCCAAATTGGGTTAGTCTCTGAGACACGTGGTCATCAGACGGCCTGACTCGGGATTACATGGAGGATGGAAAAAAACATGAACAAGATATTCCTTAGGAATGCTGTGTCAGCGAGCTGTATGGGGACGAGTGTGTTGCAAGTGAGCACGGGCGTGTTGCAAGGCAGTACAGGCGTGTTGCAAGGCAGTACAGGCGTGTTGCAAGGCAGTACAGGCGTGTTGCAAGGCATGCGTGTTGCAAGACAGCACATGCGTGTTGCAAGGCAGTACAGGCGTGTTGCAAGGCAGTACAGGCGTGTTGCAAGGCAGCACAGGCGTGTTGCAAAGCAGTACAGGCGTGTTGCAAGGCAGTACAGGCGTGTTGCAAGGCAGTACAGGCATGTTGCAAAGCAGTACAGGCGTGTTGCAAGGCAGTACAGGCGTGTTGCAAGGCAGCGTAGGCGTGTTGCAAGCAGGACAGGCGTGTTGCAAGGCAGTACAGGCGTGTTGCAAGACAGTACAGGCGTGTTGCAAGCAGTACAGGCGTGTTGCAAGGCAGTACAGGCGTGTTGCAAAGCAGTACAGGCGTGTTGCAAGGCAGTACAGTCGTGTTGCAAGGCAGTACAGGCGTATTGCAAAGCAGTACAGGCGTGTTGCAAGACAGTACAGGCGTGTTGCAAGGCAGTACAGGCGTTTTGCAAGGCAGTACAGGCGTGTTGCAAGACAGTACAGGCGTGTTGCAAGGCAGCACGGGCGTGTCGCAAGGCAGTACAGGCGTGTTGCAAGTGAGCACGGGCGTGTTGCAAGACAGTACAGGCGTGTTGCAAGGCAGTACAGGCGTGTTGCAAGGCAGCACAGGCGTGTTGCAAGGCAGCACAGGCGTGTTGCAAGGCAGCACAGGCGTGTTGCAAGGCAGCACAGGCGTGTTGCAAGGTGGCATCAATGTCAACAATGCAAATAACGTGTAAACCTATTTTAAGGTGAGATGAACTAGGGTGCAAATGTCAGTAAATATCGCTGTAAGGAAGACGAAGAATAAATTGATAAATTTTTAAGAAATACTAAATTCTATTTTTAGAATGAGATAATAATTTTGTATCATCCTAATGAATCATTACTGCGCTAAAGTTGACCACACGAGGCGAGAAGCAAGTGAGAGAAAAAAAAACATACACGGAACTAAAATTTGCGTCGCTGAACTGCACATATTTTCAATAATTTATTTTCGTTTTCCCAAATGATGATGTGCGCTGAAGGTGCGAGTGATGAGGCCGTCCCTGCGATAACTAGCGTAACACCGCAGCGGCGTCAGGACAGCGCACTTCATTAGTAAACTGACATCCGTCAATCCTCTTACGGGACCCAATCAGAGCTTGCCGCCCCCACCGCCCCCGTCTACCGGCCTCAGCTCTACTCTTCATAAAAGCTAGTACCAACCGAGGCCTGTAAGCGAGTTCTCTTTAAAACACGCGTATTTAAGTCTTGATAAAAAATTAAGCAGAAAAGCGTTACCATCGAGTGATGAAAAAACCGTAACTTTTTGCAGAATTGAAATAATGTATTCTTACATTATATGAAGATAAATATACGGAGCATACAACGTTTATAGTATTGAGATTAGGTTATCACTTCAGGCCCAGCAGCAGCGAAGGCAATACAAACATCAATATCATCGCCCATGAAACAGCTCTCGAAGCGCCCATAAATCCTGGGACCGCTCAAGGACCAAAGACCGCTCCAGGAACAAGGGCCGCTGTAGGATCAAGGCCTGCCCCTAACAGGCGTCTTGACACGAGTGCCGCTTCCGAGTAAACGGCGATCGGGCGATGCATCGTCACGTTCGCTTCACGAGCGCGGCAGCCTTCAGTGCTTGGCAGTAGAGAGAGGCTGAGGCTGAGACAGTCTGCGGCTACATTTGCTCTGCTGGGTTGAAAATATTTGCTAAACAAGGTTATATTTAATAGGAGACGAATAGATTTCAAACATGATTACATGCACTGTGAGTCGTACAGGCAGAGCTGGGCAGTGCTACTTTGAAATGTAGCGGCTGCTAACGCTACATGCTCTAAATGTCGCGGGCGCTACCGCTACCGCTACAATTGCTTAAATGTAGCGCCGCTACAGCTACCGCTACCGCTACCTCTACTGAAAATGTAGCGCGCTACTGCCCACCTCTGCGTATAGGTGGTTAAGGAGTTTGGATATCAAACTGATGTGTTTGCATTGTAGGCGTTAATGTATCTGAGTGAGGCAAGTGATAGACAATGTTTCCACTAACACTTTTATTTTCTTAGTAATTTAAATTCGTCCTTAGATGAACAATGCCTCCTGTTGCGTCGTAAGTCTGCAAGACTATATCAAAAGGTAGTTTTCAGGTCACGTAGAGTTAATTGCATACAACAATTGCAAGTAAAGCTCTTAAGATATTTGAAGATGATCATCCCGAGATTACGTGGCTTGGAACTTCGGCCTCTAATATCCCTATGCGGCCGTCGTAGTCATATTATTATAATCATGGATTTGAGAATAAGCTTGTTTGCCTCTCCCCGGACTGTTTGTTGCGCGCATTTTCCTCTGCCACGGCAGTTTTCTGAAAGTAGCTTCCGAGATTCTATTCCACAGGAGACACAAAACTTAGAAATAACGCAAGCGAGACTGGCAAAGACTCGAGTAGAATACTAAAGCAGTGCCCTTCAAAAGCTCCATTCGATCACTTGGCCGTCTTGATTTGTTGCCTTGGAGGAAGATCGCGTCATTGATAAGCGCTCTCTGGTAGCTGATTGAGCTCGAATATCGCTAACGCAACTGCGAATTTAGCTTCTACTTCTACAGGCTTGTTGAAGTAAATGTACAGTTTTTTAAGCGAGTATATTACTGGAGAAAGGAATTACAAATTTTCATGCCAGATTACTACTAGAAGCGGGAATAAGTAGATCGCAGGCCTTAAAATTATATATATTTCGACTATATGTAAGCTATATTAACATTATTGGAACTAATGCGATGGAAATTTGCAGTTAAGCCAGACTCGCCAGCAAAATAATGACCGCGTGCACGGCTTGCTTCTACCTGAACATCTCCCAGTCTTTGACATCACATCTAATGAATACAACAGTAAGAGCGTCAAGTCTCGCGTGCTTCCAAGCTAATGGACTCGCCACGCGAACTTTTGTTTTATCTTGCAACTGAAACCGACACCGGCCGCGATGGCACCTGTTTTCCCTCTTGGTCTTCATCACTTTTAAGCCCTTTGTAGACCACGGTGGTAAAAACGAGTGCTTGTCTGTAACGAAAATGGCAAATGTGACGAATATATTGTACTTAGAAATTCCTTCCATGAATGAGAATATGAATTATCTGAATTCTTTTTCATGACAGTTGACTTTTTTGAGCGTCAAACGAGCACCTATCACGGCTATATGACTGCGAGAGAGAAAGCAAACATGTAATCCAACAGTGAGAAATACTTAAACCAATCTCGACCAATGTAATGCAGTGTCTGCAAAGTATGTTCGACAGTCTCCATCCTTGCTCTCGATGAACAAAGATCGTCAGGTGAAGTAACAAGGAACATGGTTGAACTAATAATGTTAGTTCGACCAACCTAACGCTTAGGGCAGCAGGACGTCGGGTATGCATTTGGTCAACCACCTTCATCTAAAAAATTTTTGTCTGTAACAGCACGCAAGATTCGAGGTTAGAAGGAACTTCAACCTTTAAATATACGCTCAACAGGAAAAAAAATTCACGGGAAAATCCGACTGGTATCGAATACTAGTCCGCGGTACCAGTCCGGAGATCACGCCATATCTTTACCCTCTGAAGGTCCCATGGGCAGTTAGACACAGTCGCAATAGGAGAGAACATGAGGGAGACATGGACTGAAAAGGAAATGGGGAGAGAGATAGTGAGATAGGATAGAGAAAGATAGTGAGAGAAGAATAGAGAAAGAATGGGAGAGAAGGATAGGGGATGAATGGGAGAGAGGGATTAATTAAAAGAGGGGTAAAGAAAGATAGTGAGAGAAGGATAGAGAAAGAATGGGAGACAAGGATAGGGGACGAAAGGGAGAGAGGGATGAAAAGAGGGGTAGAGAATGATAGTGAGCGAAGAATAGAGAACGAATGGGAGAGAAGGATTCAGGACGAAAGAGAGAGATGGACTAAAACAGAGGTAGAGAACGAGAGTAAGGGAAGGATAGAGAAAGAATGCGAGAGAGGGATTTAAAGAGAGGTAGAGGAAGAATGTGAGAGAGGGATATAGTGAGAAGGATAGAGAGCTTGAACCCTCATGTAGAAGCCAAGGCATTCTCTTCTATACGACATTTAAGATGCACTGAATTAAAAATAAACAGATAAAGGCTACCGTTTGTATCTAATAGCGTATTTCAAAAAAGATCCGGTATATTTTGACGATATTGATCCACCTTCGTTTCACGGTGCAGTGCAAGATTCACGATTTACCTGCAATAAAATTACATGTCGGTTCTGTGGCCTCAAGCGACGTGTAGATATTAAGTGACCTGGAGGAGTTGCGCCTCAGCAACAAGAAGCGTTTAGCTAACAAGTGGAATGTTTGGTGTTGGCCTTCGTGGTTTTAATGCATCGCTGAGGCAATGCCAGTGCCACGCAATTTAAGGGGATTCTCTGGCTCTCACGATTGTGATTGGAACAAATAGAGGATGGTTGCTGGGCAAATTGGGATCTCGGTTTTGGTCTCGTGGGGTAGCGGGCAGTTCAGAAAATTGAAGCACTACAACAGCTCGCTGGTCGAGCTCGTCTAATATGACTGACAACGATGATGTTATGCTCCATTTCAGCAAGATATTGCCGGTGCTTGTATGGAAAACTCTTGAAGTTCTTACTGGTGAACTGTAAAGCGTGAAATTTTACTGAAGTACTTGATAAACTTGATACACATGCGGTTCTGCATGTTATGAAAAACTTACATGTGCGTAGCATTTATAATTAATGGAAAATTATTCAATTTCGAAATGCACGAAATAAAGTTTGGAATACCAGAAAACGAGGGGCTACTCAAAAAACCGGACTGCAAGCGTGGTGGTCGAAGTTTTAGTAGTACCGCATTCTGCCAGTACGTGCATATACTACGGACATTCAGCAGTTAGTGTGCCAAGCATCGCTGCCCAAGAAGGCCGTGTTCAACTATCGCAAATTTTTTTTGTGGCACTTCTTTGCGCGCTCGTCGTTTTTTTGATGATGGCTGATTTTCGTGAGCAACGAACTGCCATCAAATTTTGCTTTCCTCTGTGAGAAACTGGGAAGGAAATGCTTGATGCCTACAAGGATGACAGCCTACATGGATGATGCTATAGGGAGAACACAAGTTTTTGAGTGGTTTTCCCGCTGCAAAAAAGGAGAAATGTCCATTGATGACCAACCTCTCTCAGGTCGTCCTTCCATGTTACCGCGCTGAAGAAAGTGTTGAGAAAATTAGGGACCTAATCCCTGAAGATCGACGTAGACGTATTGATGAACGAGCGAAACTGTCCCAAGTGACTTGGAGTTCATTCCAGCAAATTTTAAAAGAAGATTTTTTTCATAAATTAATAAAAATTTTGAAAATCAGTCCTGTTTTTTGTTCCCCCTCGTGTATCGAGCAAAACTATTAAAAAAACTATAAATTGTGAGTCGGACATTTTTTCCTTTGATATTATATACTGGCTGGGATCATAAATTAGACTAACCATGCTGAAAAAATTCCGTAGCTCTGCTTCGTAGCACATGATTTCATTGACAATATGAATTAAGAAAAATTGCAGACGCGATGCGAGTTCTCCAAATCGAATGCATTTTTCAGTTGTGGTGCCAGTCACGAAAATTGATGGTGAGCTATATTTTTGCATCATGTTATCGCCTAGCTGTGATTGATTTCTACAGGCTAATTAAAATTATCTAAAGCCGTTATGCATTGTAAAGGTCTGAAGACGCCGAGTGTTTTTTGGGGTTATCAAGTGCTACATAAAGGATTTGAAATAATGTGTCTATAATCAAGTTTCTTCTGAACATTGTCGGCATGACAATGATCCAATTTTAATTGCCTGAAGTATTTTTTCATATTAGTTTACCTTAACATGTTTATGGTTGTAGAACGAAGGCTGTGTAACATACCTGGTCTGGAGGAATGAGTTTCGGTAGGAGAAAACCCCGAACAAAATCATCCCGTGACACCTCCGCATATTTGAAGTCATGCAGTTCCGTTCGGTGCGGAGAAATTTGCATAGAATATCAATTAAAACCATAAAATGCTTTTGTAAAGAAGCAGGAAAATATTTGCCTACATATTTTATGTTTTATGTTTTCACTCATTAATGAAGAACCAATATAAATTCTGGTCAATTGTAATTATCATTGATCATATGTGATATAATTTGTTTCGTTACGATAGATATATTAACAGTTTCTATCTAAATTAGTGTGGGAATGCAGTCGTCGAGTCGTTCGCCACACCCCTTTCCTCGTGGCCTATATGGATGAGCAAAGACTTCATTTCAAATGCAACTTCTTTTCAAATTTTAGAAATATAAAGTTGAGATTCTTCCGAGAAAAAGATTGTGGCTCTGGAATATTCTAGTGAATAATATTTGTGCATTTCTTCTGAATGGTTACAAGGTGTCAGGTTTGGTTGCCAAGGGGATGATTTATTCACGAAATATATGTGTCGACGCGTCCAGTAATATCTGAAGGAGCTCTCTGGACCCCATCGCTAGAGATTCATTGCCGTCTTTGGCCCACGTTTAGGGACAAGTTCCCTTTGAAATTTCGGTTTTTAAATTGCCTTGCTTTACCACCAGGTTCATGCACGTCCTGATTTTGAAAACTTTCAACTAAAAATATGTATTTTCGAAAGTCTTCACGAGGAGAAAATGTTGCCCGTCCGTCCATCAGCCGCTGTGAGCGCCCAGAACCGTGCTGTATTTTACTACGCCATGGCGGTCTGTTCAGCTAAATGAGTTTGTGACGCTACGGCAGCGGATTTATTTGTAAAAATTATTTGCTCCTGAATTTGCGTATGGCAGCTCATACAACGGTGTCTCAGAACGTCTTTGTTTCCCCTTCAATGAACCTTTTATAATTGTGTGCATTAATTATTCATCAGGTACCGATGGGAGAGTAACCTTATTAACATAAATGGAATATCTTGCGAAATAACTATGATGTCTACATTCCAACTCATGAAAAACGTTGATAATAATTTATTGAAAAGCAAAATTTTTTCACGAGCCGTTTGATTATAACCATATTTATACTCACAAGCAAATACTCCTCAAAAACTATTCTAAAATTAGGTGTGTGTGTGTTAATTTATTGAGATAACACAGCCATGTTCCAAAAATACATAGACGTCCGTGTAATCTACTCCGAAGTCTCAAGCTATTTATCAAGAAACTTCGGCTCATGAGCTCTCGAATAGATGATGACGAGGCTTGCTAGAGCGCCATGCCAGGAGCCTACAGGAGTGCCTCAACGAGGTTAGTATCATAACAACTTCAATATCCACGGCCATCAGAACCTCCCAAAGTTCTTCATGGAACTTAGTTTTGAAAAATGAAAGCAGATTTACTTCTAGGCAAAAAGTGTCTTCGTGAGAAGTTAGGCAAAATGCGGCCTTCACGTTTTATAACATCCAATAGTTCGCGAAAGGAATTTACATTACGTCTTAGAAAAGCAACCACAAAAGGAGGGTAGATATAATAATGAATTAAACGGCGTAAAGTAGTTCAAAATTTGCATGTTTTACAGGTTAAATAATAAAAGAAGTTAACACCATTTATTTTTTGCTGTTTCTTAAACACGGTTGCCAGCCACCAGATAATTTCCATCCTGTACAAACTGTCATACATTAACCTAAATTCATACTCACGATATTTTTCACTTTATTTTATGAACGTACGTGCATAAAACATTAAGCGTCCTTTGCTTGCGCTGTTTATTTGTGTGAAAATTTATACCACATGAACAATATAATTCCAAGCCTATTATATCCTATCTAGATACTTCCTTAATAATAATAAGAATACAATAATAATAATAATAGTAATAATAATAATAATAATAATAATAATAATAATAATAATAATAATAATAATAATAATAATAATAATAATAATAATAATAAAATAATAATAATAGTCTACTAAATTAATGCAACTTAAATCACAGTGAGCAGAAGATCACAATTCTTAGCGTAGTCAATCTTCTCTAAGGTCTATTTTTCTGATGATCATTTCTTGGGAATGTAGATCCTTTGTAACGTGGCCTAGAAGTTTTGTACCAGACGTCATGATAATCTCTTTGTAGAATAATAATGCAAATAATAATTTTCAGCCTAAAAAAATATGAGCTGCTGAACTGACCGTGCCCTCACATGTATTTTCCCATTCGATCTCAAAGCCTGACCCTCAATTTCCCTCGGTGCAAGACCTCCCAGAGGGCTTCGGAGTTAAATTGTTCATCATAATTTGCGGCGGCTATTCGCTCAGGCAATTTATAGTCAATTAATCCCGAGCTTTCGGCCAATTTGCATGTATATTGAGCGACAACATTAATTCTTACGCCCACTTTGCGCTGCCAGGCAATTTTTATTAAAACCACAGCCTCGGCAAGAACCAAGGAGCGTTGCACCTCTGCAAAATTAAGGGATAAAAAATGGTATTTAAAAATTTGTATCACTAGTTCACTGAATTCGTTACATTCTAACTTGTTTTACACACGAAACATGTTTTATTTTCATCAGTTAGAAACTGCTTGTTTTCGAACGAGCAGTAAACTTTGCCCGTTGCATACACGGGGAGCGTCAAGTAATCGATCCTATATTAGGCTTTGATAACGAAGCAAATTTTATGTACGGGAAGGATTCGATTAGCGCGCTCAGCGCTTCTCATTACTTCGACGACAGGGCAATCGAGTTGCACATCAAAAGTGAATGCTTTCAAAATTTTCAGGTAGCTGCCAAGGACACCATGGCAGATATTTTCATTACTAAGTAGATGGCTAATTTCACGGGCAGTTTGTAAAGCTGTACTGATTTACATTCTCAGATAAACACTCCAGTGATTTACATGCTCGTAACACAACACAACACAACACAACACAACATAACACAACATAACATAACATAACATAACATAACATAACATAACATAACATAACATAACATAACATAACATATACAAATTTGTCGCTTAATCCACTTTTACCCTACAATAAAAGAAGCTAACAAATAGTACCGTCATATAAGTTGAGTCATTAACAGGAGTTTTCGACTTAAGCATAAAAATGACTAAAAGGTTACGTTGATATAGCATTCTCAGGGGAAGAAGGCAGCACCTCATTACAAGGTAATTGCATTTATTCTGCATCATATGAATAATTAACCACTAATAAATAATTCATATTAGAATACTGTAGAGTGTTATTCATAACTTTGTTCTCGCCAGCTGTAGGAATTTGTAAGCTAATAGGTAGAGATTATATTATTTATGTTGTACAAGAATGCTCTTTATTGCCATTGCGAGTAAATATTATGCTCTATTTGAAACAAATAGAAGTTTATGATTACGAAGACAGCTGATTACGAATCATATGTGCCTTCAAGTTAAACATAAATAATAGCAATTTTCTTTTTTTGTGTTGGGGAGGAACAAGATAAAAAGACTGAGGAATATATTCCCAAATGAGCAGAACAGCTACATATGTCTGTCAGCGGGAAAAAATTGCAATAAGGTAGAAACGAAAATCAATAAATGAATTTAAATTGATTATAATACTGATCCATTACACTTGATTCCATATAATTTGCTACAACACGTGATACAATTCTGCTATCGAATCTTTTTTGCGCAAAAACTTGCAAATAGAACAATGAAAAAATGTAAATCTGATACGCGTATGTCTGATACGCGTGTATATAGTATCCTATTTCTATGTAAAAATGTAAGGTTTTAAGTTTATCTGGGTGATATTTATCTAGGTTCATTTGGATAATAATATGCCGATAATCTTTTCATTGTTTTACTGCCTGCAGTGCAAAAGCTGGCGTGAGAAACAAGCGTAACTCTGATCATATCAGTTCCTCATTAAACATCCGATGAATAATTCTTCTTAGAATCAAATATAACGTCTCAAAAAATATTCTCACATTGACCAAGCCATGAACTAATCTCTCGTATAAATTGCAGAGGCAATCTCTCCTGCACAGAGCCCCGGCAGACGCGGCGTCTCTGGCTGACAATGCTCGGGTATCACTTAATCTCTCTGGCATACACGCTTCGCAGGTTACGTACAACGTCGGTAAACGCGTCGGTGCCGAGACTGCGCCTGTAGCTCAACTCGCTTATAAATTATTGCTGCCTGGAGCCTGCCAGGATTATTCTCTATTGGCCAACGTTGCACCCAACTTGGCAGAAACTTTGTGAGCTATAAATGCTTAGTTCGTGGCACGATAATTGAACGTTAACGGTCTATTTGTGTCTGTGCCATCATTTTGACATATCTTTCGATGCATACGTCAGTAACTTGTCAAGTATTAAGGAAAGAGAAGACGCCAGAATTTTTTTATTCTTATTTTTTTGATAAACAATCAATACTAAATGTCCTTTCTTTCACCGATTTTTGCAATGCATCTATCAACCACCTTGACTTTTGTTGTCTCAAATTTTCGAAGTAGAGTAGGATCATTTCTTTCTGGAAAGGCTGACGAATATAAAATCATGAAAAGCACTAATGTGAGTAAGCGAAGGAAAAATAATCAAAGTAGTGCGCAAACTATGTAGAGTTCCCATAAGTATACTGTACTATGGTAACGCAATGGTGAAAGATCGCGAGACGCTTATGCCGGGGTCCCTTGCGGTCGAACCGGATGAAAAGATCACATAGCAGATTTTTAGGCAATTTTCAGTTTACTAATACAATTCCTCTTCGCAAGCCTTGGCTTCACGAAGGGCCAATACTGACGAATCAACATAATTAACTCTCCGTCATAAGCATAAATCTTATTTAAGGCCAATACCAAAAATCCCAGGTACCCATAATGAAACAGATGATAATATCGACTGTCGAGCCTCAGCGAGACGTCAAGTATAACAAGTAAACTCGACAGGCGAGGCCTCTAGCGATAAAAAGTCTGTAGATTTTGGCTAAACTAGAACGCGTACAAAATTGATGTATACGATGATGAGGTACCACATCCTAATACAAATACAGGAGAAGGCGAGGTATGCAGGCACTATCCTCATCAAACCGCTGTGAAATGAGTCTAAAAGAAAAGAATACTTCCTACGTTGATACTAATCCGTCACTTCGCAAACAAGATAATTAAAATACGGCAGTCTCTTGCGCAGCCAAATTAGGAAAATTATCAACGTTCTCTAAATTATCAGAAATATGTCTCAGTAAATGTGATTCCACATTTTAGTAAAAAATTATAAATGTACATGTTTTATTGGGTTACATCTGACGAGTAACACTAAGCTAATCTAGGAACGGTAACCACAAGAGCATTGTCACAGCGTCACAGGTTAGTCGAGACGATATTTCGTGACAAATAAAATAATACAAGAGCCTCCCGTCACACGTGAGAAGCGGGTAATGAGCTATATTTGATTGCAATAAAAAAAAATTCTCTAAGTCACTTGATAATTATTGTTTCTTTGGGTTATCACTTGAATGCAATCATAATTGTTTAAATTACACTCATGAAAAATATATGCTTTAACGCTGTACGTATTGCTGAGGAAATGCTCACTCCAGTGAACGGTCTGCTCATTGCTGAGGAAATGCTCACTCCAGTGAACGGTCTGCTCATTGCTGAGGAAATGCTCACTCCATTAAACGGTCTACTCATTACTGAGGAAATGCTCACTCCAGTGAACGGTCTACTCATTACTGAGGAAATGCTCAATCCAGTGAACGGTCTACTCATTGCTGAGGAAATGCTCACTCCACAAAATGGTCTAATAATTGTTGAGGAAATGCTCACTCCACAAAATGGTCTAATAATTGCTGAGGATATCCTCACTCCAATTATGTAACAATATTGACAAATCTCTCTAAAAAAAGAGACTGTAAATTAGAATTAACGAAAACAGTTTATAATAATAGATAATATTCTATATACGATAATGGACCAATGACATGGCAATCTCGAGAAAAACTGTCTTTCTTTATCTCAACTGCCAAAATGAAGTGAGTGGGGTCATGTCATGACTCTTATACATAGAGAGCGATGAAGTAATTCTAAAATACAGCTTGTGGCAATTGCCAGAAGTTTCAGTGTAAGTGAAAGGTTCGCAAGGCTTGCACTTTAACTTGTAAACTTATAACGAATGTGGGTGGCAACTTTGTCTTGGGACAAACAACTCTACGTTAGCAGCGTAACTTGCAGAAGCACCTACTTTACGGTACAAGTTAAGTCGTCAACTTTAATCTTGACTTTGGGATAAGAAACAATTTGTAACAGCTTAAAACATTGAAGAATTTGGACGTGCCGAGCGCTGTTTCCATCGATCGGTGTTCCATCTTGTGCGCCACGTCCATTGTTGATGGCGCTGGCAATAAAACATTTGATTTCGAAGCTGAATCTTAGATTTCGTCTTGACACTTAAAAGAGCTCGAAAAATTTGGGTGCTATAGCCTGAGTTTCGGGGCACTACTGTGGTGGCAATTGTTTCCTAATATTGATATTTAGTCGCTTTCTATTAATTTTTAAATGGGATATGTTTCCGTCGTGAATACTGAAAGATGTGAGATGCACCGATCACAAGTTTTTCTTAGATTAATTTAAACATAAGACTACTGCGCTCATAGCCGATCAACAACTATCACTTCACGACTACATAGTCAAATGTCTGTCTATACATTACATGGCCTAACCAGTTGAACTAGAGTTCCACTTTAACGCATAAATACATAGTGATTATTTGCTTTAAGCTATATTAAAATCATAACCTTGAACTTTTGTTCTCCCTACCACCACTACTGATGACTTTAACAGGAATACGCCGATTTTCGAGCAGTAACTCAATTAAAAATCCTCAAGGACAATACTTCATATATAATGTAAATGAATAATGTAAATGTGGACGTTATTCATGTTAACACAGATGTGTGAATTTAATTCTTTGGCAGCATAATTACAAGTTCAAATTAATAAAACATAAGATAAAGCTCAACGATGGTATTTTTGCACCTGCTTCGCTACCCAGAGGTAGGATAGCTCAGGCCAACCCTGTTCGTCCTAACAAAAAAATCTTTAGCCATATATTATCTTATATCTTATCGTTTACAAAACAACTTTGTCTGGAGTTAGACACACAATATTAATTTAACATTTGCGCCAACTTTCTTCTCAGAACGTATATTACTGTTCTGAGGCACAAGGAATATAATCTATTGCAAAATGAGACTGAAATTTATAGAAGTTTCAACGAGTAAGTATTAATAAACATAGATCTTCTAATACTCAAAGTCACTATATATCTGCATTGTTCCACCGATTGTGATCATCCTATGGATTAATTACAGGCTCAATGATATCCATTCCCTTCAAGTTTTTGCAATCCAACTAAAAAATTATAGCTTATATCGCAAATAAGATGTGTATTTTGAAGTTCGATGTACCTATTTCCGGAGGGTCATTTTTCTTGAGCTACTCACAAAAAACTGCGCATCACCAGGATTCGTAGACTGGTTCCCAGGCTTTCTCTAACATTTGCAAACTGTAGATTATAACTGTAGATATAGTTTCTTGTGACTGATAGGACCATTACCGCAATAATTAATCCTTATGGAGTTCGTTGGAAGGCTCGTACAGATTAGCTGCGCTAGCGAATGTATTGTCATACGTCAGTAGGTCCTGACACGTTCGCGTTTCGTCAAATGTTGGTAAAATAACTTATGTGCACTACAAACAACTAAGGTTCACAGTGTTAGGATAGACGCAATTGGCGGTAAACACCGGTGAAATATAGGCAGTTTGCCTCCGAGCATCAGTTGGTGTCCAAGATGTACCTACTGGCGAGGTTATTGTGATGATAGTGTAATCGTTACTGACAGAGAGGCTAATTATGTTAAAGGATAAGTTATTACGAACGAACTTAGCAGTTTTAATATTGTTGTAGTTGACATTATTGGTGAAGGCGTAACGCGTTTAGATTTTGAAGGCGTTGAGAGGCAGCAACTCTGGCACCGTCGTGTCCGGATTAATAAAGCTGTTCGGGCATCAGTGTCCAATTTCTCTTCTGACACTCGTTGATTAATTTATTATTTGATGAAATATAATATTTATCTCTGAGTTTCGATAGATTCTTATTGTTTTTTAAAAGCTATAGCAGTAGAATGAGAGAGAATAACTTTATGTTATTAGTTATTAAATATAGGATTACATCATACAGGAAGAGGCACTATGAGTTATTATTACAGTACCGGTAGTTAAGAAGGTATTATTAACGACACGACCGCGAGTATGACAAGCGATTACCGGAGCTGGTAGACGTGGTGGATGCGTCAAGGATAGACTGCGCTGGACTGCAGCTAAGAGGTGTTGGTTTATGACTGACTGGTGGTAAGCTTGAAGAGCTTAAATAGACTTATTACAATGACGTTACGGAAGGTGACGTGAGGGATCCTACTGACGACACGGGTGGTGACGTTTGAAATAAGTGAGCTGACAGCCGTGTGACAGAGTTGCTGAGTCAGAGTGTCGGGCAGCTGCTCGAGCACCCGCCGCGCCGGGCAGCAGCTCTGGCACCCGCCGTGTCGAACACAGCAGCTCTGGCACCCGCCGTGTCGAACACAGCAGCTCTGGCACCCGCCGTGTCGGACACAGCAGCTCTGGCACCCGCCGTGTCGAACACAGCAGCTCTGGCACCCGCCGTGTCGAACACAGCAGCTCTGGCACTTGCCGTGTCGAACACAGCAGCTCTGGCACTTGCCGTGTCGGACACAGCAGCTCTGGCACCCGCTGTGTCGAATGCTTGGCACCTCGAACGCTTGTGGCGTTTACGAGCTACGCGCCGTAAATGATCTCAGAAATAATTAATATATCTTAACTTATTACAATTTTACGCCAGTCCTTCGCAGCAGAACTTCCAGCCAGGGCGGGGTGTGAACCTGATCGAAGTGAGGCTCTGCTGATAGAGAATGCTGTTTGTGTGTTTACCAGCGACGATGCCTCTTATTCAGGCGCAGTAAATAATTCCCTCTAGAGAGATGAACTGTACTGTTTTATGTTCATTTCTGAATAAACGTAACAGGATATTGTTGAATATTGTAACACAGTGCTAATTGCTCTGCACGCTTCTAATGTAGGGACAAGAATGGATATCTCAATTTATACGGAATATGCACAGCAAGTGAAGCAGCTTTAAAGCAAGAGGCCGTATCTTCGCCATAACAAGCGTTATCTTCCTAGCATAAATATTTGAGACACACTTTATTTATTCTTTATTAAAGTATTTCAGAGACGAAAGAGAAGAGGACTCTATGTAAACAGGAACTTTAGCTGCGAGTTATTATTGAACAACTTAGGCATTTTTTGCAGCTTGGAAAAGCTCCACTCCGGTTACGAGAAGTTACGCATCCGGTACCTGGTGTCTACTAGATCTACATTGCACAAGACTCATTCACTTGGGCACGCATGGTAATCAAGCTAAGCTAACAAATAAATAAACAGACGAATAGGTTTGAGTTGGTCGCCAGATAAATCAATTTAGATCTCCGTGGCTCGAATTGATCATTTGAGCGGCTGATCGTTCCTGTTTGGCTCGTCACGACCCTAAAAGGAAAAAAGTTCGCTACTCCTTAATCATTGAGCCTGATAAAATTCTCGGTCTCTTGAATGTCCAATCTCCCGAACGGATTTTTCCTGCATAAAATAAACTTTATTTTCAGTCCTTGTCGGGAGCAGCCAACGCGCAGGTCTTTTTAAAGCAATTCTGGAAGTAATCCAAGAATTCCGGAGCTGCAGGAATGCTGTCACGAGCAGCAAGAGTCACTGTCAGAGCTCAGTGACAGCAATAGAAGCGACTGGCAGGCTCACTTTTCTTCTTTATTATGTTCCTGTGTATTTCCCGGGTGACGGCTTGTCACTTTTGCCCAGTTTATATCGCCAAGCTGCTTGCCCTTCGACCCAAAGCCCTAGCTGTATTCCGAGGATCGATGACAGCTAGCATTGATTTACATAGTAGTATTAATTGCGGGACAAGGGGTGAATGCAATATTTCAGTTGGGTTCAGGACATACAAAAATGAATGATTTATGGTTTGGATTAGGATAAATTAATAATTCTAATCCAATAAGGGCAAAGTCGCAAGATTTTAACCCACTGATCGTGAATTGAGATATAATCGTGAATTGGGATTATATGTTTGCAATATAAACCTATAGTAAAATTGTAGAATTGAGAACAACTATCGCAGAACTATGGACAAAATCGAAAGATGTTTGATTTACAAAACTACAGAAAATTTTTTTCGTCCATCAAATATTTCGTACGCGCCCGGAATTAAGGCATGGTGTGGCTTATTCTGCATTTATTGATAAATGTGGCTCCCGTCGGGCCAGATTATCGCAATGCCGAATAATATATTTTTTTTTATTTTCGGCATAAATTGGCAAATAGGAGTCGAGATCGAAGAAAGCTACTCTCTCTTGCGTGACTCTGATTATCGCCATTGGAGATCAGTAATATTTACTGGAAATATCAGCGACCTCATTAGAAACACCCTCCTTTTGGATGAGCTTTAATACTGCGGCAATTAATAATAATACTGCGGTTTAATAAGAAAGCATTTCCCAAGCCATAGGCGTAAATATCATAAATATGAAATCTCGTTCATGTGGAATATCACGCTGAAGATGTTATTCAAGGTACATGTGTCATATATATGACTCCTGCTCCATGCACTGCTCCATACATGACTCCTGCTCCATGTACTACTCCATACATGACTCCTGCACCATGAACTGCTCCATACATGACTCATGACTCCTGCTCCATGCACTGCTCCATACATGACTCCTGCTCCATGTACTGCTCCATGCATGACTCCTGCTCCATGCACTGCTCCATACATGACTCCTGCTCCATGCACTGCTCCATACATGACTCCTGCTCCATGAACTGCTCCATACATGACTCCTGCTCCATGCACTGCTCCATGCACTGCTCCATGCATGACTCCTGCTCCATGTACTGCTCCATGCACTGCTCCATGCATGACTCCTGCTCCATGTACAAGACATGTTGCGTTGGTCAACAGTTCTAAAGCTCGAGGTAGTCGCGGGAAGACCAACATAAAAATCTTCAGGTCTGAGTTCGTTCAAGTTTGTCAAGTTTTAGAAGTTTGTCCTGAAAGGACGCCATGTTCAGCAAACTTTGAAAGGAGAGTTGCCGAACTTGAGTTCACTAAACTCTTCAAGTCAAGAAAGATTAGCTGTACAGCGAAGGCGACAATAGGGGAATTCTTATAGCTTTTTTCACTCTCTTCTTATGAGACACCTGGTCGTCCTATAATAACAACTTCTGTGTCACCAGATGTTCCATTCAAAATTAATTGATCTCTAATAAAGCGGGCGGATTTTACTCCGAATTTCATATCTGCAAAGTATACTTCCACATTAAAGATCATCCGGCATTGACTTATTAGCTGCTGTAGAGCAGGCCCGTATGTTTTTTATATTATATAATTCGCATTATATCATTTTATGGGACGGAAACGAATCACAAATGAGAATTTTGTAAAATGTATGAAATGAATATAGTTAGCTCATGAAATCAATGCAATAATAATCAGAACTTGGGAATTTAAAAGTATTTATTTATTTTAAAATTTCACTTATTTCTTTTTCACTGAAGAAATATAAACATTTCTCACTTTGCAAATCATGCCAATCACTAATTGCAAAGATTGTGAAGTTCACAACAATTTCATTTTATAAGACTAATTGTTCAATGTCCATTATTACAGTCAGGAAACGTTTTCAAATCTAATATGAAGAACGATGTAATTGGTAGCACGATAACTTTTCATTACTAAAGTACCGTAAGTACTGTGGTATAAGTAGTGTGTATCTGAAGTACATATTTTATAAACTATATTTTCAGTGTAGATGAAGAAACATTTTTAATGAATCATAAATTGTTTTACATGTATAAAACTCCAGTGAATGAAATGAATATCATGCAGTACGACGATTAATGACAGTTGATCAAAAATGGACCAGGAATTAGGTGGAGTAATTATATTAAATTTCGCGGCGAACAGATGGGCTGACACGTGTTTATTTCAATAAGTTATTTTCATATATCAATGGTAAAAACATTTGTTCAACATGCGTATTATGGTTTACTAAATTGGAGTACAAGATGAAAAAGTTTAGGAGCTACTGACTGAAAGAGAAGGGCTGAAATTATAGCGTCGCGGCTGCCAGCTGTGTCAAAATTACAAACGGCATGACAATATGAAAGGCTCGAATTAAATGAAGTAGTAAAATGAAGCGAAAACGAGAGCCGTTTGAATTATGAGCAGGTATGGATGCTGGATAAATCGTAGAGAGACGTGTAAATCACCTCTCGTTTCCAAGCGTCTTACTCAATTAATATCATGTGGACTCAATGGGGGTTGTAGCGTCAAGATCACGTGGACTCTATGGGGGTTGTAGCGTCAAGATCACGTGGACTCTATGGGGGTTGTAGCGTTAAGATCACGTGGACTCTAAGGGGGTTATAGCGTCAATATCACGTGGACTCTATGGGGGTTGTAGCGTTAAGTTCACGTGGACTCTAAGGGGGTTGTAGCGTTAGCATCACGTAGACTCTATGGGGGTTGTAGCGTTAAGATCACGTGGACTCTAAGGGGGTTGCAGCGTTAAGATCACGTGGATTCTATGGGGGTTGTAGCGTAACGCTCACGTGGACTACACGCGCGTTTTAGCGTAGATCACGCGACATTCACGCGTATTGCAGCGTTAAGATTATGTGGACTCCATTTTACGTAGTCTACATGATCGCGTAAGTTCATGCGAACTCCATGCGTCTTGCAGAGCTCTCAAGCGAAGTGGTTGGTCGGTCTTCTTCGTTTTGATCTTCAGCTCATCGCAAGATGACAAAGTATCGGCCAGTGGAGGCAGTAGTTCTCACGAAAGAAAAAACTTTCTCAAATTTTGTACTTGTATCTGGAATTTCCCATCGCGTTGTTGCTGCCATTGGCTCGTGGGGGGATGTGAAGGGGTAAAAAAAATGGCGTTCACTCGAGCGGAAGTTCGCTATGCAAAGTTATAACGCACAACATCGGCCACACTTTGTGGTGAGACGAGCCTTTTGTTGAGTCTTTGAGAAACATGCACCAAATTTAGTCGATTAAAATTAAAAAATTTTAACAGAGCGCTCATATTGCGTTGCACTGGAAAAGAGTTTGCATTCATTGCCACTTACCTCTTGAATATTGAATTTAATTATAGAAAAATATTGATTATAGTCATGAAGACAATTTTTCGAGAAAACTGAAGAGCTTAAAATATGTTTTTACCGTTAAAATCTGTAACGGTAGCAGCAGTAATAGCTGCTGCAGTTGCAGTGCAGCTGTTATTGTTGCAGCAGTTACAGTGCAGCTGTTATTGTTGCTGCAGTTACAGTGCAGCTGTTATTGTTGCTGCAGTTACAGTGCAGCTGTCACTGCTGCTGCAGTTACAGTGCAGCTGCTATTGTTGCAGCAGTTACAGTGCAGCTGTTATTGTTGCTGCAGTTACAGTGCAGCTGTCACTGCTGCTGCAGTTACAGTGCAGCTGCTATTGTTGCAGCAGTTACAGTGCAGCTGTCACTGCTGCTGCAGTTACAGTGCAGCTGTTATTGTTGCTGCAGTTACAGTGCAGCTGTCACTGCTGCTGCAGTTACAGTGCAGCTGCTATTGTTGCAGCAGTTACAGTGCAGCTGTCACTGCTGCTGCAGTTACAGTGCAGCTGCTATTGTTGCAGCAGTTACAGTGCAGCTGTCACTGCTGCTGTCACTGCGCCGTTGCCGCTGAGCTATCGCCCAATTTTGCGGAGTTTGCTGCGGCATTCAATCTCAGCCACGCCGACACTTTTATTGCCAGCCTTGCCCTCTGCTGGACTGCAGCTGGACTGGATTCGTGTTGAGACTTGACTGCAGCTGGACTGGATTCGTATTAAGACTTGACTGCAGCTGGACTGGAGTCGTATTAAGACTGGGATGCAGCTGGGCCGGATTCGTGTTGAGACTAGATCGCTGCAGGACTTCAGCCGAATTACAGTCGTGTTAATTTGAGAGTAAATAAGCGAAATTTTGACTGAGCCAAACTGCACTCAATTTAACGGAGTTATATTTTGACTGCACACAATCAAGAGCATAAAAGTTATCGAAGATGAACAAGACTCGAGATCAGGCAATTGAGCTGATCGACTGAACCTGGCTGACAGTTGCGAACTGATCTCTCGCTGTCGAAAATACGGCTTGGTAGGAGAATTTTTATTTTATTTTATTTTATATCACGTGAGAATATAAAAAATATATCGCATGTGAACCGCATCTGCGTTACATCACTAGCTTCAGTTATCTATCTGGATTATTATTATAATTCACTAGCTCCCCACAAAACATGAGAAACAATTCGTTAAAGAACATTTTAACGCATGAAAAAGCTTTTACTTGACTATGTAAATGTCTTGGAATTGTACGTATTTTTTTTTCATGCATCGTTAATACCTCATCTAAACTTAATACCTCATATAAAATCACATGGCGCGAAACATTATCTTCGCGTTAGATTCCAAATTTAATTTATATCTTTGCTATGTGCATTTGCTGCAGTCTTGGCCTTGCGTTATTAACGCAGAAGGGAGCCTCTATTGAGCAGCTACAACAGCTACGATTAATAGCGTTTCGTCCTTCCAAAGACTGCCGAGGCTCTAAGTTAAGACGAACTTGAGCTGCCGGACGGAGTTGCCAATAGCGAGGTTTTCTTCGAGCGAACTGCGCCCCGTGCTGAAGTTTGAATGCCAGTCGCAGTGCCAATAGCCGTTCAGCCGTGGCGAGACGACCAAAGTCTTCTAAATAAACGAGTGAGAGCAGCAGACCACAGTCTGTCAAGCTATGAATAGCAGGCCAGAGTCTGTCAAGCAGTGTGGAGCAGACAAGAGTCTGTCAAGCAGTGAGGAGCAGACAAGAGTCTGTCAAGCTGTGAGGAGCAGACAAGAGTCTATCAAGCTATGAGGAGCAGACAAGAGTCTGTCAAGCTATGAGGAGCAGACAAGAGTCTGTCAAGCTGTGAGGAGCAGACAAGAGTCTGTCAAGCTATAAGGAGCAGACAAGAGTCTGTCAAGCTATGAGGAGCAGACAAGAGTCTGTCAAGCAGTATGAAGCAGACAAGAGTCTGTCAAGCTGCGTGGAGACGACAAGAGTCTGTCAAGCAGTGGGAGCAGACAAGAGAGTCTGTCAAGTCTGTCGAGTCCAGCATTCATTATGCATGGCATGTTTGGAAGTCAAGTATTAGCGAACAATAAACAAATTACGATAATTGGAGGATAACGGTAAGATATATAATGTCATACAGACTAAACACTTTGAAACAGAATTTTGCAACTTATTTTTGATAATATAAAGGAACGAACACAATATGGAATTTAGTTGGAAGGTTAGAACGCTGACCAATAATAATATCATGTAAAAATTAACGCGACGGAACAACGATGCAAAAAGATTTAATGCACTCGAATGGTATGACACTTGCAGAGCATCACCAGCCTCGTCGATACATTGTTCCGGGGAACGAGAAATTACCGCAGCAAATTTACGGAGCGGCGGTCGCTCTGTCATTCCGCACCAAAAGACTGCTCGTATTTGTCATTAGGGTGCGAAGCTCGGGACTTTTTCACGATAAGGTTCTGGAAATGAGCAATCAAGTGGCAGTATTTTCCGTCTCTCTTCCGCTCAGGAGGGTTTACTAGAGCTTCCGTTTCTGTAGAGGCTTTACCGCGACGCGGGACGGAAGGAGCGTCTGAAACGCTAGCAATAAAGCATGGAAAATAGTTTTTTAAGATTCATAGGCAATAAATTGTGGAGAAATAATAATCAATGATCGACAGACAGCATTCGTTGAAGCAGAGCGCGAAAATACTTTCATCCAGTGAGTGTAAAATACTAGCAAAACCCATGCATCAGCAGCGGTAAACTGAGCGCTCCGCCGCTACTTATATAACATAAAATAACATAGTGAAGTCAGCGCTGAAGTGTAGGCCTGATGTGGCCTGTCGCCGATTCTTTTCCTTTTCGTGCCTTATTCACAGAAGATCTAAAATCGTGTGATTTGACCTGATCTTTTCATGACTGACGATAGTTTGAAGTAGCTACTCGACTTCCACCGGTTCGATATGGTGCTAGACATTTCAAGTCTGAACATATATTTTTCCATAGCTTTATCTAGTCTGTTCTTGAACGCGTTCAAACTTGAAGCGCCAACGATGTCATCGGGGAGGCTGTTCCACATGTCGGTGATTCGAAGCGAGAAGAAATGTTGTCGCGTGGATGAGATGCTGTGTAGTTTTTTTAGTTTATTGCCTTGGCACCTGGTGTTGGTTCTTGTTTCAAATTCTAGTAATCCTTCGGGGACCTTGTATAAACCATGAGTATAATTGTATACTTTAATGAGGTCCCCACGTAGACGTCGATACCTGAGGCTTGGAAGCTTCATAATTTTAATCTTTCTTCATAGGACTTGCCCTTCATGCCTGGAATTATCCTTGTTGCACGTCTTTGAACATTTTCTATTAAATTTTTGTCCTTTTCAAATCTCGGTGACCACACGACGTTTCCAAACTCTAGATTCAGGCGCACGACAGCAACAAACAACTGCTTCATCGCTTCTGCATCTAGGAACTCGTATGAGCGTCTGATTAGTCCAAGAAGTTTGTTGGATGTGTTAGCTTGCGTTTCAACATGCTTAGAAAATTTCAGCTCCTTGTCGACATTAACTCCGAGATCTTTTTCCACACTAGACTTTTCAATCATTACTCTCTCGTTGCAACCATGTCTTCTCATGCTGTAATTTTGCTTACGTCGTCATCGATGGCGTCTCTTTACATTTAGGCAATTACTGGGACATATTATCCAGATGCTGACGTATTTCGGAGTCACAGCACAAGTAGAGAGCGGGGGCATCTCTGATAGGCCATTTTGTCGGGCCAAATTGGGTCAGGATGACTCACACGAAGGCAAAAGTGCATCATTATTTCGACAAAGTCTCACTCATTCCTTTGAGTGTAGTGTCCCTTATGCTGCTTGATCCTCCGGCCGATGACGGTTATTTTCATTGAAATTTCGAAGTGAGTTTTCTTCTATGAGAAATTCTGCATTTTTGGTCTTGCTGAACTCACTTAGCAAAGTTTTCCGGTGTTTTTTGATGTTGTAATTGCTTGACAAGTCAATTTTGAAAAATGTTCATTGTTAAGAAGAGGTAATAGCGCTACACCTTCTGCTCTTGTGCTGTGCAGTCATCCTGATAAAGCTGTGCCCGTCAAAAGTACGTATCATTGCTACATGCAGGAAGTGTGCAACTATTTGGACACTAACCCATTCATTTTTCTCGTGGGCACCGACCGTGAGGGCCGTTGACCGTCTCTGGTGTTTTTGAACGTCAGAGACGCTCAAAAACGCTTACCAGCGCAGCCTAATTAATTTCTACACGCACATGTAAAATTTTAAAAAGTTTCTACGAATTCAACGAGGAAGGATTCTAAAAGTAATACAATGCTACCGGATGAACTTCTAGGAAACAATCAGACACTAAAAACTATCCTAAAAAACTAATCTAACTAAATTGTGGGGAAATGTTATTGAAAATTCGCACGTTTAGCTAAATCGATGTTTTTTCATTCAAATGTTAGTCTGAATTGATCTACAAAAACTTACAGATGCCTAATACTAAAACCCGGTACCTTTAATAAAAAGCATTATATTACACTCATGTGTTCCAAAAAATGTTCGTTTCAGTAAAAGACACGCTCCTCAGCATCATCCACCCCTCCTCAGCATCATCCACCGCTCCTCAGTATCATCCACCGCTCCTCAGCACCATCCACCGCTCCTCAGCATCATCCACCCCTCCTTAGCATCATCCACCGCTCCTCAGCATCATCCACCGCTCCTCAAAATCATCTGCCGCTCCTCAGCATCATCCAACGCTCCTCAGCATCATCCAACGCTCCTCAGCATCATCCACCGCTCCTCAGCATCATCCACCGCTCCTCAGCATCATCCACCGCTCCTCAGCATCATCCACCGCTCCTCAGCATCATCCACCGCTCCTCAGCATCATCCACCGCTCCTCAGCATCATCCACCCCTCCTTAGCATCATCCACCGCTCGTCAGCATCATCCACCCCTCCTTAGCATCATCCACCGCTCCTCAGCATCATCCACCGCTCCTCAGCATCGCCCAACGCTCGTGTCTCCAGCACTATAGACGTTAGCGTTAGCACCCAGCCAAAGCTATCAGTTCATCAAGCTTCAATTGCTCTCAACAATCAGTCGTAGATTGATTCATTGATTGTGGGTGTTGACATTAAGCAGCGCTGTTGACTCTTGTTGCTGGCGTCGCCTAGGCAAAGGCAGGCTTTAGCTTACGTAATGCTTGGTCGCCTCAACAATTCCTTACGAGCTCTCAACGGTCGGGGCTTGTGCTGTACAGCGAGGGCTGTGTGTTGTGCTGGGTTACGATGTGGTGAGTTGTGCTGTGTGTTGTGCTGGGTTACGATGTGGTGAGTTGTGCTGTGTGCTGTGCTGGGTTACGATGTGGTGAGTTGTGCTGTGCGCTGTGCTGGGTTACGATGTGGCGAGTTGTGCTGTGTGCTGTGCTGGGTTACGATGTGGCGAGTTGTGCTGTGCGCTGTGCTGGGTTACGATGTGGTGAGATGTGCTGTGCGCTGCGCTGGGTTACGGTGTGGTGAGATGTGCTGTGCGCTGCGCTGGGTTACGGTGTGGTGAGATGTGCTGTGCGCTGCGCTGGGTTACGGTGTGGTGAGATGTGCTGTGCGTTGTAAATTAACGCTTGTGTTGTGGATATGAGTTGGACTAGCCCATGCAAAGTGTGTCATTCCAATAATTTTGGTGCAGTTCCTCATCAGTTGAAACTCAGAGTGAGAATCAAGGAGGCAAAATTGGTAAGGTCTTAATAATTAAGGTCCTAACTTTTTATTGGAATAAATCAAATAGTTTGAGTGATTTGATAAGTCGAACTTAACAATGGAAGCATTAACTAGAGAAGCATCACGCATCCGCGTGACCGGGGACTAGGAAGTCCCAAACTCGTCACAAGGTCATAAGGTCTGAGGACATTTTTAGTGGAGATATTCCAAAAACTTTTTGATGCGAGTTATAGTCGCAGAGCGAGGAATTATTTCTATAGAAGACCGAAACGCAAGCGGTGATTGAGTACATGACCCAACAGGGTTTAATTATATATTAGTTAGGAGGAACCAATGTACAGTATGGCAATTCTCTTACAAACTTGTCATGGTATCGCTGAGTGTTACATAGCAACGTTAGTTTCTTCGAGCCACACACGCATGCTTATTGGGCTACAGAAATTCATGCAATATTTTGCTCAAATTAAGCATGCAAAAAACTAAAGTATATAAAAATGGAATTTCACTTCTATTTTGGCAATTTATTGCGGGCGCACCTTATTTAGTCGACTTATATATGTATTGTGACTTAAAATATGTTTTTAAAGAATGTTAACGAATTAATGTAGAGCAGTTTTTCATTAAGGAAATGATGCATTGAAAACTTCCATTTCCATTGAAAACTTCCATAATAGAAATAAAAACGTTCTTCTGCCCCACACAAAAATCTGCCCAGAATTGTAACTTCAATATGAAAACCATGCAAAAGATACCTCATCACCACGACAATTTTGGATCAGTAGCGCCTTGATATGTAGGCTTATGTGACGCTGAGGCTTCTGGTCCACTTAGATTTCGCCACAACAACTTATATAAAATAGGTTGTATATGGTCTCCATATTCTTTATGCAAATTTAAATGGGGAACTAATAGTGATGCATGATTGTATATAATGAAATATTGTCAGCAGCTGATACAGACGGTCATACAGCTGCCGTCTGAGGCAGACTCAGCAGTAGCAGTCGTCTTAGACAGACTAAGTAGCAGCAGTCGTCTGAGGCAGACTCAGTAGTAGCAGTCGTCTGAGGCAGACTAAGTAGCAGCAGTCGTCAGAGGCAGACTAAGTAGCAGCAGTCGTCTTAGACAGACTAAGTAGCAGCAGTCGTCTAAGGCAGACTAAGTAGCAGCAGTCGTCTGAGGCAGACTCAGTAGTAGCAGTCGTCTGAGGCAGACTCAGTAGTAGCAGTCGTCTAAGGCAGACTAAGTAGTAGCAGTCGTCTGAGGCAGACTCAGTAGTAGCAGTCGTCTGAGGCAGACTCAGTAGTAGCAGTCGTCTGAGGCAGACTGTCTGAGCAGCTCATGAGAGGCCGTCGGCTTCACAAAGCAAGCGCTCGCGTCTTCCTCTCTTATGTCTTATGTCTCAAGAAAGACTGAACCGTGGTAGTCTTGGGAGCTTAGGATGGGAGAATGTGACTGGGGGACTGAGGCTGGGGGACTGAGGCTGGGGAACTGAGGCTGGGGAACTGAGGCTTGGGGACTGAGGCTGAGGGACTGAGGCTGGGGGACTGAGGCTGGGGACTGAGGCTGGGGGACTGAGGCTAGGGGGCTGAGGCTCGGGAAAGAGGCAAGGGGACTGAGGGATTAAGGTGGGACGCATCGAGGTTATCGGGAGGCCCCGCTATATAGATAAGGTCATTGCAGGCTGTCGCTGCTTGTATAGCTGGGAGCCCGACCGCGGGGATCAAAGCCAACAGCCCCAACAGCCCCAACAGCCTCAACAGCACCAACAGCCCCAAGAGCCCCAACAGCCCCAACAGCCCCATCAGTCCCAACAGCCCCAAAAGCCCCAGCAGCCCCGAGTTTACTGACGGCGATCAGGTGAAATTTTGCCTTTAGAATTCATGACAAGAACTCAAACGAAATGAAGGCGGCAGCTAAAACAAAGCCATGCAACATTCGTATACTGTCTCCCTGTCTGGACTTGAAGTAGCAGAGAATGTTGCATGCCATACCGCAATAGTTTTATGTTATAAGTTCAATAGCTAATTTCTATCAATTGATGGAATCGAAGTTATTGTTCAAATATGGTTATGAGATAATTCATATATCAATGTTTTCTTTTTGTTCATGAATACATAAAACGACATAGGAAATCTTGTAATTTTCTTCATTGCCATCTTGTATGCTTTCTGTTTTAAAATTTTTATTTCGTGTCATGTGTAATTTGATTGAAGATCTTTTATTTTGTGCCACGTGTAATTTGGTTTTACTGATTAAAGTGCTATTTTGTGTCGTTCAGCAACCATCGTCTTGTTCATGTGAGTTTCAATAGCATATGGCTGATGTTAGTAGAATAGAATAGAAGTGTCGGCATTGAAGAAATAGGCACATGGCCTGTTGCCGATTCTTAAACTTTTCGTGACTTGATTGACAAGGGATCCAGCCTTTCGACCCGATCTTTCCATAACTGACGATTGATTGAAATAGCTGCTAGACTTATTGCCTGCTCCGTAATTTGCTAGGCATTTTAAGACTGAACATATGCTCCTGCATAGCTTCGTCTGGACTTTTTGCCTGGTCCGTAATTTGCTAGGCATTTTAAGACTGAACATATGCTCCTGCATAGCTTCGTCTAGTTTGTTCTTGAAGACGTTCATACTCGGAGCTTCAACGATGCTATCAGGGAGGCTGTTCCACATGTCGGTGATCGAAGCGAAAAAAAATGTTGTCGCATGAATGTGTTACAACGCGGTTTTTTTAGTTTATATCCGTGGCCCTTGGTGTTGGATCTTGTTTCAAATTATAGTAATCCTTGTGGGACCTTGTATAAGCCATGAGTATACTTGTATGCTTCAATGAGGTCCCCACGCAGACGTCGATAACTGAGGCTTGGAAGCTTCATAATCTTTAATCTTTCCTCATAGGACTTGCCTTTCAAGCCCGGAATTATCCTTGTCGCGCGTATTTGAACACTCTCTATTAAATTTTTGTCCTTTTCAAATTTCGGTCACCACACGACGTTTCCAAACTCTAAGTTCGGGCGCACGACAGCAACAAACAACTGCTTCATCGCTTCTGCATCTAGGAACTCGAAAGAGCGTCTGATCAGTCCAAGTCGTTTATTGGCTTTATTAACTTGACCTTCAATATGCTGATCCATTTGAGTACATTACTCTCAATTCCCAAAGACTTCAATTTACTCAACAGCCGCTCATGTGGGACACTGTCAAATGCCTTGGCAAAATCGAGGTACACTGCACTGCCCTATCGTCCAGCAGGCGCGTCCATTCGTTCAGAGTAGACAAGATGTTAGTGGTGCAGGATCTCCCGGCAGTAGAATAGTACTTAGTAGTATGTCTCCCGGATGTAGTAGAAAAAGGCATCTTCTGAAATTTGATGTCAAGGTAATTTACGTGACCAAGTATTCTGTAGCCGTTGCATGACGACGCCTTGTGCACGATTTCTCCCTCAATCAGCTAGGATTGCAGACACTATACGTACATTCAAAGTGCAAGGAATCTGATAGAAATGACGTAAATTGTTTCAGTTTTGTGAACCAATGAAACAGCCATTGATGCTACACTAACCATCAAACGATACGGACACTAGGGGAAACTTGAAGCGAAATTTTCAACATCTTATCAAGAGCTGGGTTTCCGCTGCAGCTATTCCGTTACAAGTGTTGAGTTTGAAGTTCCCTTTATAAGATAAGTCCATCTGATCGCTTTCGTGGCACATACCTTGTATATTCCACGAACTTTGCGACGCTGAATTTCTCCAGCCATTGAGTATAAAGGAATTGTTTCGACCGCTGATGTCTGTTTTCGTGGCAGCTTCATTTTCAGGAGCATAATGTGTTAAGGTACGAGATTCTTCTAACAGCCTGTTATGTTTGATGCACCTGTTCCTCTTGACTAATAGATTTTATATGCAGATCTTTTATGAGAAACTATCAATATTGCGTCCCGGGAAAGCTCCGGTGAAGGCGATTTTTGGAGCAACGTTGAGTATCATGTAGAAAAATCGAAAGTTTTTAAGTATGGTCTTCCATACATCAAAGAACTGTCTCTATTTGTGGGAATACAATTACCGTTATTAATAAAATGCTATGCGTTTTTCTGGTTTTAACTGATGCATGGAATAAATGAAGATTAACGTAGTTGTGTTCATAGATTTTGTTGAACTACTTTATTCAAAATTTGCACATAGAAAAGAGTCGCTCCTTGAGATATCAAATGAACGATGAAGAGGCGCGAACAGACTCGAAGCAATACATTCAAGACTTAAATTTAAAATTATGTGATTATTATAATATTAAAATTAATTATTATTATTTAAATTATGTGAGCGAAAACATTTTACTTTTTTGTATTCAAGTTTAGATATTAACGTACATAGGAATTTTTATCTGAATCCTCAATGAAAAATACAGAAATGCTAAAAATTAGTATTAGTTTAGATTCATTTATTAAAAATATCATTGCATTGTATTTCAATATTATTCTGGTAATCAAATTGCACCTCCTGTAGCTCTTCCACACTTTTATGCAAGCAGGTCTTGTTAAGAAGCTTATGTCGAGTACATAGAACCTTCTGCCTGATCATTTGTGCACTTTACTTAATGAAAAGTTGATCATTTTTCTGTATCGATGCACTTCAACACATTGGATTCCTATTTTTGAAAGTCTTCAATAATTTACTATCAGAATGTGTTTTACATTTTGCATTACAGAGCGAAAAATTAAATCACGAAATGCTATCAGTTGATTGGATCAAATTCGTTTTATTTTGCAAATGAGTGAATAATTTCTCAGGCCACAACGTCATTCAAGGATCAAATATCTTAATTAAAAATTTATTAAAATAGTTTGAAGAACCCTGATAAGACAACGATTTACTTAATACCATATTCAGGGAGATTCATGGTACATAATTCACATGTATTCCTGCGGACACGACTCGTTAAAATTTCTTGTGCCAATTAGGCTCAGTGAAATCGTTTTGCAAGAAAATATGCATTCGGTGAATTTTTCATTGCAAGCTAGCGATAAGATGTAGGATATGGCCATGAGCGGAATAAAAAAAATATCTATCATAAATGAAAAATAATCTCTGCTAGAATTGCAAGGAAGGGACTGAGTGATAAATGAGATGTACTTCAGGATCCACTGGAATATATAGCACGACTCTGGGCCGAGGTAAGAGTTTCAAATAAACGTTCATAGCTCGCAGTCTTAGCCTGGGTCGGCGATTTATTGAAGCAATTTTCGAGCGATCGTCTGTACTGGGGCAGCGATTACGGAATTTTGTCCGTTCCTAAGGAAGAAGAAGCAATTATTCCGCGAGGTCTGACGAGACGAGTGGCCTGCTGCTGGCAACAAGCAATCGTGACTGTCAAACTGACATGATTGCCGTCAAACATAATTGTTTAAAATATAATTCACTTATAAGCTAGGTGAATTTATTACGTCCAGTTATATTTATTAGTACGGTTGCTCTTTTGTATCAAAACCTGCTGTGAATTTTTTTTTCGATCCCGTACTTGAAAGTTAAAGTTTACGACTACACGGAGCGTTTGATACGGGTCAGTTTGATAATTTTAGTCTATCAATTAATTATTATTAATTGATAGACTTAATTAATATATTAATTAAGTCAATACTCAAAAAATTATTCAATGCTCAAGCCGGATGAAGGAAGTTGATTGTATCGTACCAATTATTTGGATTTTATTCGAACACGGAGCAGTATAAACAAGTATGAAAAAAAGTTTAATATAGATTGCTCGTTGCGATATACTATTTCCATAGCCGAGGGTAATATTTATCTGCATTTTTTCATGTAAAAATATCTACAATATTCTATCAACATTATAGCTCTCTTACCATCAATGCATGAAGAGACGTTACGTCTTCGCTCTAAGGTGACAGCCACAAGGTTTAAATGCATGGCCCCGAAAGCTTGTTTTGTTTCGCGACGTCATTGGTAGGCGCTCTGTGAGCTGCCAGGGCATTGATAAACCTTACCAAGCCCCTAGCGTGTCGTATTGCTTAACTTTGCGTGAGACTCAGAGTTATTGTACGTCATCCAGAAGATGCTTGCTCCTTGGTTACAAGCTTGACCAATGTTGTAAGGTTGTCCCTTACGCCCTGGCAACGATGGATGTACATATTGCTCGCAATGTGCTACCTCGGGGCATTATACCATTGCGGATATTTGGGGTAATTCTAGCATTGTGGTCCCCGGGTAATTCTAACATAGTAATATACTTGGGGTAATTCTAGCACTGCGATCCTTGTGGCATTGTAGCATTGCGGTTCCTTTGGGGTAATTATAACATTGCATGTGCTTCTTAGGGGAATTCTAACATTGCGACTCCTTGGGGATAATTTTAACAATTTGTTTCTCAGGGTCAGGTAGCAGTTTTGTTCCTCGGGTGACTTTGGCATTACTGCTACTAAGGGGTAATTCTAGCATTACTATTCTTGAAGGTGATTGCATAATTATTATTCCTTCGTGAAATTCTAGCAATGTTTCTTTGGGGTAATTTCTGCTACATGGGGTAATTAAAACTTTTCACCTAGGGTTCCATCACGGTTCCATGGGGTTAATACATTCCCAATGGTTTCATGGGATAATTCAGTCAATGAGTACAGAGTAGTCAATCGAAGCGCTTGAAAATTATCAAGAATTTATGTACTAGACTTATATTATATTATTAAGTTACTTATGGTCTAAATCATCATATAGGCTTGGGCGTCCTCGTCCACGATCACACTGATGCGCCGCCTTCATCGTACCCCGTCCTTACGCCATCGATTGGCTGATTGCCTCGCCACCGGGGCCCAGAGGTCAGGTTAAACGTGACTGCCGCCCATCTGCGCTCATTTGAGCCAGCTGATGCAAAATACTGTTGCTTGATGCAGAATCTAGAAATTCTCCAATAAGCTTCAGGTTTGTTTTTATTATTATCAATAGAAAGTTCTCTTTTCCTGCCTAATACGTTTCATTGAACATATAATAACCTTTGCACTACAATTGAAAGTGAATATAGTTTGCGTCCCTTCGCAATGTATCCAAAGTCATTAACCGAGGCGTAAGCCTGAACGCGTAATTTAGGCAGCTTGACGGACTTAGTTTCATAGACTTGATTGTCATTGTCCTTGTTTCATTGCCACCTCAGGTGCGAATCAATTGCCGAAATGAATCTTATGACACTTATTGAACTGAATAATAATTTACAAAGTTCTAGCTTTTGATTCACTGACGTCCATGTCAAAAACAATGTTTCCATATATCACTCGAAACATTCTTAACCCAATATCTTTCGCTGCTCGCTGGAATGCATGTGTCGGCCGTGGTTTAGAAGCAAAATGAAAAGCGTCATATTTTGTGGGCATGAAAGTCTCATTTGCGGCGACTGTCCGGGAAACGGGGAACATCAAGTGACTGGGGCAGCTGCTGCTCCGACAACTGAGGCTGATGTGAGAGTTAATAAGAGAGAAAAATCTTGAATTACAAATTTATTTGGCTGAATCTTTTCGGATCATTCAAGTTTAATAATGTCTGACAAAAATTGACGAGCATCAAGCCCCATTGAAGCTTCTATGGGGATTATTTGAGGAGCTCAAAAAAGGAAGTGAGGTCGGAGGCTGGATCAAAATATGGAGGGGAGATGTCAGCGTTGACTGGATGGAGTCTCAAGAGAAGAAACTTTTCTTATTCTGGATCATTCAGAGGTGGAGCGCTGGAGGGCAAAAGAAGCTTGAGTGTTATTTGAAGAACACTTTATAAAACACTTTATAAGAACGTCATATAAGGATTTCGGTATTGTTAAGTTATAAAATAATCAATTTAAGATTCGGCATATCATAGAACTAATAGGATCAAGACATCCATTGAATTACCATCCTTACGTTTACCATTAAAATCAATCAACTGTTTTAACTTGATAGACGCTGTTCTCAACTCAATATTTTTTTAAATAGTAGGCTGGTTACATATACTAATAGTGTCCATCAGATTTCAATGCGCCTGTAGAAGCGAGTTTTTTTCTGAACAATATCAGGTACAGGCAAAAAATAAATAAACAAAACAAGGAAATACGTAGTTCACATTGAGTGATATCGTGTAAGAAAAGTCGTCGATTAACTGACCGGTGCATTGGCTTAAAGAGCTTTAGTGACATACCAGGACCTACTGAAATTGTCTTGCTTCACTCAAATCTTGCCTCGAATTTCACAGCTCGTATAAGCTCTTTGTATTAGAAACAACAAACTTTATGTATTATAGAGACAGAACTCCACACGCAAATCATCAACGATACTTTTAATGGAACAATAATAATAATAATAATAATAATAATAATAATAATAATAATAATATTATTATTATTATTATTATTAATAATTTTGTACTGATATAACAAGATAAGAGTAACAAGATGGAATAACAAATATAACAGGAATAATTTAAATGGTTCTATTATTATTTAACCATCTTGCAAACATCGGCGCCTTTTGTCACTGTAACACAAATTGCATCAGGCGTCGGATTGTGCCTACCACCAGAGCTCCAAGACAGAGCGCACTCTATCTTTGCCATGGGCCATTCCTATCAAGTACATTTAATGGCATGATTTCCTAATTGAGAAGCGTAAAATAAACATAAATGTTACAAATTTGAAAGTTATTATGAATACTAATAGCAGTGAGAATCTGCCGAGTAAGCAACATTCAGGAAGTTGTGTGACATGAGCGTCCACAGGCTCCGCAATGCTCGCTGCAATGCGTATTTTGCTAAGGAAAGGCCTTCAGGATTTGAACAAACGAAATCCCTGTTTAGATCTAAGCGCCACTGATATCAAATTGATATCAGTATTGAGCCGTGCAGTATTTATTTCATGTATGATTATATTTTCTTTAGGTGCTCACATACACCGACTCTTCACACTAAAGAATGAAAAATGAACCCATTTTCATTGAATGGTTTTTCGAGCAGATAAGAGAATTTCTAATTAATAGTGAAAAAGTTTATGCTTGCTTTGAAAAAAAAATAATGCTCGTGAGGAGCCACGCGTGGATCTTACGACGACGCCTGCCCGAATTCATAATAAATTTTTTTCGGGTCGCTTTACCGAAAAAAAGTTCATCAGCGCCTGCCAAGGTTGATGACGCGTCGAGATCTTCATTCAGTAAAAAATGTGATCAGTTAAAACTCGTGATCCTTTTCCCGAATTTGGATTACGGGTTCGGGTTATGCAATTCCAAGTTGGTCCTTTTGGGAATTTTGTTCATAATCCAAGTGAACAGGAACGCTGTATACATGGACCGAGTCTTGAGGGAGATCAGTTGCTATGAAGGATGTCGGGCTTCAACAAGCTCCATGAAGACGTCGGAATTTCGATGGCATTCGAGTTTATATTCGTTGATATTGAAATGAATCTAATCCACATGATTGAAGAAAGCCTTTATTGAAACTTAATTTCACCTTTCAGCAAATTCATCGAGTTTTTTTTTTAGCTTGGCTTTGCGCGTGAGGCAAAGTCATGCAAATTACCCTAAATTGCAGAGGCCTTAGCTTCAGCCGTGTTGAATAATTTCAATTGACTTCAGTGCTGTTGGCAGCTTTGATGCTGGGATGAGTGTGCACGGTTTGTCTTGGCAGGAAGATGAGGTTGGGTACTTAGAGTCGCGGGTAACTGCCTCTTGTGATGAACTGATGGAGGGGCAATTGATATTGAGCCCGCGCGCTTCATGCTAGAACAGACTATGCCCGGGTTATTAAGGATACGCCTGATGTACGGTGGTGATAATGCTAGTCTATGGCAAAATTTCTTCATCGAATTTCTGAAGTGTTGTGGTTCATTTAATAGTTTGAAGAGTACACATGAACTTACTTATGGTAGCTCATTTAAGAGTTCTGTTTCCGTCATTGTTTCGCTGCTATAGGAGGAAGTTGAAAATTTTGTTTTTGGAAGTTTGAAGTTTTGCTGTTGTGTACATTGAGATATCAATAAAATATCTTCACATGAGCTGTATGAGGAAAGCTCGGACAAATTGTACCTAATTGGCTTAGTGAACAAGGTAAAACTAAAGGCTTCATTTAGAATTAGCTAACCCGATCCTCCGTACGATTAGGGAATTTTCACTCCATTTCAGCAGTTTGCTAAATAATCTTTGTCAGGATGACATTGTTCAAATTGGTGCAAAATTGTGAAATATGCGCCGAGCATAGAATGCAGTGAGGAAATTGGTGTAAAATTGTGAAACATACGCCGAGCATAGAATGCAGTGAGTTGCTGCAACGACATTTAGCAGGGCCTGAATAAATGCTGTGGTTCTTGTCTGCGATGGCTGCAATAATCAAGCTATTGTGGCTTATATGCCGACGCTAGCAATCAAAGACAGAAGCCAATGCCGATCGGTTATGGAACAGATCCTAATTGGCAGCAATACAATGCATCCGGC
This sequence comes from Hyalella azteca, assembly GCF_000764305.2. Taxonomy (NCBI): domain Eukaryota; kingdom Metazoa; phylum Arthropoda; class Malacostraca; order Amphipoda; family Hyalellidae; genus Hyalella; species Hyalella azteca. The sequence continues at coordinate 522,037 of NW_025941275.1, read as the reverse complement.
AAGAGAGATGCCGCGTCCCGCTATCAATGAAAATTATTGAATACTTCAGGATTGAATGATGCATTGTGTGCATTGAAGGCCTGTCGCTGGGTATTTTGTTAACTATTATAATAATGGCTAAAACCTTATGATATAATCACGGATGTTACGTTCCTTTGTTTCAGCTCCGAAATTTTAATAATTGACTTGAAGTCGAAATAAATATACATAAGGGAAACTTTGTGATGAAAATCTCCTAAATCGTTATCAATAAAACTGTACATTATAATATTTATTGTTAACAACAGAATCTGTCAATTTTGTTATAAATGTTATAAATAATTTGTGAAATGCATTACATAATACATTTAGACAAGTAATTTTGAGGAAAAATTATCAATTTCATGTAAATGTTAGATGCAGAGACGAAATCTTGTGCAAAATATACCATCTCCGACAGCACCAGAGAGTTTTGTGATTGACACTAGCCGTACCACAACGCGGCGAGAAAACGTTAATGGATAACTCCAACTACTTCATTTTTATTTCATTTGTTTTTCTCAGCAAAGCTTTTTTCCCTGGAGCTTAAGCTAATTAAAGGTGAGGCAATTAGAGCCTCTGCAATGCTCACCTGTTGAAGCGCCTCAACAGGATATTAGTTAGAGGGAACGGTACGAGCATAACTGCAATCATGATAGCTATGACTGATGACATAAGAGGTATAGACGCATTCTTTTGCCATATTAATGAACAATCTCAAAATTGGCAAAATAATATCACTAGATTTATGGTCTGATTGCGTTGGTAATAAATGTTAACTCAATAAATATTGCTTGGTCGGATTTATTTTCTTAATAAAGTATGGAATACAACGTAACCTGTGTACTATCCAATATAATATAATTATATATAAATAATAAGATGAGTTAATAAAATTCATATAATTATTTAAGTAATGTAATAAATTTTATATAAGTGAAAATAAGCGTAATGCGTTTATTTTTTCGTCAAAAATCTCCTCTACAAGGTTAGATGTACTCTCGAAAGTTGCGACGAGAGTTGTCAACTGAACTGAGCCGCCAAAAGACATGACAATCAAACACAATTTCTGAAGCCGCTCGTTTGTCATTTGGGCGAAGCACAAAAACTGTTTTGAACTACAGTCCAGAGGAACGACCTCGCTCAATGTTCTTTCTTAGGCTCCCCGATTCCCGGCAAAATCCGAAGCTGCTGCAAGAAGGCTCAATATGCGCTCAAGCGCATTTCAAGATACATTCTTCATCTCAGTTTTTACGGGAAGCCGTTTGAAGATGTCATTTAGGCTGCCAGAGGCTCAACTTCGGCACATCTTTCAGGGAGCAGAAGGCAGTTTCGCCTTCGTAGCAACTGAAGCCATCGTCGCTCGGCAGCCGTAAAGAATTTGGTTAAAAATTTTACAATAATTGAACACATGCTCTGTTTGGAAGCGTTTTATTCGGAAAGGAAATTTGTTCAAGAATTGCGTGGGAAGCTGCTGTAAGCTACAAGAAAATATTTTCTTCAAATAATTTGTGAAGTAGAATTCCTTGAAAATAATTTTGTATTTAGTTGAATGACTGGTTCCGTTGTAATGCACTTATAGAAGTTGATAGGGCGATAAAATGATTATCGAAGTCTTTACAACAAATATTTCTCAACTCACATGGGCCGATTAAAATAAAATACATGTATTTTCATGTGTGAGAAATATTGCGGACAATAGTGCGGAGAGAGAAACAAATTATTTTCGTGTATATATATATATATTTGCCAAAGTGCGAAGAACTTTCACCTTGCACTCATTAGTTAGAATCAATAAACACTAGTAGATGTATTTGATGAAAAATGATATAGTTCTAAGCAAAAAACCCCTTAAAATTCCAATATCTTGAATCCATTCACTCTTTCGTGAACTTACGAACTTAATACACATTAACAATCTCTAGTAAATACTTGATATGCTGCAGCCAAAGAAGCATTAATAACCAATCGACTCTAGCAGTAATTCGGATTGGTCTGACTTACATTACAATTATTTCACGATTTATAAATATTGCTTGTCCACATTGGGCCAACAAGTTATAGACAAAGTCTTCAGAAGAATAACAAGAATTAATAATTTAATAACTCGAGTGGTTTACCAAATTTCCTTTGAGATTCCAGGATATCTACAAATGATTAATTTTTCTGGAAGTTTTGATCATAGATTTTGGAGCGAAGTATTTGTTACGGATTTTTTTTAGCCCGGCCATCTTTAGCACGTGCACAAAAGAAGAAATTCGTGAGAAAGTCATTTTCAGTTCTAAAGAAATTTTCATGCTATTAGTGGCTAACAGCTGATTTATAAGCCGCTACCAATCGATTAATAAGTGGCTACCAGCTGGTTAATAAGTGGCTACAAGCTGATTAATAAGTGGGTACCAGCTGATTAATAAGTGGGTACCAGCTGAATAATAAGTGGCTACCAGCTGATTAATAAGTGGCTAACAGCTGATTAATAAGTGGCTAACAGCTGATTAATAAGTGGCAACCAGCTGATTAATAAGTGGCTACAAGCTGATTAATAAGTGGGTACCAGCTGAATAATAAGTGGCTACCAGCTGAATAACAAGTGGCTACCAGCTGATTAATAAGTGGGTACCAGCTGATTAATAAGTGGGTACCAGCTGATTAATAAGTGGCTACCAGCTGATTAATAAGTGGCACCAGCTGATTAATAAGTGGCTACCAGCTGATTAATAAGTGGCAACCAGCTGATTTATGAGTGGCTACCAGATGATTAATAAGTGCAAGCAGCTGGTTTATGAGTGGCTACCAGCTGATTAATAAGCGGCTACCAGCTGATTAATAAGCGGCTATCAGCTGATTATTGAGTGGCTACCAGCTGATTAATAAGTGGCTATACCAGCTGACTAATAAGTGGCTACCAGCTGATTAATAAGCGGCTACCAGCTGATTTGTGTGCATATTTATAACACGGTATACTTGAAGAAAGTAACTATTCTATCTTCCTATTTGTTGGAGTTGCTGATTTACTACTACGGAACTGTGATACAGATATTTTATTAACTGCGTGGAGTGCCAATACGTTTAAGATGTTTAATGAGTCTTGGAATGTGCTCGAATTTTGGCGATTACAATAAGTGAAGATAAAACGGGCGATTTATTCACACAAAATTGCCGCAAAATTTCCTTAAAACTACATGGACCTTAAAATTTGCTGAGATTTATTCCCATTTTCGTTGTATGTGTAACATTGTGTAAAGTATCGTGTTGCTAATTTAATAATAACTGAACAAATTGTGACTACGAGAACACACTACGAGATGAGAGCGTGTACGACTGCGAGACAGCGAAGAAAAACGTGTCACAGAACTCGAGATGCGAACGTACGTGACTACGAGACCACGAGAATGAACGTGATACAGACTACGAGATGCCAGCGTACGTGACTACGAGACCACGAGTATGAACGTGATACAGACCACGAGATGTGAGCGTACGTGACTACGAGACCACGAGTATGAACGTGATACAGGCTACGAGATGCTTGGGAGCGCGGAGGAAATGATCTCAACTCTTGACAGGATTTCGGAAATATGCGGAAATAACCCAGGAAATTATTCTGACCCCACGACGTTACCGAGAGCGGTAATTGTCTTCAACATCTTTGATTACTTTAGGCTTTTGCTTTTATTGTGCGACAGATGTTTCTACGCTGCTGGATACATAGTGAAAGAGTAAACTTGCTATATAAGAGATCTAATACTTTTTCGAAGGAATATTTTTTTTTGATTCTCGCATCAGAAAAACCAGCACCGATGCTCGCAAAATTCACAGTTGGTTTATTTCAGATTTTTTTGACACCCGGAATTTACATGCAAACGAGTTGATAGATTTTGCAAGCACTTCGTTGTGATGCTCAAATTCTAAAAAATATAAAAGTCTGTACGTTACCGAAGATATTTTACTCCATACATAAAAACTTCTGCACATATTTTAGTTATGGTTTACGGTGGTTGAAATATCAAAGTGCTAAGTAAAATGCAGTAAGTTGAACTGGATTCTAAAAAAAGATTAATTCATTTTAAAATATTTATGAATCTGAATCAAATGACGGTATTTGTAAATAAAGTTTTCTCAAAGCTGGTAACGCTATTCCATGAAGGGCGTTGAGGAAAACTGAATAATAAAAGGGACTGCAAAAGGCTCGTGTAATCTCTAAAATCCAACAGGTAATGCCAGTGGATCCACAGCAGGATGTAAAAAACTCTGAGAAATTTCTTCCTCCAACAATTATGCGACAGAGATGGCAAAAAATTCCCACAAAAATTTAGACCAAACTACAAAGCTCACAAACTGGACTGTGGGATGAAAAAATATATTGTGGTTAATTTTTTGATTTCATGTCATTGTGATATGATGACTGCAGAGCAAGATAAAACAACTACTAATATATATACGAATATTAAAATTTTTTTATAACTAAAAGTGGCATTGTTTTTTGGGGTGAGCGTGCACTATAAAAAAAATAATTTAGAAGCGGCTGAGTTGCCGAGCCTGAAGTCATTACGATCACGGTGCAGGTGTGAAATGTGTGAATTTTTTAACTTGGTGGAGGTCAGAGTTCATTTGCGAAAGTAATAGTTTAATTACCTAATTATAAATCGTCTTAATCCACAAACCTCAAATTACCACAGCCATAGCGCAGGTGCAAAATTAACATATTATCTGAGGTTGGCAGTGATCAGAGTTCGTTTCCTACAATTATTAGCTAATTAACCGATTTATGATCAACAAAACTCCCACATAGCTTATATGATTACAGGCACTTTGCATGTGTAAAAGGAACAAATTTCTCACGTTTGGTGGAGATCTAAGCTAATTTACGATAGTTCTCGGTTACTAACCTGATTCATAAATATTGATATGAAATAACGCAAATTATCAAGGTCACTTCGCATGGGAATAATTCAATTACTATTCAAGTTTGGTGGAGATCGTAGTTCATTAGCAGTGATTTGCAAATTGTTTAATTTTGAAATTATTAAACCCACATTCCTGGAATTGTAAGAACCTATGTTCAGTTTTAGAATTGACATATTTTCCGAATTAGGTTCAGATCCAACTTCATTTGCGGTGGTTGACGGTAATATAGCGCAATACTCTGAAAACAACACTGTTAGTATTTTTCTCATAACTTAGAAAAATGGACTCTTGCAATATCGATTGTGAGATGAAAAATATGTTTGGTGGTAAATTTCTTTTCAGTTTATATCATTGCAATATGCCCTGAATGACTGCAATAATAAAATCCTGCAACAATGCTCGCAAAATTTACGATTCTTTTATTAGTTTTTTGACAGCCAGTTTTTTTTGACGGGCCGGAATTCCTATGTGAACGCGTAGAATAATTTTTCCATCACTTCGATGTGCAGCGTAAGTTATTATCGACAAAAATGAAGGTCTTTGCTTTGCTCAAAATATTTTACTCTTTAAACGGAAACTAATGCACAAATTTTAGTTCATTTTTGCGATGGTTGAAATATCAGAGTGCAAAAAATTATCATGAAATATCATGCTTAGTAGGACTCATTATTTTAGTTTTAAATATTTATGAATGTAAATAAAATGACGGTATTTATAATATGAATTTTTCAAAGCCAGCAACGCTATTCCATGAAGAGCGTTGGGGAAAACTGAATGATAGCAGGGACTGCAAAAGGCTCGTGACATCAATAAAATAACAAAGACGGGCTTGGATTAATGAATTCTTGAATTTCCAAAATCGTATAGGTAATGCCAGTGGATCCACACTACTTCGGGTAAATTCCAGCTTCTAAAACTTTTTGTTTGCCGAGTTGAAGAAAAACCTTCCCTGACTCACCATTTAGAATTATTTCTCAACATAAACGGTATGTGGAAATAGACATAAACAAATATTCACGTGTGCTGTTGCGTGAACGTAGAGTTGTCATTTTTTAGATCTCCATAGAGCATTAACCGGAGATACTGAAAATAGTGCTTCCAGACCCATTAGTCCCTATGTCTTAGTCCATTAGATTCGCCATACCAGCTCACAAGTGATACTCAGTAGACTCACCATACCAGCTCACAAGTGATACTCAGTAGACTCACCATACCAGCACAGCAGTGATACTCAGTAGACTCACCATACCAACTCACCCATTGAGTTGCACGGCGGTGCGACAGCTCAGCCAGATGGTCTCCTAATTACACCAGCTTAGTTAATAAACGCTAGGCGCGCCACCACCTGTCGAGCGCGCCGCTCTCATTACCGCTACTGATGACGATGTGTTCGGGGTGAACCCACATCAGCAACACGTTGCCATCAGCATTGGCTGTCTGATGAGTCTTGCTGATAATTGTGCCTGTTTATTTGTGTCTGATTAGAAGTGTCGATTGTAAAATGATTAGAGCTGCAATTGGTTGTGTTGATAGTTTTTCCGTTTGTGGAGTGTTAATTGATGTCTGTTTCATCACGTTCATCATCATCACGCACACGATTCATTGCCTCACGCACCGCATTTCATTCATGATTCAGTCAAAGAAGAGTAATCAAAGGGCATTTTAAAAGATTGTTGGAAAAAATTTCATGATAACGTTGCACAGGGAAATAATTTTATTTAAATTAATTGCAATAAAGATTGCAATTATTTCCACACTCACTGCTAAAACAAAGAATCATAGCTTAATGTTAGCTTTTCTCCCTAAATAACGAGATTACTGCCAGCCAACCGCGCTGAAGAGAGCGGGCAACCCTCCACTCATTGCTTAGTTTGTGGCATTAAATAGGGAAATGTAAAGGGGCTGAGAATTAACAAGGCTCGTGTGCGAGGAATAAAGAAAAGGCAAAACACTACGCGATCATACGTTATTGAATACATGATAGAACATGAATATCCGGTTGAATACATGATAGAACATGAATATCCGGTTGAATACATGATAGAACATGAATATCCGGTTGAATACATGATAGAACATGAATATCTGGTTGAATACATGATAGAACATGAATGTCTGGTTGAAAACATGACAGAACATGAATATCTGGTTGAATACATGATGGAACATGAATATCCGGTTGAATACATGATAGAACACGAATGTCTGGTTGAATACATGATAGAACACGAATGTCTGGTTGAATACATGATAGAACACGAATGTCTGGTTGAATACTTGATAGAACGCGAATATCTGGTTGAAAACATGATAGAACACGAATATCTTGTTGAGTACATGATAGAACATGAATATCTGATTGAATACATGATAGAACATGAATGTCTGGTTGAATACATGATAGAACATGAATATCTGGTTGAATACACGAGAGAACAGAAATATCTAAATGAATACACGATAGAACACCTCATTTAACACCTGATTTGTTCACACTATCACCTATTTTGTTTACTCTCAACGTCAAGTTTAAGTCTTCGTTAGCTCACAGGATATGATGTGAAAATGTGCCGTACTTGATCTAACTTCGTCTATCAGCCATGCGAAGACGTTTCTTCTAAGTGAACGACATTAAATTGAATTTTAACAGCGCATTTTACACCGCATTCTCCAAACTTTATGGGAAAATCTCGCGGATTTTATCATCGATAAAGACAGCGACAAAACGCCACTTGCCATCCTTTCCATCAGGGAGGAGTAGGTCGGAGGCATAGAAGCGAAAAATTATCACACGTCATCACTCTTATTTCGTGGTGAAGAGTACTATTTTGTAACCTATTAATAATCAAACCCGTTGATCAGTTAAAAATCTATCATTATGTTAGCATTTATATCTTTAGTTAGTAATCACATGTTTGTCAAGAATTTAAATACAGAGACAACGCACAATAACCTTATGTTTATGTGAATAATCGTCGCATAAAATGATCTAATGAAATAATGATATGAATATACGTCACATTTTTTAAAATTTTTAATTCATGAGTATTTTACTAAACTTTTAAATAATAACTTTTTAAATCAGCGAAAATGACGTCTTCATTGGTGACATCATCGTAATTAATTCCTATGTAAAAATGTGACAATAAACTTTTTATTTATTAAATTTATCTTCTAATTAAGCACCCAAGCTAACTTTTCTGTCGCAGTCAACCTAATTATGAATGCAGCAAAATTAAAAGTGATGGTATAGTTGGAGCATTTCTTAGGAAATGATTCAAAGACCTCTCGATCTTGAAAATGTTTCTATACTAGGTTAAAATTTCTTCAAACTTATAACAGAGTAGCAATGCAGATACTCTTATATAGAGAGCATACGAACAAGTAATAAGGACACATATATATATTTTTAAATATTCACAATGGTTGAAATTGAATAGATATCGTAAGTTTCTTTTAAGTTCTAAACCAAGTTTTTCGTAATGCATATTGTTTCTTTTCTATAGTCTAGCCGTTGGTGTGGCGGCTGGCGGATTGCGGACCGGAGCAGCAGCGTGGGAGTTACACCGGACCTTCACGTTGAGTTTGCATTAATTTGGGAAGGCGACGTAACTCAGCAACTGCAGGCGACGTTGCGCCACCGCAGTGTTAGGCGGCCGCCAGACACGTGCGAAAAACACTTAAGGTTGCGACAAGTTTAGAGCAACTCTAACTTGGCTACGGCACCTCGGCAGGAGCAAAGGTGCTGTCGAACTTTGTGTTGCAAAATCGTAAAAAGTACGGGATTTTTCCTGTTGGTTGGTGCGAATACTACGAAGGAGAATATGTAATAATCACGGAAGCTCAAGTGCCAGGGAATGTTTCTATTAACTGTATGAATTTCAACTGTCCTGATCCAGTGTTCTAAATTACATATATTATTTCTCGAGGATTATTTCAATCCTTATGTTCCTGAATTTTTACAATAGTGAAAATTCAAAAATTGTATGCTTTAAATTCGATTGGAATTGAAACATTGATTTCAGTTTATCAGGGCTTCGTAAAATTTGTCATAAAATTATTGTATGAAATTTATTCATTTATATATACCTCTTAAAACTCAATAATTTTATCTACATTTTTTTATGCAATGAATTTATGAAAATAATTGTTGATGGAATTACATACTACTTGTTATACTTCAAAACAAGTTATTCTCTTCCGTTTCCTCAACGCATGATTGACGAATAGAATTTTTATTTCTTTTCACTCCGTATTTCTGATTAAAGAAACTTCCCTCCATGACATCGACTAATCGAACATATTCATTTTGTTTCCTCAAACTCTCGCTCGCAACAAAGGATATTTTTTCGCGTCTTCAGTCCGTTGTTGGCCAGGGAAGATTTTTTTCGTTCGAGCGCCAGGTCGGGCTCGTCCCTCGAGCCTCACTTCGTCTCATTTGTGGGATTTTTTTTCGCATTTTCTAGAAAAATCAGCAGGAATCCCACGACGTCGTAGGGAATTTGCTGGCTGATATGCTGGTCAGACCTTATCAAAAGGACACGACCCACATTATGCTGCAAGAAAAAATATAATAATAACTTCAAGTTTCAAGAATTTAACTATTAATCATTTGAGGCTGGAAAGTAAGTTTTATTTTACGATGCATGCAAGGTTTGACAACCAGTGGCATGTTCTGAATTAATGCTAATACATGATTTATCTCTTTGTAGATGATAATGGCATGCCCAACACTTAGAAATAATCGAGTTGCAAAAAAAAACCTTTAAACGTTGCTGTAATTGACCATGTTTGGTCAGTAAACTTTTATTTTACGTAAAATAAGAGTTAAATTTTGAATAGTTATTTTACCCTAAGGGAGATGTTAAAGCTTTCATTAAATTGTTTTAAAGTTTCAATAACTGTAGGTCAGTTCTCTCAGACCTCCCGCTAGATGCACGCTTTTTTGTGCCCCACTTGCCATTCTAGCAGAGATCAAATAGACCCAGAGGTTATCTCCATTCACTGTTAAAAAAGACCGTCAACGGGCAATTTCTCGTCTAGTTAGGGGCTATTGTGGTGGCGGTAAAATGCACCCCATCGACTTCCCATTTACTATTCGGGGTCCAGGCTTCCATCTATCGAGACAAAAGTTAAATAAAGAAAACGCGGTATTTTTCCCGAGAGAATGACAATATAGTCCCTAATCTCATAAGGGAAGACTAGTGGTGAATGATATTTTGAATAGTCATGTAATATTTGTTATCTGCTGTTGTAATATTTATTAGCTAATTGTTTTTGCTATTTTGGAATTCCAGCTTTTATATATGTCATCTAAAGGAGTAGTAAATATAATTGAAAATCTATCAACGACAACGAGTATACTTTCTAAATTTTTCAGAATTTTATCGCTTAATCTGTCATTGTAGAGCCGTTTTCAAGTCAATAGAAAACAAGCGCATTCTATTGTATGTCCTCAATTGACAGAAATAATAAAAGAGCAAAAATAAATATAGATAAACTATAATTTTACAATTTTCATTTCTAATTCCCGCATAAGTGAGAAGAAATATGCATTGTTAGACATTAATGCAGCATTAAATTAGAATCGTCAATAATATTATTATGTGATGCAATTCTGGAACATGATTGCAGTTTGAACAATGATAAAAACATTCTGAACTGCAAAAAATTCGAGACCATTGCATTACAATTTGCTCTTAACTGCGGCTTCCGTGACTTTAAAGATAATAAATTGATGGGAAGAAACTCCTTCGTTGACGATGGAGCTCGCCTGATGCCTTCATTAGGGAAACGAGACATCTCTGGCCCGAGATGTCACGAGGGGCACGACATCTCTGGCCCGAGATGTCTCGAGGAGGACGAAATCTCTGGCCCGAGATGTCTCGAGGAGGACGACATCTCTGGCCCGAGATGTCTCGAGGGGAACGACATCTCTGGCCCGAGATGTCTCGAGGGAAACGACATCTCTGATGTCTCGAGGAGGACGACATCTCTGGCCCGAGATGTCTCGAGGAGGACAACATCTCTGGCCCGAGATGTCTCGAGGAGGACGACATCTCTGGCTCGAGATATCTAGAGGGGAAGAAATATGAGAAAATATCAATAAAGTGGATTTAACCCATTGGAATATAATTCTGTGTCGATGGTTCCGTAAATTTTAGGTTTAAATAAAGTAAGGTTTTAAGTCACTTATTCGCGGATTTTTTGAAAATGAGAATTGAAGAATAATTTCCTAAACCGGTTCATAGTGTAGTCATATTTGGAATAGAATGTAATAGAATGAAATAGAATGAAATGGAATAGAATGGAAAATAATAGAATAGAATTGGGAATAGTTATAATATGTCCGTGTCCCACGATGCATGACCAATATTATTATTGCTAAATAAATATATGTCTGCGATAAATAAAATATTGTAAATATTATGACAGAATAATTATTGAGAGTTAAAAAAATCCAGGGGAAAAGAATCAACTGTCAACTGTCAAATTCACGACTTAATTCGAAAAAGTTCCACGAAGTTTTGACGTTTTTAATAATGGATTTGAAGCGCATGCAAATGAATGAGCAAATGAAGGCTAAATTCTGAAAGAAATTTGATACGAGTAACTTAATTATTTCTCATCTGCTTTTTGAGAGCACGCATGCAATATCAGAAGTTGGCAGGACTTCAATAAGCCGCTCAACTCTCCAACGCTACAAAGTTGCTCCGATTAGTTTGTGGGCAATTCGAAGTCTCATTAACTATTAATTTCTAATCGACGTCTTATGCAGGCTTTGAAAGGACAAAAATATTCACACGGCATATTAATAAGATGATTAAATGGCCACGTGAAAATCAGTCAGTTTAACTTGTTAATTGCTTCACAGTGAAAACCATGTAAACTTGGTTTTAATCTGAAAAGAATAGTCTACATCGAGTAATTTTAACCCTAGTAAAATTTTCCACAGGAAGACTAATCTCTACCTTGCCAAGTGAAACTTTCGAATATTATTCAGATATTATATTGCATTTCAAGACATAATGTAGGCAGGAAATCTTTACCACCTGAAATCAATTAATATTCAATTTTCAATTACGATATTGATATTGATTGATCTAATATTACTTGATATTGATATACGAGACTGTTTTCTGTACATAAAAAGTGACAGAGAACGTATAGCCTTAGATCCATCAAGGTCGTGTCGCGGTAGCTATAAAAAGGTCGGCTTAAAAACTTTGAAAATTCGGTCTATTCATTCTACGGCAACAGAGTGTTTGCTTCATTACAGGAAAGCCAGATTAGTTTTTGCAGTGAGTTTGGTTCCTGTCGTAATCTCTTTATTGAATTAGTTGGAAAAGTTTTGGGCTCTTTATTTTGAAGCATAAGTGAAGGCGCACAGACGAAGAAGCTTCGTCGGAAATGTTCGCGCTCAAAATAAATGATTATTGGAAATAGTTAATGGAGTTCCTCAAGTGCTGCCATTAGTGCCGCTCTACCTAATGGAATTGGGCAATGGTGCACTGAAATTGCGACTGCGGAGCTTTCAAAAGAAACCATTCAAGCGCACGCTGTGAAACACTTGAAGTCCTAATAATATTTAATTATTTAAATTTCAGTAAGATCCAGTAAGTTTGAATTGCTTTTGTTCATTGATTATTTCGACCTCCTCTTGTTCATTGATTATTCATATCTGAATTACAGAGACAGAGAAGTAGGTTAATTCTCAAACTCCGTCTTGAATGCATTCCGTAAGAACTGAATTAAAATGATTACTTTCAATTCATCTTAAAAGATAATTGAGATCCGAGAGCAGCGGTGCTTGAATCAAAGGCATACGTGAAAATTGCCGCGGGAGCTCATTAGTCAGCATTTCAAAATACCGATCAAATTTATCATAATATTTTCGTTTTTCTTCTTTCATTAAATGGTAACTTGAATGGAGATAAGGAAGAGTGTGTCAACGTAAAATGAAGATTTTCTGAACAAAATTATGGAAATTTGTTCTAAAAGCAGACTTCATCTTAATATTTACCGAAAAGTTTGCTTAGTATGACAGTTATTGAGCTCTAAATTAACGACGATTGAGCATATACACTAAAATTAAAAAATTCAAGCGAGTACATACAGCGTCTTCAATGCTTGAATTTTGCCCATCACTTCCAAGCCTAAGCGCCCGCACGCAGTTTGTATGCTCAGCATTTTCTCGCTGAACTTGGTCATTACGACGACGACAGTTGCCTCATTTATAGCAAGCGCCCTGTTGATGTTGTTCTAGGGCTGTTCTTGCCCCAGCGTTTTGCATGTTCTAATATACATGCAAATGAAGACGTCTGAGAGATGGACCGGCAAGCCTCCAAGAAAAGTGCTATCTCCTCCCGACTTATACACACCCTCACATCCCAGCCGAACTTTCCCTTGCCCAGTCGTGGAATATTTCTTTATTTGATTTCTTATTTCATTTGTAATGACTTCTGAGGCTATGTGAACAGTTAAATTTTCAATCAAATTTATGCTTCGTTAACATTTATATTAGGTTTCTTAGATTTATGTAAATAGCTGTAACCGAAAAAATGATTGAAATGAAAAAAGTTACCTGAAAATTTGCAAATTATTCTTTCTAAGCGAGAAACAAAATTCTAATGTACCTACAAATATGACTTGAGTAATTTTTCTTATTAAATCGTGAGAATTTGTTCTAATAAGTTTACTTCTGCATATCCGTACAATGAAATCTGATTAAAAAATTATTTCATGTATATTTTGTATGTGTTTGGAAACAAAATATATAATGAGTGTCAAGTCGCAATCAGAAACAGAGGGGTCCTGACCATTTGTTAATGGCGAAGAACAGAAATTATTTTTTGGGACTCGCGTTTACTTTAAATATGGAGCGTCTGTTGTTCTCAGTGCAATAAACCAGTCACTGCCGAGCTTTTGCTCTGCCCGAGAAAAATCTGTACAGATTTTTTTACTCTGTGACTCTGCAGGAGATATTTTCCTTCAGTCGCCATGGACTTTCTGTGAGAAATCTTGAGGAAAATTTTCAGGGAAAAATAAGAAAAAACATAAACGATTATGCCCTAGATTAGTTTTGAATCACAAGCTATTCAATTAATGTTGTGGACAGGACCAAAACAATTTCTATGGTATGATGAAAAGTTATACTTTGAAAATTAGTTTAAATTCAATTTTCACTTGAACAATTCACTTCTGACCCGCCAATGAAAATTATGAAGTTACGCCGCTCTTTTTAGGGGTTTTATGTTTTTATAAGAGATTAATTTCCTTTACGTGATTAAAGCATCAGAATTTCTTACCCAGAAAATGAGGGAGTAAAATGCATTTCGGACAAACTGCCAATTTGTGTAATTAGAAGCCATAAAAAATGTCTACTTGCGTCATATTCAGCTTAATGGAAGCGAGCTGAGAACGCTGGCTTTGACGAACGAGTCTTCATTTCCGGCATGGCAATAAAGTGAGAAATTAGCAACATTTTACGAGTTGCTTTACAGGAAATGAACGGTGGCGCAGAGACCAACTGAAGGCCCGAGTGAGCCGTGGCCGACGTTAAAAAGCTAAAAGCGGCCCAAAATTCGGCAATTATTTCTTATTATTTGGAATAGCAAGTCCGGATACTGGCCAAGCATTTGATGTGAAATATTATACTATTATCCTGAGTTGGAACTCAAGAAACAACTTTTCCAATCGACTTTCAGAAGCTGGTGCTGAGAAATGTGATCAAGATGAAAGAAGTTTTTTAACGATTATTAGCTGAATTTTTTTAGTCATTGATTTCTGTAAATTTTGTGTCATCTTATTTAGGCAGCAAGCCTATTGGTTTAGTTGAGTTAAAGAATCAGTTTAGTTATTGTGTAAATTATCCCTCATTTTATTTTGTTTAAATTTGTAAATTAACTAAAGAAGTTTCATTAGTTACCAAGTCGATGTATTTTTTGTAAACTTGATTTGTTAATTTTAGTTTTGAACCCTAGTGGGAATTTCCCACACAATGTTCGGCAATAATGCAGCATTAACTATGTTGTGAGAGATAGGTGGTGTCGAAAAATGTTTTTTTATTATCTAATTTTTTATTTTTGCTTGTAGTTACACATTTCATCAATCAAATAATTTGTTATTTTCGGTAGCTCATAGCTGAGCTCAAAATAGATCTCAGTTAGGTTAGATGGATCCTAATTGTTTGCGTGAAAATCAGCATTCTTGTGCACCCCAGAAATTTTAATTTGTTTATTAGTTCAGGTTTCGTCCCCGAGGGCTCTGTTCGTGCGTTGAAGTCAAGTAATTATTTCCTATCTATGCGAAGTTAAGGAAACTTGAAGCCTCAAGTTGGTGTCCAAGCGCCTGATTGATGCCGCTTCATCACGAGATTGCGCAATTCAATTTACCAGTTCAAGTAAAGCTGAAGCCTCCTGCCAGCAACTCGTGCGGAAAATAACATGCATTCGTGCTCATTCATTGTTATTTTTTCCAACGAAAATTTTTCGGGTTTAATCAAGATGGAAAATTAACAAGAAGTTCGACATATTAACCTAATGTGGAACATTGCCATGTATGTTAATAGGATAAATGTTAAGTCTTCTCAGTGCATCTATGCACATTACCAATTTGGAAGGACTATCACGAAAATTATCGATAAGACTAGGCTCACACTGAGTAATATTTTCAGGCAGAATTGAACCCAGTTGACAACAACTCATCTCAATCGATAATCTCACTTAGATAATGATAAAATTTCCATTGACTTGTCTTACGTTATAAATTATTAAAAATCTACCCGAGTATTGCGATTCGGGCCATCCATGCCTCACAAGTCAAGTAACCTTGCAAGGCATCCTCACCAGCTTCCTAAAGCCTGGTATGGTGCAGGCTCGATTTTGCGACGCTGCGACTTGTTACCGCTGTCATCTCTATTCTGTCAAATTCCCGGAATAATTGAGCGCTGTTGAGGTAAGAACGAAGCCAAACGTGATTAAAGCTTTTGAGACGCATGCTGATAGACCAGGCTTTGCAGGACATGGAGCTCTCAGTGTTCGTGCTGGCTTTCATAGTCCTTAGCAAGGATCTACAAGACTCTCACTTGGCATTACCTGACGCCAGGTCGAAGGAGATACAGACTGATGAACTCGGCCTTAGCTGGTTGCTTACCGTAGATTTAAGCCTCAATCTTATCTACAAAGACGTGTATCGAGTTTTAAAAACATGAAAATTTCCATTGTACCGGAGAATTCAATTATCTGCAGCGTGATTGCATTTTAGCATATTTCTTCTCCACAGAACTGCGGCAAAACATCAATTGTAAAGCGCCAATTCTAGGAAACAGAACGGAATAAGATGCGACAAAAACATTTTTTCGGCGGCAGGCTGCAGAGATCGACTTAATCTCTATTATTAAAGCCCAAGCCTGAAAGCTCTTGGGCTTGCAGCCAAGAAACGCGCGGCATGTCTCACGTTTCACTTGCACAAATGGAGTCAAGAATCGAGCAGCAGCAGCGTGTGAACTGTTAAAAAAATAGAGCTTGTTAGGTGCGTCAGCAAATTTGGGTTCATTGTAACAACTGACGGCCAAGTGCGGTAATAAGCTGCAGGAGTTCTTTCTCTTTGTTATATTTGTTATGAGAAAAAGAAATATTGGTACAAACCGTTCAAAATCCTGAATGTGTGACTAGTAAATGATAAAAAATCAGTGATGGAGCTGTTGACTATCGTATTTTGCCTCAATTTTAAATAGAAATAGTAACATTTTTCACGATTCTCTGCATGTGCCTGTCAATGAGTTGAATTTGGAATTAGCATTTTAAAATTTAACGTTGATTTTTCGCCAATTACGATGTGCCTTTGGTTACTTTTATTGAATAAAAATTACTTATAAGAAATAGAAAACCATTGTTTTCAAATATGCAACGTTTTGCCTCTAAGTTCGAATAAATAAAAAATATTTTGAATATAATATTTCTAAAACAATTTGTAGAAAATTATTCTCCGATTTTGCATTGTAACGTAAAGATTTTTAATGTCCTAATGATAAACGGCTGACCTTCATACAATAAAAAGTGTCATATTCTTATATGAAACGTAATTGTGTGATAGGATATATTATCTTGACTGAGCGCTCAGTATTAGGCTTGGTGGTCGTTGTTTCAGCGGAGGCACCAAGTAGCATCTATTAAGCAGACCACTACAGACTATCAAGCAGACCATCTCAGACTATCAAGCATATCAGCGCAGACTATCAAGCAGACCATCAAACAGACCATCGCAGACCATCTAGCAGACTATCAAGCAGACCATCGCAGAATATCGAGTAGACCAGCGCAGACTATCAAGCAAACCATCGTAGACTATCAAACAGATCTTTGCAGACTATCAAACAAATCATCACGGACCATCGCAGAATGTCAAACAGACCATTGCAGACTATTAAGCAGACCATTGCAGACTATTAAACAGATCATCGTAGACTATCAAAAATACCATCGCAGACCATCAAGCTAATCATCGCTGCCACACACCGTTAAATATTTTTCTAAAGTTTTTGCCTTTGGTGATGACGTTGCGTTGTCTACATCACAGCAACAGGCATATAGGATCAAGAGTAAGAACATGATTTATTTGGAGCAAAAAGGAAATTTTCAAGCTGAATTTTATATCAGTACAATATTAACTTGATGTGACTAAAGTTCGTAAGTATTTCATGAAGCATTGACTAAATGAAGTGTAATTGATCGTTAATTCGGAGTTCACAATTTAATATTAAAACAGCTAAGACATTAAGAAGTTGAGCTCAGATTTAATGAAGGACATTATTCTACCACAAAGATGGTCAAGTGTTACTGAAATTTGAACCTCCCACATTTCAGGCCCAGTGTGACTGAAAATTTAAGATATTTTTGTAGTTCCTTTGTAGTCTTCTTGAAATGCTAAGCCCATGCATGTTCAACTCTCTCTGAAAGCTTCTCGAGCTTGGCAATTACAGGCGCCAATTGATTGTCGTGTTATCTGTCATCGCGTCTTTGAGATGAATTCATTCATGCCTTGATTAATTCCAACACAATCTGAGCTTCAGTCGTGCAAAGGTCACACGGTTTGTCAGTTATTATAAGATACACTTGCTGTTCGAATCCAACGGCATTCAAATACAGGCCACGACAGATATAAATTGTGTTACGTTAACTAATTTGTAATCAAATTACAAATTAATTTAATCTCTGAATTCTCCATGTACATGGCAATTTGAATGCTTTTCCAACAGTACTTCGGAAAATGTAGAAGTGAACTGACAAGACACATTTATCTACATTGCGGCAAAGTACCTTCGCCCACCATACTTTCTTTGGGCCTTTCTTTGGGCCGCTTGCAAAATAGGGTGAGTTTGTCGTTCATTTGCTACTTTTTATATACATGATTAAGCATAGCACATTGGTTTCCTAGGAATTTCTTCCTATTTATCTAGATTTTTGCTGCCAATGACGTCATTTCCCGGAAAGAACGTTAGTTGTTACCGGTCAGCAGGAAAACGGGTAGGTCTTAGGCAAGACGTTAACGTTTCAAAGTGGTTTATATTTAACTGAATTTATTTGCCTTGGGTATAAGCTGTGCCGTAATAATTAACGTTTCGAGAACAAAATAAATCACCTGATTAAGGTTGTACCTAATGAGTAATGAGACCATTATCTGTTTGCGATGGCAAATGTGTTGCAAGCTTTTATATAAAAACAAAGCAAAAATTAAAAATTTAGAAGCTTACCTTCGAACATTGCGGTCATAAGATCGATTAATAATATTATTATATTATTGTGCGATCATGCAGTCTAGGAAGCCCGCACTACACATTTGACTCGCTTCAAAGTCTACGGCATTTGCACCAAGTATTCAACTTACTCGTTAGTCTGCGGCATTAGCTCCGAGTATTTAATTTAATTGTTAGTCTCCACAGCAAACGCTCAAAGTATTTAACGTATATTATGGACTACAGCATTCATATCTGGCCTTAAACGTACTCAAAAAATCACCAGAACTCGTTACAATCGTTCAATTCACCCAAAAGTACGCAGCACTGAATAAAATTATTACATTTTCTTACAAGTGTAAGACTGCCACTTGAAGTATTTAATTACTTGAATTTTTTTACTTGTCCACGGCCGTCACTATGAGTATTGAACTTGTTTATCTTGTTTGATCTGTCGTGCTCGGCATTGCTAACCTCAATCACCTTACTGTCATTTAAAGAGAAAATTTGCCCATAATGCGAATCAACAGATTTTTGCTATTGCTACGATTAACGAAACTTTGAATTCTTCCAAACCTCACCCACACATGATGAAATACTGGAAAATGCACTTTGCACTTATAGAGCACTTATTTATAGAAATACAGTCTTTCTATTTGATTATATGGACTCTTTTCATTGAGGATTCTGTTCCTGAAATAAAATTTCAGCTTCCAAGACTGGAACTTCAAATAGCGGCAATCAAAGCCTTGATAAAACTAAAGGCTTTCAGGGTGAAAGGATTCACTATTCATCAAAAAATTTCGTAGAAAAATAATGTAAATGTTCTGACAATCTCGTGGAAAAATGCTGTTTGATCGTCTTTTTTTGTTTCCCCAGCACCACGCTTTGACCGAACTACAAATTTGAAGCATTTTCTACAAGAAGTATTGAATAAAAATCTCAATCTTATGAAGTAATTTGTGAGATGAAAACGTGCCTGAAATGTAGCAAACTTGTATTAGATTTGAATTCACGTGGAACGCATTTCTGATGTTGGTACATCGACGAAACATTTGTTAATTTGGTTTTCTATCAGTCCATTCTAGGTCAAAAGATCCTACAGACTCATAGATTCTTAAGGCCCTTCGGATTCTTCGATACTCAACTACCTGCAGAACCAAACGATCTCCTTCGAACCTGCAGAACTATCAATCCCGAGAACATCCATCGATCTTCTATAGTACTAGTTCCTGGAGAGGCTAATATTGAAGACAAAATTAGGAATATGGCTGTTGTGTGAACCTACACTACTGAGCCAAATGACATGAAATTTATTACTTTTAGGTAATACTAACTCTGAATACTACTGTTAATACAAGTATTACTGATATTAGGTCACGTTCTAAAGACGCGTTCAGCAGTCGCCAGGACACCAGACAACTTAGAGCTCTCGGTCTGAATGCGACCTGAAATACTACAGGAACATCCAACTTATACATTTTAATGATTTAACGGGGATGCGTGTATGACAATTCAATTGCAAATAACGCAAGCCTCATGAAAATTACGGCAGGATGAGCGAGCAGTTTGCGTGAAGAGTCGTAAAAGGAAATTTATCGTAGGGAATATAATAGCCGGAGTAAACACATAAAGCATCCCAGGGCTAGGAATTTAGTGGGATAAATAATGTGCAGTGACGGCGGCTGAATGCGACCGGCGCGCCTCGAGGATGCGGAACTCCTTGTTTTGATGGTCCCAAGTGTAGGATATGGCTATCTTTGGCGTGTACAAATTGACATTTGAATAGTTATTTAGGGCGCAGTAATTACAAATGCAGAGATAGATGTGACTATTATCCGTGGAATATGTAGTTATATCCTAGGGCTTGCATAATTTTAAAAATTTTATATTTTTATTTTATTAGAAATCAAAACTAAGAGCTGTCTCCTTTTTCAGGGGGAGGGCAGTAGAGGAGGGACAGAAGACTACTTCTCTGACATTCACATTTTACATGTATGCGTGAAATATTTTAAATGAAGAAATATTTGCTCCATAAAGTCTGACGTTGCCTCATACGTGTGCCGCTTAAGGATACTAACTTACAATTAAGACAGAAATTTTATAGGCTATGATTGCTGTTTGCACATCATATATTGGTTAATGAGACGTGCTTAATAGTAATGAATTGAAATCAGTGGAATCTGTGAGAACGGAATAAAGTGGGTCTTAAGAAAAAGATTAGCACCTCATTATGTTTTTTGTTCCTTATGTACTCAGAGTATTCAAATAATTAGCTGTTTTAATCCAAAGTTCTTTAGGAGTTTGTATTCTTACTAAATGTTTATGCCAAATACAAATGAAAAATTCGTGAAACTAGAATCCGTTTGACGGCAAGACCCACGAATCATTTGGTTAAGAATGGAATAAACTTCCATGTTTTATTGACGCATTAATTCATAATCGTTTGAATCACGGGAGGAAATTTATCAGCTTTTCTGATGACGAATATGGAGAAATAATCAAATTCATATCATCGTGCATCTGATTCAGGCGCGCCGATGGAATTGTTCGGTTCTTCAATTTCTGTTTCACATCAAAGACCAATGGGACTTGAACATATGCTGACTCAGCCTCGCTTGAGGGCTCGTCGCAGATGAAATTCCCGGTTCTTGAATGGACGGAACTACGTAGGATCTGATTTTCATGACCAAAAGAAGAGTTCTACAATTTATGTAAATTGCGTGTTCCTCACACGAAAGTGGGATGAGATTTTGGTTTATGAGCAAAGTTGCAATTTTTAGCTTTTTGTTGAGTCAATAATATTCAGAAGCACGCTCAATGTCTTTCATATATTTTTAAACCGTATTTATATAATTTGTATCTTCACATCTGGTTGTTGTACACAAAAAATAGAAAGATTCGAAAGATTTTCTACGTTTCTATCTGGAATAAATCGTGTAGAATAATGCAATGTTCGATGTAGTCGGGAAATTTGTAACGCAAGTCTTATCCAAGAAAAAGATACGTACCTTAACAGGCATAAAATTTCCCATCTGCAATAAGGAAAACAAATAAGACGACACTTACACATGGTATAATTTACATGGACTGTAGATACTACTCAACTTAAGATACCTAACTTAACATAACACAAGATATTTAACACTGTTGTAACATAATTTATTTTGGAAGATGAATCCTAAGAAATTCGTCAGGTAAATTAAATGTGTCAGTAAACGAGGAGCGAAAGATGGCGGGAGGGCAGCTGTTCAATTTTGACGGTTCATTCGATCAGGAAAAAACTGTAAAAAAACACAGCAGCGCCACCTGACGGTCGCTCATTGAGTGTCTGTCTCCCTGAAGCGAGCGAGAAAAAACTTCAGAGGTTTTAGAGTGCGATCGAAGTTCTATGAAAAACTACCACTGAAACTCGATTGGCTGGCAAGAAAAACATTTGTTAACCGTGATAAAATTGTCGATGGCCTTCAAAGTAAAATAAATATTTTTATTTCATCTAAATTGCCTATCAACAAATTAATTTCTAACAAATTGATTTGTCAACGTCAGCACAAGATGAAAGAGTAAAGTGCAGGATCTTTTACATACCAATAATTTGATTAAAATCTTTACATGATTCAACGGCGGAGAAACTACCTGTGCTCAGAGCGATCACACCTTTGAAATGAGGCAAAGCGATTGAAATAAAGTGATTGAGGATTAAAATAGATTCAGAATTAAAAATTAAATTACTCGCTTTGATAATGCTAAATAAGAAGCATAAATCTTCGTATATCGTAATGAAGATAGCTACATTTGCATTTAGTTCAAACACACAGCGGTTACACAAAATCGGGGAAACCTTTAGAAATGCACAAAATATAAATCATAGTATTGTGTAAGTCTAATTTTTGCGGCAATTGTAGGCTAAATTCTCCGAGATATCGATTCATAAAAATTATAAATTGCATCAGTTAAAATTCCCTCAAGTTTTTTTAAAGACAATGGCACCGGGAACCGACTTCTGAATTTCATCTTTGAAATCGACCATAAATGCTCGATAATATTCAGGTCTGCTGATCGTGGTGGCCTAATGAGATGCTCAACTTCATTAGAATGTTCCTCGGGCCATTTTTTAACAATTCCAGCTGTATGGATCGGGGCATTATTATCTTGAAAAATGGATATACATTTTTTACTAATGACGCACCCACGGTGAAGAAAATGACTTTGGCGTGGGCAAATTGAACGAAAAATCTGAATCTGATAACTGACAGTGATGAAAATAACTCATTGCTAAAAAATTTATTAGAATTTACTAGCAGAATATATTCTTGAAAATCCTAAGTGAAGTCATTTATCGGGAAAAATGGATAACTGTAATATGCTTATGTGAAGGCGTTAAGAGTTTCGAGGCAGGTGGGTTTTGAATAGATTAGTGAAGCACACGAATCTATTTGCTGTCGCAAGCAATGTAGTATTAAGTAATGAGAATTGCAGGCTTAATATTCGTGATTAAGACCGAAAATTGATCCTTTAAATCTTCGGTAAAAGCACGTCATGTAAAGTCGAGAGGTAATTGAAGAAGCATCGGGATCAAAACACAATGGACAAACTTAAGTCATTATGCTTCATCTTTTAATAGCACTAAAATATCTAAATGTGCACGGGATTGCTCTGTTGAAAGTCATTACTGCTAAGGTGCAGATTCAACTTACATTAAAAAAACTTTTTAGCGCATTTTCTCATTTATGGAAAAAATAC
The DNA here is from genome assembly GCF_000764305.2 of Hyalella azteca. Taxonomy (NCBI): domain Eukaryota; kingdom Metazoa; phylum Arthropoda; class Malacostraca; order Amphipoda; family Hyalellidae; genus Hyalella; species Hyalella azteca. Next base: position 498,633 of record NW_025941275.1, on the reverse strand, counting down.
ACTATTGTGATCGCCGCCGTCCGTCCGTCCGTCTGTCCGTCCGTGACTTCAAGTTTTCGTCGACAAGAAAATGCGCTCTCTGTCACTCACTGCAGTGAGTACTGAGTTATATTTTTGCGTGTTGAGATTCTCCTGTTGCCATGGAATGGCAAATTCAGCTCTATTTATGGGGCATTGATTGGAGCCATCGAAGATTTGCTATGCCATTCATTAATTACTTTTAATTCATCGCTTTTTGGGTGTATGACTTATGGGTTGTTTGAAAGACTGGTTAAGCATAAATGTCTTCATAATTATTTAATTATGATAACTTATAATAATATTAAGTAGCTTCATTTGAACTCAGCGCTTCAATTGTTTGAATCGGAACACCCAAACTCATACATAACTTTCTCCTCTGCCGAATGCAATTGAATGAAGAAAAGAATTTACAATAAATGATCCTCCTAAACACTTTGAAAAAAATAATTCCCTAGAAATTTTCTTCTCCTGCCGAACGCAATTAGCTCGGGCACAGCTTTAGCATCAAAGCTCTTCATTATTCAAGTGAGAATAACCTTCCTCTGGCGTTCCTATATTTTTCAGCTGCTGGTAATTGTTTGTAGCCAAGTTCTTCAAAAGTATCAAGCTCTTAACCTCTTTTTGGAACAAAAAATGCAATTTCTGTCGCCTGGCTCGAGGTTGCCATTTATAGGTTCTCTGGTGTAATGCTTTGCAGTTTGTCTCGCCTGCACCGGCGCGCCCCCAACTAATGTCTTCTCGCTCGCTGCCACTTACGCTCGCCGGCATGTCGGGGATACCGACCACCCATAGCCTTATAGGAGGGGGTGTGGGGGATGGCGACCCCCTCCATGGCCTTATAGGAAGGGGTGTGGGGGATGCTGCCACCGACCCCCCCCATGGCCTTATAGGAGGGGGTGTGGGGGATGACGACCCCCTCCCTGACCTTATAGGAAGGGGTGTGGGGGATGCTGCCACCGACCCCCCCTGACCTTATAGGAGGGGGTGCGGGTGATCCTGCCACCGACCTATCCCTCACCCCATTGGAAGGGGTATGGGTGAACTGCCACAGACTGCCATCACCCTCAATACCATTTTCACCATCTCATTCGAGCCCCAACATGGTGGCAGGAATTAATTAATTAAGCAAAGGTATCAAAATGAAGTTGTTGCAAGTTATTGACTCAAATATTTTCAAACGAGCCTTGTAACTAATTGTCTTTGCTTCTTTTTATTTAATTTTCCTTCCTAATTGGTTAAATTAAATACAAGTGATTACAAAATAAGAACCAATGGTTTTCAGATCGAACTTGTTAGACTCACAGCGCTGAGGGGTCACTTCAAACCTCAGCTTCACAATGCTGATATTTTGGCAGATGCCCGCAAACTGATGAAGTATGAACGCGTTAAACACAGCTTGTGCCATTGCCACTTCACCACACTTGTTTAATTGCTACTTCATCCTTTCCCTTTACTTCCCTTCACTACAAACCCCGGCATGTATTTTCCCTTCACATTCTTTCACTTCCTTCAATGTCGTTCACTTCCTTCGCTTTCGTTCACTTCCCTTCATTTCTCTTAACTTCCCTTCATGTCTTTCAACGTTACTTCTCTTCCCTTCAATTTCCCTCCTTTCACTTCCCTTATGTTCACTTTCCTTCTGTCCATTGGCCTTCTCTCCACTTGCCTTACTCATTTCTCCAATTTCTCTTATTCCCGTCCCTCTCCTTTCCGTCCCTCCACTCCCCTTCATTTCCTTTCACTTACCTTGCTTTCACTTCCCTTTACTCTCGAACAACAAAAAATTACTGCTGAGCAGCAAAACGTTGCACAAATCAGTAAATAACACGAGCAGAATGAGGCGAACAAGAAACAGGCAGGAGAGAAAAGGGGCGGGAATTGCCTCAGCGTTAACGTTTTTAAGTTTTTCCTTGCATGTGCTCGAGATTTCCATGCTTCGTTGCATCAGCCACAAGAATTCCGGGACATTTTTTATGGCCGGGATGAGTTGCCTGAATTTTACAGCGGATCGTTTTTTGACTGACGCTCCTGAAAAACTTGAGTACGAATTCGTTAATTCGAAAATTCCCAGACAGGTTAGTTATCGGGCTCCGCTTTGCTCGACTCTACTTGACAATGCAATCGGATTGCATATATCGAATAACTTCTCATATATATAAGTGCAAATGCATGAAGTAATAAAAAATAATGGTTGAAAACTCAGTGAATGTAAGATTTTTAATCGATGTACGGGTAGCATGCAATTAGTATGGCCAATTATTTAACTGGCGCAATAAATTGATTATGCTGCACAAGTCAAAGGAAGAAAGCTATCGACAGATACAGAATACATTGTCAAATTACTACCTAATATGCGAAAATAAAAGTCACAGGCAAGATTTTCTGTAATCTCGATTTATTGAATGAATTTCTTTATAGGCTGGCTGACAGTTTCTGAAAGCTTCTTAGCCGAGGTTTTTATGGAATCGAAAAAAACTCACAGGCACGAGCGGCTATCACATGCTATTGTTCAATGAACAATGCTACTTTCCTGCTAATTTGCTGAATGATTTATCCAAGACTCTTTTGGTGTTTGTTGAACGATGCTTCTACTTGGTGCCCTTCTTATCTCACACGCGGCCATAAGATATATATTAACAAAATAAATGAAGTATTTTGTCCCTTTTGCAATGACCTTAAAGATTGGGCATGTTCATTCATGGTTATTTTGTATTGAACATTTGATTTATCATAAATATATGCGCGTGATGTGTCATTGTTCGCATTCCAAATTTGACTTGCGTTAGAATTTGCGTGGCAAATTGAATTTCAGCAGAGATGAATTGAAACAAAAAATGTTTTTATTACAACATAAACAAAGTAGAAAGCCTTACGAAATACTTCACTCCTGCTCCCTGACGACGGAATGAATGTGACAAAGAGGACATTTGCCTAAGACTGCCTAACGAAGAGCTCCTTGCGATGCAACGCTCAATCTCGGCGCCTGTCATAACGCTTTTAACGGCTCTTTTACGTGATCATACGCTTTTTTACGGCTCTACCGTCAAATGCCATACTTGAAACATTAATGAACTGAAATTGTTCATCAAGCACTAGGAAAAATGTACAGATGTTTACAGCAGAACTACACATAACTTCATGTTATGTCTCATTTTGTAGCGGGTCTCGCAAAGCAAAACTGTGCGCCGCTGCCTGGGATATTTTTTAATTTGTTTTAGATTGAATTTGTTGCCTTTGAGGTTGCGGAAGGTTCGTTGTACTTGCACACTAAAAGAATCACAAATAAATTTCTTTATTTATTCTTGATCATATAGAAATGCTGATACGAACATTTCAATTTTTGTGCCTTATAAAATGCATCATGTCGTAATTTACATTCAATAGATAAGAATTTAGAACTTAAAATGAAAATCAACCCAGTTATTTTTACTTTGAATTAATATGAAAACGAATATTAATAGAATTTAAAGCTCCTTGCAGTATGTGTTCTTCTATATTCACTTGTTGATAACATTTCTTACGAAATTCAAGGTTGAGTTAGTGACTAGACAGGAGCCAGCAGCGGCAGGCTCATTCAGGTCACGTGTTCCAGTTTAGCAGAAATTATTGGCTTGACCGATCCTATTTAAAATGAATATATAGCATCGCTCTTAGCCCTAACTCAATTTATTATATACCTTTTCGAAAATTTTAGACATTTTTCATAGCCTTCTTGTAAAATTTGGTTGAGCTTGAATAAAATTCAGTTGCTAAAGTAAACTTGTATGAATATAGTGAAAATTATATATAAAATGAAGAGGTATATGAATATGAATAGGTATAATATGAATGCTAAATGATTTGTCAGATAGATTTTAATTTGGTTGATTTCGAAATTCAATGATATATCTGCTTCTTTTACTTTTAGATATTTCTTTTTAAGCTCTAACATAATTAATATCTCCAATCTGAAATTGCTTGGAAATTTAGAAAAATCCTTTTATAGAGAATTTCTTGCGTTGCTATAGACTGTCTCAATTGAATGACAACTTAGCGCTCTCACGGAGCCTTACGGTGCTGAACCGCTGCAATGAGGTTTATTATAATATAATTATAAATAATTAGATGTCGTTTAATATATAATATGTAATCATTCTTTTTAATATTAAAAAGAGATTAAATAAATGCATATATCACTACATCTTCACATACGTCGGGTCGTATAAGAAACGTATTAATGTTTCATTTATAATATTTCAAAATATATTCATAAATGAAATCCATCCAGGAAAGTTAAGTTTAATTTTAAGTGAAGCATTGAAGTAGAGCTGCAAAACTTATATGGAAATTCACAGAGTCACACTGACGAGAGTTCTTAATGCATTTATTAATTGAGAAAAAATCACCTTGAAGCTTTATGTTTGATGTCATTTCAGCCTCAAATAGAGAGTGATGTTTAGTGAAATAAAAATTCGGTGCTATAGCAAGCTAAAATAGACTTTCTGATCATAGGATGATCAGAAATGATCAAATGATTCAATGAAAGTAAACTTATATCAAATACTAACATCATGTGTTTGATGAAAGAAAACTAATAAAATGTTTGATGGAAGTAAACTAACATCAAATGTTTGATGAGAGTAAACTAATCTAAAATGTTTGATGAGAGTAAACTAACATCAAATGTTTGATGAAAGTAAATAAATATAAAATGTTTGATGAAAGTAAAGTAACACATCAAATGTTTGATGAAAGTAAACAAACAGCGAATTTCTGAGGAAATGAAGCTAACATGATATGTTTGATGATAGTAAGCTATTACGAAATGTTTAATGATAGTAAGCTATTACGAAATGTTTGATGATAGTAAACTAACATCGAATGAACATGCCGCTCATCAGTCACTTTTGTCTGTGAGACGCGTTCATGTTGCGAGACCTGAAATACTTGTCCGCGGTACCAAAGCCGTTATAATATTGAGCTTTTTACGCATCTGCAATTTTTTCTAAGCAAGTTAAATGATAAGAACTTGAATTATTTCATATATGTTAGTTGTTTTTTCTCATAATTCTGTAGCCAACTCAGTGAGGGGTTACCTCAAAGGATAAATTTTGTACACTATGCCTAAAACACAGCACCGAGATTTGTTCCATATTGCTGAACAATTCTTGAGCAAATGAATAATTTGTTCATTTCTCACACTTTATGTCACCAAACAATTTCTATTTGCATTCTCGCGCGACACAAATTAAATTCTAAGTAATCTTCATAACTGAGGAGCAAGATATGTTTCGCTGTTTCCTATCTACGATGGATGGCCACGATCGAGTGAATCTCAAAATATGTAACAATGAAACGTACAGCGGGACGGTCAGTAGCCGTGGCCGTGCCAGGATGGTCGAACAATCAATCACGCGCTCGCAATGATTTATATTCTGCTCAGTTATCATTTATCAGGACATCATTTATCCACCGCAGTCGTGCGTGTGATGCGCCCGCTTGTTTCTTTTCGCAACGCTATAAGCGAAAAGTTTGAGAAGAGCTCATGCGTGTCGTGCGCATGATTGGCGAGTAACAATCCGTGCTGGGCGTACGATTGTCGTGCGCACGATTGGCGAGTAACAATAGGTGCTAGGCATACGATTGTCGTGTGCATGATTGGCGAGTAACAATAGGTGCTAGGCATACGATTGTCGTGCGCATGATTGGCGAGTAACAATCCGTGATAGGCGTACGATTGTCGTGCGCACGATTGGCGAGGAGCAAATTCGTGCTGGGCGTATGATTGTCGTGCACACGATTGGCGAGGAGCAAATTCGTGCTGGTCGTACGATTGTCGTGCACACGATTGACGAGGAGCAAATTCGTGCTGGGCGTACGATTGTCGTGCACACGATTGGCGAGGAGCAAATTCGTGCTTGGCATACGATTGTCGTGTGCATGATTGGCGAGTAGCAAAGCCGTTCTGGGCCTACGATTATCGTGCGCACGATTGGCGAGTAACAATCCGTGCTAGGCGTACGATTGTCGTGCGCATGTTTGACAAGGAGCAATGCCGTGCTGGGCGTCTGACTGTCGTGCTGAGCAAAGGCCCGCACTCCGACATGTCCGGTGTAGCCGAGACCAGTTTATCAAGCTGCCGCCGTTATAACGGCTTTGTTCACGAGAATATTGCTTTAGTTAGAGGTACGTTCACCAAGTATTGATGTTTATACGAAGAGTTCGCTGTGAACTGATTTGCCTTGCGATTGATGAGAATAGAAGTGATTATCATTGTGAGATATATTTTCTAATTATCAACTTCAGAGATCTTGATGTTTATAATTGAGAGTTGATGCTATAGAAGTACTGTATTATACGAGCTCTTATGATCAGCCGTATAGGAGTACACGAGTTTTGAGAGCTGACCCACGGCCGTGTAAGGGCATGTAATCTAGAAATTTGGAATCTTGTTGCATAGAATAATCTTTATCTGTAGGATCATGCTTAATAGTTTGATGCTCGTTTGGTGCTCTGGAAAACTTACTCTAATAACTGCACTTCATTAAAAGCAATACCCACGACAATCAATATGAATACAACCAAATTCTGGGTGAAAAATTTATTTGTAGGCAACTGTGCCGGAGGCTAAAGAAATTCACGATAAACATAGTTATATGTTATTATCAACATTTAATTTTTGATTGATATAATGTGCATTAAAGTTCAAATCAAGCCTAACGTGCGCTTTAAAAGATGTATTGCATGATAATGTAATTCATCCTGCAATACATGTAACACAGCTGAGAGGATACATCCTGCTCATATTTTTCTTCTGTCTCGTTTGAGTTCGAAAAATTTCGTTTAATGAGAAACGCTTGTGGCGACACGCAGCGGCGGCCACGATGCGTGGGCACGTCTGAGTGTACGTTGTCTCTAGAGTGTGTGGTGTGTTGCCTTAGAGTGTGTGGTGCGTTGCCTTGGAGTGTGTGGTGCGTTGCCTTTAGAGTGTGTGGTGCGTTGCCTTTAGAGTGTGTGGTGCGTTGCATTAGAGTGTGTGGTGCGTTGCCTTTTGAGTGTGTGGTGCGTTGCCTTAGAGTGTGTGGTGCGTTGCCTTTAGAGTGTGTGGTGCGTTGCCTTTAGAGTGTGTGGTGCGTTGCCTTTAGAGTGTGTGGTGCGTTGCTTTTGAGTGTTTGGTGCGTTGCATTAGAGTGTGTGGTGTGTTGCCTTTTGAGTGTGTGGTGCGTTGCATTAGAGTGTGTGGTGCGTTGCCTAAAGAGTGTGTGGTGCATTGCTTTTAAAGTGTGTGGAGTGTTGCCTTTAGAGTGTGTGGTGCGTTGCATTAGAGTATGTGGTGCGTTGCCTTTTAAGTGTGTGGTGCGTTACCTTTAGAGTGTGTGGAGTGTTGCCTTTATATAGAGTGTGTGGAGTGTTGCCTTTAGAGTGTGTGGTGCGTTGCCTTTAGAGTGTGTGGTGCGTTGCCTTTAGAGTGTGTGTTGCGTTGCCTTTAGAGTGTGTGGTGCGTTGCCTTTAGAGTGTGTGTTGCGTTGCCTTTAGAGTGTGTGGTGCGTTGCCTTAGAGTGTGTGGTGTGTTGCCATTAGAGTGTGTGGTGTGTTGCCTATAAAGTGTGTGATACGTTGCCTGTAAAGTGAGCGGTGCGTTGCCTCTAAAGTGTGTGATGGGCGTTACATTTAAAGTGTACGGTACGTTGCTTGTAAAATGTGTGATACGTTGCCTTTAAAGTGTGTGGTGCGTTGTCTTTAAAGTGTGTGATACGTTGCCTTCAAAGTGTATGCGCTCCCAGGTATGCGGGTCATGTCACGTAAGAAGGACGATTTTTCATAAACACGATTACGGGATTTTCATTCCCCCAAGCAATTTGTTCGCTTGTATTAAAGGGAAACCAAATCCTATTGGGAAGCCAAGATGATCTTCGTGGTCGGCCAAACTGCAGTGGAATCCTCAATGGCAATCGGAAATTTTTCTTTGTATTGTATTATTGTCAGTAGGAAGTGAGTCGCTTCCAAACGACGATTTCCTTTCATGTGAAGAGTTATGCGGAGGAATAAGTCCCATTGTCTCAGATTCAGGGATTCAATTTTGATCCTTAATCCAGTTCAGCGTAGTGGCGAACATGAACATTCTATCCCATTCCTCAAAAAAGAGCGCTAAGGGGCAGAAGAATTGCCGGTGACGGGCTAGAAGTATGGAAATTTATTTAAATAATTTACTTTGTAACTTAGAAGAAATTGTGTAATATTTCAAGTTGCATAATTTAAATCGTTATAATGGCCCTTGGTTCTAAATCTCGATTCCCTTGACTTTTGACCGCGTAACCTTCGAAGGGGTGCGTCATCACAAATTCTGAAATACCCATTACCAGGTCGTTCGTGGTGCAGTGAACATGTATCAATTGAAGCACCACCAGCTCCAGCACTGCATGGCGTTGGCACTCGATGTTCTATAGCCAACGATACATCAGCCACTCCTCGCGCTCGTAATCAATATTCTCGACACGTCTGCCATGCTGAAGTGCCTTGTATTGGGTTCTTTAACTACCTTCATTTCCTCCCAAACAGAGTCTCCGTCCTTTCGTTTTGTACCGACAACCTCTACTCTATCACAAGGAACTTCTGCTTAGTCCCGACAGAATGTAACTCGTCTAAACGATGTCAGAACGTCATACCGCTTAGTCACACCAGCCTTCACTTGGCCATAATGTCATGCCGCTAAAGTCACACCAGCCTTCACTTGGTCTAAACGTCCTGCCGCTAAAGTCACACCAGCCTTCATTTGGCCATAATGTCATGCCGCTAAAGTTGCACCAGCCTTCACTTGGCCATAATGTCATGCCGCTAAAGTCGCACCAGCCTTCACTTGGCCATAATGTCCTGCAGCTAAAGTTGCACCAGCCTTCATTTGGCCATAATGTCCTGCAGCTAAAATTGCACCAGCCTTCACTTGGCCATAATGTCCTGCAGCTAAAATTGCACCAGCCTTCATTTGGCCATAATGTCCTGCCGCTAAAGTTGCACCAGCCTTCACTTGGCCATAATGTCCTGCAGCTAAAGTTGCACCAGTCTTCATTTGGCCATAATGTCCTGCAGCTAAAGTTGCACCAGTCTTCATTTGGCCATAATGTCCTGCCGCTAAAGTCTCGCCAGCCTTCACTTGGTCTCACCGTTTTGCCGCTAAAGTCACACCTGCTTTCTTTCGTTCTTAAATTGTGCCTTACAAGTCCTAACAGCTATATGTTTGTCTTATAAACTAATAAGAAACAATATATGTCTATCCAATAAACTTCCGCCTGACCTTACGTTCAGCTTATGCAGTATTTCTGGTCTCTTGTAAATAGTGTGCAATGTGCCGGAATAATTTATTTTAAATTAACCCCAAGTATCAATCAGGGCATGAATGGAACCTTTGCTAAGATCAGAATAATTATGATCAAGTTCTACATTAGTATACATCTGCTCTGGCGCTAAGAGACAGTGTATCAGATTTACGGCAATTTCGCGTCGATAAACCAAACCAATTTGTCTCCGGCGGTGTGAAAGACGGTCGGCACAGTTGGTCAAGCCAGCGGGCTCGTTCATAAGGAATAAACCCCCTTAGGAATTTACCTTTACCGCAAAAAGCTCCTGAGAGAGCGGGAATTCTGCGATAAAGAATATTTTTTATGTCCCTAATACATTTCTGAGCGCAATATGGGCGAGCGGTGTCATAAGCCGCTTGCCATGCCTGGCCCCAATATATGGGTAGTCAGGTCGAGACCATGCAAGAGTCATTAGGAAAAACCATTCAAAGTGAGATGATTGAGTTGTCCTAAGTCTACTTGGTAGATGCTAGAGCGAACCTTCATCAAATGACAGATTGTGCTAAGTCTACTTGGTAGATCCTAGAGCATTCCTTCCTCAAATGACTGAGTTGGCCCACATCCAGACGGTAGCTTCTAGAGTAATCGCTTTAACTGAGTAAGCGACTCCCCTTTGCTGATTCTAGAGCAGTGCTCGCTCAAATAAAAGTATTTAGGAGTGTGGTGGTGGAGCTGTGTGCGCTTAAGCCCTGTAGACGTCATTCGGAGCAGACCATTAAATATTTTTCTCGTTTCAGTGACTGCGCAGAGGAAGCAGTACCGCTTGCATGTCAATAAATAATAGTTTTTTTTAGTATTAGTTTACATCAACATTGAGGCATTACTCTGCGCAGGAAATTAAAAACTTCACTTCATTTGCGTTGCCGCCATTGAATCCCGCAACCAGCTCAGCTGTCGATGCTCAATATCGTCAAGTAAACCTGAGACGAAAATATCAAAGCTTTAATAGATTATGACTTATCTAGCTTCTAAAACCATAGTAATTAAATGAGTATTTATTACGCTGATTTTTATATTATATACGCTTGCGCTCTCATTATTTTTAACTGGTAATGTCCATCAATGTTGCTAGACATTGTATTACCAGTTGTCAATGGCGTAATTGTGATGCCATTGAAAGAAACAAAGAATAACTTATCATGTTATTAAATTTTAATGGAAAGTTCTCTGATCAAGGTTTATACTATTGATACTGATTAAATATTTGATTGTCTTCGTTGATAGAGCAAGGGAGTTGCAGGAGAGCGGCCGCTCTAGTCTAGCTCATGTAGAGAATGTGAAAAAAAACTATTCTGAAAGCGATGGAAATAATTTGCATCATGACTTATATTGGAACGTAGATTAATAATTACGAAACGTGTAATAAAGGAAATCATCGCAGTTTGTCTGTAATTAATTCATGCTTATCAGTTTGAATTTCTCGAATGTGATAATTTCTATTTTAGATAAAATTTATCGCCGCTGCTGAGAAGCCACAAAGTTGCATCAAAGCACAACGAGCTAAAAGAATGACATTGTAGCTGTACAGGAAAGAATACATCCATTGACATTTGTTATTCAAAGTGAATAATGTAACATAATATTTTGTACAAAGTAATCTCGGCATTTGTGCAGGACTGCCCGATGTGCCCATGGGATTCAAAAGTATAAGTAATTAATCAGTATTTATTGAAGAGCTTATTCCAAGGCACAACAAAAAATTGAGAAAATAACATAATAATAAAATAATGTTTATGTTTATGTTTGGAGAAATTCATCACTCGTTTGACTCTTCTTCTATACACAGCAGGCAGAATCTCTTTATCGGTGTTAATTTCATTTGAAGAATGTTTGAATGCTTCAAATATCAAATCATAATTGATAATTTCAGTGTCATGACAGCCAACTTTCCAAAACAATATATGATTTCACTTGAAACTTAAGTGAGAACATGACGTCGATTGGGGGAGACGTATTTTTCTGAAATAAACTCTAGTTAACTGATGAATACAAATAATATTCTCTTATCAGTCGGTCTGTTGTCTTATGACTATGCCACTTCAAGCTGACATTTCGGTCGACTCTCGGCTAAACTTCTGGTAACAGGACAAATGAAAACTCGGGCAGCCAACACTTCAAACAAGAACTCAAACAACAGGCGAAAGTTTTTTTTGTGTAAATATATCCTTGTCTTCCTCTTGGCAGCAAAACCTGTGCTTTAATTTCGGTAATGATGATACTAAAAATTTCGAATCCTGCCGTCTTCCGAAATTAGGCCTTTTAGACCGAATTTCGAATTATTAATTCGAAGAATATTCGAGAGCTAATTAGGTCTCTTAGACTAAGACCGGGTTCACCCCAAACTGTCGGGCGCTAGGCATATGCCAGTCACGGTCACGTCTAATATTCTTTAAGAAATTTCCATATAAGCATTCACACCATTTACATGGGCATGGTAGGTGCCTTGCACGGCTGGTGTGAATGTTTATAAAGAAATTAATTTAGGAATATTGGACTGGACCTTGACTGGCATATGCCTGGTATACGAGCGCGGCACTTCTGTGTGAACCCGGCCTATAATACTATAATAAAGGCCACGCATACAACTTCACGTCTAAGAGTTCAATTCGATATATTTATTACTATTTAAAATACCGTTATTACGACCGATATTTTTTATTACTGAATTGCTGTATTTATAACTATTTCAGACGATTTTTTTCTTGAGTTTAATTTTTATCATATTACAATTCAGATTTGCTAATTTGAAATATTCATAGTATTCGTCAAGTTAAAGGGGAAAGAAGGGGAGGGAACCCCGATTTAATATTTTTTAAATATAGAATTACACAATTTGTCAGAGCGTCTATTGCGAAAGTGATATTCAAATCCCTAAATTTAATGCGATTCTTAAATATCTAATAATAAAATAAATATTTTTATTTCAGACTTTTAGGTACCTATGAATATATTGGAAGATGTAAGCAGCCATTTAAATTATTCTTCCGCAGGCTACAATGTCAGTCCATATCTTGCAATCTATTTAAAATGTTGGCCTGTTCAGACTTACTGGTAATTTTAATCTAAAACATTTTTTTGATAGAAAGCTTTACAAATTCCAACAAAATTGTTCTGTTCTCGTTTTTTTATGATTAACTTTCATTATTTTTCCTCTATATTGAGCATTTATATCCAGTATTATCCACATTCAAAATATTTACAAAATTAATGTTCTGTTTAGTTAAATACCTTACATGCCACCTGTCGGTTATAATAATATTGTATTATTTGTCGCCCATTTGGTATTGCCTTTGCCAATCAATTACAACAAATATACAAATCCTAATCCTTCACTTAGGAATGCCTGACTGAATATTCTTGATTCCAACGAATACCTAAATTGGCTTGCCGTCGCTGATCTTCTCTGCTTCGCTTGAACCAATCAATCCTAAATCCGCTCCTCCACATCGTATCAACTCAACTTTTTCAATCTGCGGTAAAAATTTCCTTGACGAGGCTGAATTGTCGGTAATAGAATTTCCCAGGACAAAAAGTCGGTGCTGGTGGCATCGATCGCTTGTAATTTAATGACCTAGAACAATATTGTGCTGGTATTTGCCAATTGTCCTCTCCATGGACTCCCCCATCACGAGACATAAGATCGGGTCTCGCTTGTAGAAGCTTTGGTCTGTTATTAGATCAGATTTATTTAAATATTTTTCAAATCATGTGTATCGCAACAAATCAATTACATTGACTTATTAAAGCCATTTTATCAAGAACTGTAACATCGACACAGTTATTTGCGGATGAAATACTATCCAGACTCCCAAGAGTCATCAACAGCTAGAAAATTTTCACTATTGCTCAGTCATTACATTTTTACCGCAAATTCCTGCACGTGAACGCAATTTCGGGATGACGGACCAATCAGGATCGGCGTTTCATTTCACCAAATCGAGTTTTGCAACACAGAATATTCAGCTCAACACAGTTATTGAGCTGAATATTTCTGAACGTCCTATAGGAATAGATGTTTTTGTCATGCGATGCACAGAGCTGACAGTAATAAAATACTGAATGATCGGATCATTGGCCTCAAAGGCAAAGATCATATTCTATTGTGGAGCACATAAAGAAGTTGAATGAAATTTGAGAATTGAATCTCAGAATATTGACATTTTGCACATATGCAGCCACACTGCAACTCTGAATAATTAAAAGTGACATTGAGCACGGTCAGATAAATTAATATAAAATGCATTCGGTACTGAGATGTAGCATCTGTATACGTACGTCGTGAGAATATGCGAATTCTCTGTAGCCTTCCCTGGATCAAGAATTTATTATTGCAATATATATAACAACATTTGAGGCGCTCAGTCCACAACTTTTGTCATATTTTATTTTTACCCATTACTGACCAGCGAAAGTTTCAGAATTTATTGCTATGTTGTCTTTAGATCAATGTTTGATGCGTTTCATATCAATGACAAAATTTCATTCTAATGACTTTCTAAATGGAATTCAGTCAGTGTGAAAGTGCATTAGTAAATGAAAGTACATCAGTAAGTGGAAGCGCGTCGGCACGTGGAAGTGCATCATTGAACGGAAATGCATCAGTAAACGGAAGTGCAACAGTCAGTGTACGTGCATCAGTAAACAGAAGTGCGTCAGTAAATGGAAATGCGTCAGTAAACAGAAGTGCGTCAGTAAACGGAAGTGCGTCAGTAAACGGAAATGCGTCAGTAAACAGAAGTGCGTCAGTAAACGGAAGTGCATCAGTAAACGGAAGTGCATCAGTAAACGGAAGTGCATCAGTAAACGGAAGTGCATCAGCAAACGGAAGTGCATCAGTACGTGGGTTTGTGTCAGTACTAAACGAAGTATAACTTAGGAGTTTATTATATCATGTTATTTGTTTCTTTTCATTTTTTCTGAAGTAATTCTTTTTCTGAAATAATGATCGTGGAATTTCTTCCACGTAATTTTAGGCAATTAAGGCAAATAATAAGAAATAAATTATTAATAAAGTATTATTCTTATGGAATGATGCGCAATGTTACCTACAATTGTAGTTAATCGGAAAAAATAAAAAATGTAATTGAAAGGAGCAAGTTGTCTTATCCACCATGCAGGATTTACCTCTAAATCACACTTCGTGCATTTGTTTTTTAATTCGGTAATAAAACTGGCAATCTCATCATAATATTTATGTTTAAATGTAGTTAATTCTATTTACTAAACTGATCAGAAAATGGAATGATGACTAAAATGTGATGTGGTAAAGGTAAAAGAAAGTTATTACGATGCCACCCAATTAAATATAATTAGTTTACTTGCAAGATATTCAAAGTTTTGTTTGGTTTCGTAGCCTTAGGCGCCCCGAGCTTTTGTTTTGCCGGGTTTTCTTGTAGGCGAATTTCGCCGACGCTGCGCCGGAGCCTCTTAGCTTAATCCTGAGTCCAGGCCTGGCATCACGAACACAGATCAATGTTCGCTGCACAATTGCGCACGGATCTTCAGAATAACCTGAGAGCCGGGCCAGAAAAACAGGACCTGTTCTTCCCAGGGACAATTTCCGTGGACTTGTCAAGGAGGCCGATTTTGAACGCCGTGTTTATGGTGACGTCATGTTGAGATGTTGTTGCGTGGTGTGATTTGAAAAGCTCGGGCAATGTTTGAAATTTTTTGCGAATTAAAAATTATCGAAGAATAATTTAAGGCTAAAATATGACTCATATTTTGACTGATTTCATTTTACTGCGCAAAATTCAACCGTATAAAAACTGCAAAGGGTGTAGTTTTAAATCCCTTGCTTAGAAGCAGGTATTACATCTTAAATTTACTTTATTTGAACAGTTTGTACACCGAACGGTTATTTCAGTTGAGGTGTTTTTGATTCAGGTGATTGTTCTGTAAAGGTCGTACCGAACTCGCGGAATTGCCGATTTCATGGCATCGGCAGCCAGTTTGCCAAATACGTAGAATCAGCATTTCCATACTATAAGAATCTGGGGTTAGGTCAGTCAGCCAAGTTATTTTTTAATATTTAAATATAAAGGAGCTTGACCGAACTTGACCTAACCTTTTCTAACTCTAACTGTTTATTTATGTTCCAACTCTAACTTTAACGTCCGATTCTCTGAATCAGCAACGAAATTCTGATTCTACAGATTCGGCAAACTAAAATGGTCATATATGCGTAACTAAACTCCACGGGTTTTACTAATGAGATTTCAGATGCCTTTCGCTCACTGGTAATAAATAACAATTACAAGTCCCACTCTCCTTTAGTCATTAATTTAACAGTGATACAACTGGCTACATATCGGCCATGAAGAAGAGATGACATGCGTTCCAGAATCCGGGATCCGCTTCTCTGTTTGTGTCAGTGCCTCTCGGGCGGTGGTAACGGAAGGTTGTGTGTCGATCGAGCAGTGCACGTCTCACTTTATCAGCAACTGAACGTTTATCAAGCTAGAGTTTGGAAAAGTTTTTACTGTAACTTTGAATTTTGTGTGATGTGAGGTCTGAAGGCTCATGTCAACTAAATATTTTCCTGGAAAAAGTTGGAAAATTGATTATCAAGATTTATATCGCATTGCGGTGAAAACTATCGAATAAATATTTCTTAATTGCCATGTAATCAACTTCCTTGAAAATGTGATATTCTAAAAAAATGCTCAATTTCGGGATGTTTTTCGGCTATTTAATTCTTTGCTCATCATTGTCATGAGGTTGAGTTGAGGTAAATACGCCTGATATGTTTAGCTTCAAGTCATGCGAAGAAGATTATCAAGTTAAAGTAAATGCTTCCTCAGTTATCCGTTAATGTTAAATATTAACCATTAATTGCTTTCTGTATAGCTATGTTATTCTTTTACTTATTGTATTTCTTGTGTGGCGTGGAAAAATAAAAGATAGTAAGAAATAATAATTTTTCGGTTTAGTAAGAATTCCATACTTTTAAGTAATTTAGTTCTCGAATTCAATCATTTTTCGTACGTTTTACTTGCTAATGTTTGGTAGCCTCGATTCAAATGATTTTCTCTGACATCGAAATTTATCACCGTAGAATGAAACACACAAAATATGTATTTTTTTTCAATTAATATTATGAACAAATTTGATCTTCCCTTTGTTTCTTAGGCCATCGCTGCAGATAGTGGGTTATTACCTTTTTTTCCATGATATTCGCCAATATCAACTAAAAAACTAGAGGAACTTCTTAGAAACATACTTTTACATGTAGATATACGTGATAGGTTGAACCTGTCACGCGTCGACGTTGGGCCATACCGCACACCATTTAGTTCTCAATTATACTCAATTTAGAATCATGTCTACAATGTGAACTCAAACCGTAATATTTCAAACCATGATTACAAAGAATGAAATTTTTCGTTTAGAAATGTATTTTGGTTGTTGATTTCAAAGCCTTGTAAATAAAGTTACTCGACTTTAAAGTTGTCGTATTGTGTTGGCAGAATATCTTTGCTGGTAAGAAAGAATTTCATGCGTAATATTCAGAAAATGATGGAGCTTACTAACGAACATAAGATAAATAACGGAGTATATGCGGCGATTCTCGAAATCAACGCTTCCAAGAAAATTATGTAGGCGTTATAGTCTTTCTCACTGCTTAGAAGCGTTCACTAACCATGGTAACTATTTTCGTCCATTGCGAGAGCGTTCACCAGACATGCTTACTATTTTCATACATTGCGAGAGCGTTCACCAGACATGCTCACTATTTTCATACATTACGAGAGCGTTCACCAGACATGCTTACTATTTTCATACATTGCGAGAGCGTTCACTAACCATGCTTACTATTTTCGTACATTGCGAGAGCGTTCACTAAACATGCTTACTATTTTCAATCTGCGAGAACGTTTCAGCCCCGCTTGTAATTTTCGCTCACTGTGACAGTTGTGATGCAGTACACTGTTTTGGGCTCTTCAGCGAAATCTTTACTTCGTATAGCGAGTTGCCTTCTTCTCTTGTTTAAGCCATGGGTTTGGTGTTTGATTTTATTCCGAATTATTTGTTCTAAAATAGTAACGTGCGAGATTTTTGGAGCCAATTTTCACCAAAAGTAGCTCGAGAGTCTCAATGTCTTAAGGGGTAGAAAGGGGTCTTCCCTTGACGCTACTGCGCCTGTCTCGAGCAAGGATAAACGATCGTCTCCGGACGCATTATGTGCTTCCTACACGAAAAAATTGGTGAAAAAAATTCATATTTCCGTATTCTGCGCAAAAGATTTTTGTTCCGCTAAATTCTTGCAATAGATTCGCGTCTGTCATACATCTGCCTATAGGGTAACATGGGGCAGCGAGCCCACTGCGGGTCATGGGCCCATAGCGGGTTTCTCGCTAAGTATGGCAGATATTGGTCCGTGTTCTCTACCGCCGGTCGACAGTTTCACTGGGATAAAGTGTACGGATTTACGTTTTGCTAAGTGTTCGCGTTATTAAGTTATTTGTGAATAACTGTGTTAGCCCAGATAATTTTTTTTGCTGCTAAATAAAACTGTTTTCAATTACTGTAGATGAAGCTTTTGAAATAACTGTGAATTATATTTTGAAAGTAATATTTATAGGGATAATTTTGATATCAAGTTTAGACTATTAGCTTTTAAAATAAAACGTTGACACGATATAAATTGAAATAATACCTAGTGGGGCGACGAGCCCACGCGTGTCACGTGGCAAAGCGCCCAAGGTGAAGTCTTATGTTATACATCATTAGATTTGTCTCTATGACCTTTTCTAAACGATGACTAGCTTTTTGAATTACAAATTGAAGTCTTATGTTATACATCATTAGATTTGTCTCTATGACCTTTTCTAAACTATGACTAGCTTTTTGAATTACAAATTGCAAACTTCATATTGCATGATTTATGGATTTGCCACCTCAAGGCAGCAGGTTTAGTTTCTAATTATGCGTATTTATGACCCCTTATCGAGTTATTGACTCTTGCCATGCCAAAAGTTGATTTCAGTCAACACCAATGAGCCAAAAGTTGATGAGTTATTATGGTGTTGGCTGAAATCACGATTAGGTACGAATTCTCTGCACATAATATCTGGATTATGGACGAAACTGGAACGAAGTTTTTTTGTGATCGACTAAATATATTTTTTCTAGTCAAGGATACATTTTTTCATGTCAAGGACGAATTTTTATCGCAAGGATATATTTTTCAAGTCAAGGATATATATTTTCATGTCAATGAAATATTTTTCTCCGCGTCAGTGATAGATTTTTTAAGCCAAGAGTATATTTTTTTCAAGTTAAGGATATGATTTTTTGAGTTGTTAATAAATGAATGATTGTCAGGCTTTTTATTACATTTTTCTTATTTTAACTGTAAAGTATTGTTTTATCATGTTTAAACGAGAAATATGCAATTGCGGTAACGGGACCAAGGGTGGGCGCCTTGCTCCAAGCCCATCAGCCCATTTTGACATTTTTTACAAAATAGTATTTCATTAAAAATTGAATAACTCTATAGGCGTCTAATTCAAATCATACATTCCGCATTAGTTCTAACTTTAAACAAAACAAAGAACCACCTCGTATCAAGTAAAACTTCATCAAAAATTTAGTTTAAAAAAGGGTTTTCCTCATGTACTGCGTACAGTGAAAACGATGGTTTTCTTAATACTACTATTATGTTAGGGTAATTTTATAACTACTCGGGAATGTTTATAATGATTTCAATGCTTTAGAGGATAGACATATAGCTTCAACTCCCCCCTCGAGCTGAGTTCCAAGACCGCATCGGAACTGAACAAAATGCAGTTTTTGAGAACTCTGGACTGACTTCATTACGTCGAGTTGTTTCCATTTGCTCTGGTGTGCCTTTTTGCGTTCCCGGCCGTGATACATTTTCCAGGTCGTCACAGAAAAACGATATTTCTTTATCTGATCTTATTGTTACCATTTCAAAATTTTTCCGGACCTCCGTAGTTGAACTAAGTTAGTTAGTTGAACTAAGTTAACAATACATGCCTCTAATTAAGCAAGCAAATTAAGCAAAAATACACTAAAGGAATAATTTTGTAGGCAACACAATTTGGGTTTGTGCAAGAGAAATAGTCTTAATATTTATTTAACGATCGTTTGGCATCAGATCCGTTAACCTTGAGCAATGAATGTCATTTAGAAATAAAAAGTTTCCTACAGGTTAATATATCGTTTGGTCTATTGCGTAATTTAACACTAAATTGGGTTCGTGTATAAATATCTTTTGTGATACAATAGAACCTGGTTAAGAATATAGCAAATAAACATGAATATCTCAAACTTGAGTGGCTTTGTACCCAATATGCATCAGCTGATGCATTCAAACCTGTAGCATTTTTTCCCTGCTCGAACTTTGATCATGTAGCCTGCAAATATGTTGCCGTTTGATCAAAAATTTTTAGAATTTCATAGCAGGAGAAAAGAAATGTATCAGAGATGATTCCTAAGTAATATGTTTTAAAATTACATCGCATTTTTTTCGATTTACTTGAAGCTAAACGAAGAGGTTCAGTCGAGCGTGACATCAAACACGCCCGTTCCAACAAAACTGAACATCACAGAAGCTTCATGGAATTTATTTAGGAATATTGGTGGATAATCCGCTGTAGTTGGACGTTAAGGCCATCTTCGTTCGACGTAAAGTGACTATATTAGGTTTGAGAGTGAAATAAATCTGAATATATTTGATGCTTATTTGGTCTGCATTTACGCGGTGCTAGAAGAACATAAGAAGTCGCTTCTAGGCTACTTGAAATACGTTTTATTCTTGGATTGTCATTCTGGCTTTCTATTTTAGATGGTATATAATAATCTGTATGTTTAAGCGATCCCGGATTCCAGTTGCTGGAACTTTGCAGTAACTTTAATTTCAATCAATCAATTAGCTGCCTTTGAGTGGAAATCATGATTGGAGAAATCTTGAACTATGTCTTGCCTTAGAAAAACACGTAATTAAAAATTAAATTCGAGTCGAAAAAATCGAGTGACTCAACGGATAAAATTTGACTAGGGAAAACATTCGATCTATGAAGCACGCTGTTCATTCGGTTTTATTAAAGTTTTCTGTGCCGGAGCTTGTGACCGCAGCCATGTCACTGGCTTCAAGAAACTCTGGAAAACATGGAAACTGGAAAACATGGAAAAGGATGCCATGTTATGGCGTGTCGCTACCGACCCAAAATATTGCATCCTCCGCACGCGAATGGCTGCTGCATAACAACTCCAGATCATACACACACTCAAACAAATGAGGAAAATTGTCCAAATAGCGATGGAGTTCTTGTTTTGCCCTTACATGAGTCATCCTGGCCAATTTATCCCTGAAAATAAGTATCAGTGCTACGTCCTCTCGATCCTCGTGCAGTGCATAAAATGTGTGTCAATATTTGAACAATATAAATCATGAATTTTGTGAGTGCAGGGGCGATGCCTGCCGAACCCACCGAAGATATTCAGATGTAGAGGCTGCGCGGGCTGCGGAGCTTCAATGTTATTTTTGGTGTATGGGAAGCTCCAATTTGCGTGTGCACTGACTTGAAATAGTTTGATTGACACTGAGGCAATTCACAGGCGGGCTATCATGATATTTTCTAGCGGTTATTGGGGTATCTTTATTTGAACATAAAAATGTGACGAATTCTGGGAAAAACTCAATTGAACTGAATGATAAAAATCCTGCTAAATGGACTTTATTGAAAATTTTCAGGCTTGAAAGATATTTCAAAATATTTTTGGGTATGTAATATAGTTGGAAACACCAGTGGGTTAAGAAAAATCAATTGCAAAATTGCCGAGCGACAAAAACCCCCACATAAAGGGGGGAAGGATTGATATACTCCCAGTTTTTTAATCCTTACGTTTGTCATGATCTTTCTTTCTTTGTTCGGGCTTAATATCATGTTAATCACCACTCGTGGAGATAATACAATGAATTTTCCCGTCGTTTAAAGCGTTCTTGTATTGCATTGATGCCATTGTCAAAATAGCCATTTTACTTGAAAATTCCGTCTGAGGAAGCAAGACCCCAGTACTATACGAGCTCAAGAAAAGAAGCAACGATAGATCAGACCAATCAACAGATCGCTTATGAACTGAATATACGTAGATGCTTCCTAGAAATTTTTTGATAACTTACTGCCGTAAATGCAACTAAAACATCCTGGGACTGTGGTATTTAATAGTAATTGTTTTGTATTAATAACCGTAAGGTCTCAGAAAGTGTATAGTAAGTTAGTAACAAAATAGTTTCCATGTTACTGCCGCAACGCAGTTGAAGGTCTGGAAAGCAGCTGAAGAAAAGAGGCAATTTAATTTCTTCGTGCATTTAGGAAGAACAGGGGAGCCGAGGTCGGGCATTTGTGGCAGCCGTAACCACCGCTACGATGTTCTGCTCAGCTGGAATGCCAACTGCAATGAGAACCCTACAGGGAATTTCCGCTACAATGGGAACTACAGGGAATGCCCGCTACAATGGGAACTCTACAGGGAATGCCCGCTACAATGGAACCCTACAGGGAATGCCCGCTACAATGGAACCCTACAGGGAATGCCCGCTACGATGGGAACCCTACATGGAATTCCCGCTACAATGGGACCCTACAGGGAATGCCCGCTACGATGAGAACCCTACAGGGAATGTCCGCTACGATGAGACCCCTACAGGGAATGCCCGCTACAATGGGAACCCTACAGGGAATGCCCGCTACGATGGGAATCCTACAGGGAATGCCCGCTACGATGGGAATCCTACAGGGAATGCCCGCTACGATGGGAACCCTACAGGGAATGCCCGCTACGATGGGAATCCTACAGGGAATGAGAAGAAAATGGGTCTTATTTTGAAGAGCGAACACCCCGCTGAGCTTTGCCCGCAAAGGTGTATTATAATCAGCTTTGACTTTAAAATAAATATAAATGACTGGAAATTATAATGAAATAACTGGAAAACATTTATGCATGTGCACATGACTCAGCATTAAAGTTGAACAAAATCGGTGTTGCAGAAATAACGATTAAAGAGGCCAATATATTCGATTGATTGGCAAGCGTTTCTGTGGAATCGTTAAAGTTAGACAAGCATTGCATCTTAATTTTTTTAATAACTTCAGATTTTACGCTTTGTAGAATTGAATGAATTTTACCATGCGAATACAGCAGAATATTTCGTAAACTTCAAAATTATTCTGAATATCATGAAAAAAATATGATAATTTAAGGAAATATGTCGATAATGATAATGTTGATAATGATAATGTTGATATGTTGATAATGATAATTTAAGGAAATTAATTGGCAATTATGCAAATGATTTCTAATGAGGCAATAAAATGACACCTGACCGAAAAAATTAAAAGTTTGTAATGGAGCAGATATCATCCAACTCGTTAACCGGGACGGTAAATTTTTCATTTAAGGTTGAATATCTTTGGTAACATCATCTACTGGAATATTTCTTTTAGAGTCTCGCTGCGCGGCAAGCAATTCAGCTGTTTGCTACGACGCTGTCCGTGATATTGGACGACTTGAGGCGGTCGTGCGCTGCATGGGAGGGTGCCGCCGGCTGCTGCGCCGGCCACTGCCAGGATATCATTGTGGTTCACCATTAGGAAAAAGAAAAATGTGGAAGAAAATTATTTACGCAATTTAAAAATCCACGTAGAATATTTTGGAAAAAAATTATTTAATTGAGTGCTGCCTTGATGGATGGTTTGATTTGAGGTTGAGTTAACTGCAAGCATTTTAAACAATGTTAATGAAAGTTGATTGCAAACTGTAGCAGCAAAAAAAGTCTTGTCCTAAAAAGCCTTGTAATATTCTCATCTCAAACTGTAGCCTCCAACAATTTTTATCCCAGACCATGATCTCATAACATTCTTGTCCCATTGATAAAAATTTTCATATTTACTGGATTAATTTCGCAATAATTTTAGTTCCATATCAGAATATAAGTCGGAAGTTGTCAGTTAATAGACTAGATAAAGTGTATTGATTGGCACAGAAGTTGAATGAGAAAGATAGTTTTCACAATTGGAAGAGAATGACAGACACCCACGACACTGTCACTTCTGGGTTATAACAGCTATATATGTAAGACTGCTGATATGATGTCTGCTTTTTCATCTAAGTGACACTGTTGTTTTAAAGCAAAGATGAACAGCGAGGACCTCATTAATAGCCGCAACTGATCCTTGAATTGAAAAGAAATTTATAGTAGCTGCGGTGGCAACAGGTTTTGAAAAAAGACCCCGTCAAATAAGATTTGCTTCCTAAGGCCGTCCGATTGTCGCGCGTCCTCGTTATCTGTTTCCGATAGCGCCGCTGCTCCCGGTTGCGGTTATCGGAACCGCGGGCTTCTGCCGGCTCCGGAATCATCTTACTGTCGGTATATCAGCTGCAACAGAAGGCTCCGGTATCATCTTACTGTCGGTATATCAGCTGCAACAGAAGGCTCCGGTGCTCCGGAATCATCTTACTGTCGGTATATCAGCTGCAACAGAAGGCTCCGGAATCATCTTACTGTCAGTATATCAGCTGCTACAGAAGGCTCCGGAATCATCTTACTGTCGGTATATCAGCTGCAACAGAAGGCTCCGGAATCACCGTACTCCGGAATCATTATCATCGAAAAACTGAAACAGCTTTATTTCAAACGTGAAGATGAAGTGTGACATTGCAAAAAGTAAAAGCGGAGGACTTGAGCTCCATAACTAACCGTTGAACACGAAGCTGATTAGTAGATTTGTTTGTTAGCTTAAGTAATAGAGTTTATTAGATAATAAATTCTCAGTTTACTACAATTCTGTGCAAATTTTCATCTGTAGCCATAAATATAGCAATAGTACTCATCATTTACCTGGAGTTTAATTGCAAGGTTTTGGAGTGCGTATAATTTTACACTAGACTCTCTTCGTTCGCTCGAAATAAAATAACGTGTCTGGCAAAGTTGGATGGTCAATTTATTGGTGATGTTAAAATATAAGCTGCTGATGAAGATTTCATAAATATGAGCGTAAATATGATTAGATACAAACATGAGATCGAATATTACAATGTTGATGCATACCTTGGTATTAATGTTGGGAGTACAATTTTCCCCCTCCTTTTTATATTAATTTTTTGCTGTTTGATATTATAGAAGACTGTTATGCTAAATTTATTCTAAGTGAAACCAAATGCGTTGTCATAAATAAGGTATGATTTAGTAATAGCCTGAGGAAATTTCGATATACCTTATTAAAATGAATCAGAAAATAGTAAGAGCATGTGAATATTTTTAATTCGGGGTTCTAATTTACATCATGATTCCAATACACGGCTATCATCAAGAGTCAATTAACGACGCAAAGTGAGACGACGAACATCGTCCAAATTTTACATTGAATCTCATTGATCGAATGTAATGGAATGAAGTTAGCAGAAAGATATTAATAGAACGAAGTAATATCGGAGAATACTAATGAAATGCAATAGATAGTTTTACGGAGGATCACTTTGATGCTCACGTAGTAGTTCATTTATCTTTGCATTTTAGTATCGTCAACAGCAGGCGAATAATTCCATCATTTACAGGAGGGACTGCAATTTTAAAAGAGGGACCGAGTGACGGGTTAAATTAGAACGAATTGCTGTCATTGAACGCATTAAATATTTTATTTGTACGTCAATATTTCAGTAAAATAAGTTTCAAATACTAAGACGTAGGAAATATCGAACGCGAACATCATGTATATTCATATTTAGTGTGAATTACCTCGGTCTCCTGTTGAAGACAAACACTTGCAGAATCGTAAAAATTATTTTAAAATTATGTATTAGACGAAATACAATCAATTAATTGATCTATTTGCCTTCAAATAAATATATTATATATTATTTTTGTCACGAAGTTATTCTTATTATTGCACGTTTCGTAAAAAACAGGAAAATTAAATACTTTTATACTAAAAATTTCGTATATTCGAACTAAATAATGCAAAATAAATCACTGAAAATTAATTATATAACCATTCTAGTGCATTTAACGTATAAATATAAGACATTATTTCTGATATTTTTCCGTTATCGTGTTATGGTCAATAAAACGAGATATTCGTACATCAATGATGCGAAAGGTTCGACAAAACTAATTAAATAATTAAATAATTATTTATTTAATTAAATTAATAAATTAATTTGATCTCAAGGCAAGAAAACATCTGCTGCCTGAGAGTTGTTGTAAGAAATAAAGCCCAAACCTTTTTATTATTATCCAACTCGTTATATAGACATTATAATATAGTTATGTATGTGAAGTAAATTATTCTGGTATTAATTGATATTAGGGTATCAGTTGAAAATGCCCTAACAAATAATGGGATAAAAAAATCCGCATTTATCAATGAATAAAAGTTTTTAGAGCAGTTCCATCGTCGAAAGAAAATTCAACATTTTTGCTTCTAGCACTGGTTTTTGCCATTTTAAAATATATTTAACATAAAACTTTATGAACAACGCCTAAAGTTCTTGGGCTCGAATTAATATATTATTTGTACAATATTTAGCCATTGCTTGTAAATTTAAATTTTAATTTACTTGTCTATTTGAACTGATGAAGCCGATACTATCAGAACCAATACCTCTGAAAATGTGGTAAATTTTTTAGCACTCCAATAATTTTATCCGCTAGACATTTATATATTCAAGCGGACGTATTAAACCGTCATTATTATGTCCAATGTGATGTGAGGAAAAACCATATAATATTTTAAATTTTAATTATAACTCAAAATGACTGCCGGCGCAATAAACGTCTCTTCAATTGAGAGCAGAAACATTCAGCTACGGAACGCCCCCGGCAATATTCGATCACTGGGCAATAAATTACTTCTTTACTGTTATTATGGCAGCCTCGGGGGAATGTTTTGGTAGCGCGGGGGTAAATACTGAAATATAATTGGTTCTTGGACGTCATTAAAATTATTTTGTAGATAAGCAAGTGCGTCGTGGTAAACACCAGCATCCTCATTATTTTACTGATAATTATACGATGTGTGTTTAGCATGATACTAAGCATAAAGTTAATTATTGACGCAAATGAAAGTCTTGGCATCCGCAACTGGTGTAATTTCACAGACGAATCTGGCGCTCGCAGCTGGTATAATAACGCTGAAGAGTCAGGCGCCTGCAGCTGGTATAATAACGCTGAAGAGTCAGGCGCCTGCAGCTGGTATAATAACGCTGAAGAGTCAGGCGCCTGCAGCTGGTATAATAACGCTAAAGACTGGCGCCCGCAGCTGGTGTAATAACGCTGAAGACTCTGGCGCCTGCAGCTGGTATAATAACGCTGAAGAGTCTGGCGTGCACCGCTGGTATAATCACTGTGACAGCAGGATTGTCATCAAACTAATCACAGTTAGCAGGATTATCATCATCAAGTTTTCTGATGACGCTTGAAGCTTTTGCCTTCATGGTTGTGCATTGATGGAATTCCGACCGACAGAGACAACGCTGGTCATGGTCGATAGAAGTCATCACCCTACAGGTCACTTAGTGTGGATAAATTTTCTCAGAAAACCTTAAGATTTCGGTCAAAATCTCAGCTGTTTTAGTTAATAATTTTGACGATAATTTTTGGAACCTTGAAGCAATATTAATTAAATGAATTTCAATAAAATTTCATGCTTATCACATGAAGAGCCAAATGAGGAAATGAGTGATAATTCAGGCAATAAGTTTGGCAGTACTCAAGCTTTCTTACTACGTAGTAGGTGTGGTAATTTTGTACAGGTAGAACTCTGAAGAATTTTTCAATAACTTTTTAGGTCAAGACAAGTTTTACATTAGTGTTTCCCAAGTCGAAATTCTATCAGAAAAATATTCGAACAAATCTAAGATAATATCCGGGTGGAAAGAAGTCATGCACGCCCGATGTACGAATCTGTGGTTAGGCAAAATATATTCGTGTGTTTACTGCATCGTCTTTCACGATATATTTGCGTAACTTTTCGGCATGAATCATCGGGCAAGTCAGTTGCGTTGAGAAAAAATCGGCCAAGGAAGTTGTGGTCCAAAAATAATCCGTCGGTGGAACAGCGCAGCATCGCCGTGCTTTTACTGCGTATTTTGCCGCGGCCGCCGCTCCTAAATCGCGCAGCACCCGAGCTTTGCTTCGCTTTTTACGGCCTTTTTATTACTTGCATGAGGCTCAGAAAATTCTTACAGCCATAAATACGGCGGTTGTTTCATAAGTCTTTACCTCAAAGCATCGTGCTCCTTTAGCATTATTTCCATCTATTATGAAAATTTAAATAAGATTTTAAGGCTTTTTTTGCATGTGAATGTGAATGAGGAACTTAAATATTGTATAATTTCTTAAAGTACGTACTTGATGTTATTTTTACTTGCATCGATGTCATCTATTGGCAAGCCCGTTGTTTAACAATTTAAAATTTCTTTTTGCAGTATATGGGGCATTCTTACAGCAGAATCAGTTTTGAGGATTATTTATCAAATCCCTTATTCACCATAACGTTTTGTACGCACCTGCTGCTGGCGTCCGGAAATCGTTCATATCGTCCACAAAATCACTTTTCTCTCCTGCAACGGCCATCTTTTCCCGTCGGGCGCTTCGGTAATCGACTCGCTTTGATTTATGAAGCCGCTGGACACATTTACCAGGGCCATTCCTTCACTTTGTTGCCTTCCTGGGCGCTTGCATTAGGCCTAAAAACATCGTTGTATACAGCAAATTTAGTTTAGTCGTGGTTCATCATGTATGTAAACTGAGACCTTACAAAAATGAGAATTTCTCATTTGCATTCATAATCACACATTCAAAATCCTAGTTCTTAGATTTATAATCTGTATAACATAGTTCAAAGAGAGCAAAATGATATGGAATGATAAAAATCGAATACCGTGTTCACCTTAATTTTTGGTGCAAAAAAAAAATAGTGAAACCTTTCACCAGTTTAGAGGGCATTTTGTGTGTCTAAATAAAAGATGCGCTTGAAAATGCGCGCGTTCACGCATCGCTTAGGATTCTTTCAACAGCTTTGGCCGCCCACAGCATCAGCTTATGGATTAAATTTTATTATGGGTCACGACGAGTCAACAAAAACTGCGTTGCTGCGAACGCTACTTTTATTTTACTGAACAAAATGCAGCGCACATGTAACGCAATTTACTGTGACACTGGACACGAGTTCTTTTGGAAAAAATCGCTGGCCGGTTGTTTGTACCGAATTTGTAGCTCAATTTGGAGCTGCTGAAAGAAACACGCGCAATTGCTGCCTCTGCGTTACACGATGCGGAAGTGAGAGAGCGTGCAGCGAAGCTTCCTGTTTGGTTGCGCAAAAATTCCCGTTCAGTTAAGTCAATTATTTGATAATTTATGGACGATTTTAGGGCAGTTATAATAAATGAACGATGATAGACCATCTAATCAGGGAATGATATAAGGTCAATAATTATTTGATGAATGATGTTGAATCGGAAGCTTTGCCATGCTGTGGTTACAGCTCTTCTGAAGTCTTTTGAAAAATTCGACGGGAGAGGAAGAATAATAATATTGCACTTCAAGCTATTACCAATGAATTATTACCTAATACCGTCACTCCCTTGTTACCTAATACCGTCACTTCCTTGTTACCTAATACCCGTCACTTCTTTGTTACCTAATACCTGTCACTTCCTTGTTACCTAATACCTGTCACTTCTTTGTTACTAAATACACTGTCACTGCCTTGTTAATTAATACACCTTAACAATTCTCGGAAGCAAATACCACAACGGCCTTATAAATAAATAACCGTCATTTACTTGTTACTCTTTCACTGCCTTGTTACTAATAATAATTGTAAGGTATTTAAGTTTCATTGAAAATGTCTACGTTGCTTGCAATTGCACGGCTTCTGAACGATAAACGTCGTTTTGTAATAAAAATCGTTTACTGGTTCAAAAATTAATAATTACATCATAGGAATATACACAGCTAAATTAGAATGCGTTTTCAATAAGCAATTTTTAATATTGAGTAATACTTTATTTCTCGCAATTTCTCTGAATAATATTAACGCTGAGTTTCAACGCCATAAATTCTTTTCACGGTGATCGACCAAAGCCTCTTATGATTGCATCATTGAATCATTTCATAATTCTGTCAAAACTGAAGCCGTAAGCAGACCAATTATTAAGAGCCTCATCAGAGGCCCTAGAAATTCTTCTATTCAGAAAGTGATTCAAATCTTGATAGGATCAATGGTATGGTATCGTATTTATTCGACGTCAATCAATTCAGTGTTATTCAACATCTGAGTCTCTGTACGTGTTATTTTTGTACATTTAGTTACATATTCTCTTTGAGGAACCCCGTTAGCGAAAGAAAAGCAATCAGGTATATTGACGTAATGTTGCGAAGATCAAGCAGCAAAGTCGCGATATGAAATGCATCATGAGTCGTTTCTGTTGTGAAAGTTTCGTCGCAACCAATAGAAATAAAATCTATATGTGTAGCTTGCTAGGAAAATAAAAATTAATAAATAATATTAATGAACAATAATGCGAGAATAATTAAATTACTTCTTGCTGTAGCGTGTGATACTGAACCTACCATAGCCCCATGTTTATTTCAGCTTAGATTCTTTTGGCCTGTTTCTTTCTCTTCACACTCCAGTTGCTAAATTTTTCCCGCTTATCATTCTAGAGACGTCTAAATGTTAAAGAAGACGCTCATAGCTAAATATCATTGTAATCCTGGAGAACACTTCCCTTCAAAATCCATCATTAATAATAATCTTTGTACAAAAACAGTCATTCAAATTAGTATGATGAAATTCTTGTATTCTCAACAACTATTAAAAAAATCCATCATTGATAAAAATCTTTTTATAAAAAACAATCATTCAAATTAGTATGAAAAAATTGTATTATTTTTATCAACTACTTAAAAAAACTAAAGAGAGTGGAGTTGGTGATCGAAAAATTTAAATTTGGCAATATTGACAAAAATAAAGCATTAATAAAGATCTTCTTGCTGCAAAAAATATAAGAAGAAATTTACGATGGAGGCGTAACGTCCGCGCGAGGGTCGAAGCGTTGTACATTGAGCACTAAGAGAAATGAACGGGAGATTGTCTAAATTGCGATGCACTTTAGGTTCACTGTAGCTTTCTTAACACATGTAAGTACTAGTGCTACGTGTATAAAATGTCAATATTTGGACAATATGACCCATTCACCTTTCTGAGAGAAATTTTCCTCGCTTGTCGATGACGCGAATGTAATGATGAATTGAGACCCAACCTATTGTATCTTCGTTGCGTTTAGTACCAATTTAACCATATGCTACAAGAAAAAACAGGGTAGATTATTTTTTGAGATACTGAGGGCTTCAAAAAATCCCATTTGCTAGTACGTGAGTTCCTTGAGAGCGCGTAGATATTTTATCGACATTATTTTCACTCATATAATAGAATTTAGCAGCGCCTGCGAATTTAACATTGCAGTAAAGTTGACGGTTGCTACTAAGAGTGATTTCTCGGTTCAGCTTTTTGATTTCTGATATAGGAATCTGTCTATTTAAAATGTTAAATTATTCCAGAGATTTAAAAGATTTCTCCGTTTAAAATATTTCCTGGAAATGATGAAGTGTACAAAATTTGCCACTTTTGATTTTGTTTACACAAAGGGAATTTTCGTAAATTTAATCGATTAGTACTTTTGTAAATGTTTTTTAATTTCAGAATGAAGTAATTTAAGATCTAAAGAACGCAAAATCTGTGGAATCAAAAAATTAATTCTGTTCATCATATCAGATTTTTGAGTGAGGTTTGCTAAAAAGTCATGAGTATTTCAAAGAAGTCTTGAGTGTTGCAGAAAAGTCGTGAGTGTTGCAATGAAGTCGTGAGTGCTGCATAGAAGTCGTGAGTGTTGCAAAGAATAGTCGTGAGTGTTGCGAAGAAGTCGTGAGTGTTGCAAAGAAGTCGTGAGTGTTGCAAAGAAGTCGTGAGTGTTGCAAAGAAGTCGTGAGTGTTGCAAAAAAGTCGTGAGTGTTGCATCACGACAGAAATTGTGGCTGCCGGAATCAATCAGATTATCTCACAAGTGTGATGAAGCTTGGAACGGGAAATGATTTTGATTTAGATATTTGTTTGTTAGATTTGACCTGGTGTGATTTATCTCAAAAAGCCCCCATAACTGTAATTATTCTTGAATTAAATGGAGCAGTGTTATCGGAAAGCACCGGGAATTAGTAAACCGTTGAAAAGCAAGAATGCCTGTATTCCAGAGCTACTGAGTTTTGCGTGAGCATGATCGCTAAAGCCTTGTTCTCCCCCACAGTCCCATTTAAAAGTGCCACTGAAACAGTCAAATTAATTCTAGTTTCGAAGCCTGGGCTCTGCTGCTCCCCCAGGTTCATTTTGTAGAAATTCGTGCATAAAAACTGTTCACGGAACACGTTTTGCGCTTTAGCGGAGCACGGAGCTACTGAATAAAGAGCGGCGGTAAAGCGCGCCGAACTTCGTGATTTGCATACGACGATTTTGCTTTCAGTTTCTATCGCTATATAGATAAAGCTACGCTAAATATGTTCACATTAATTTATAGTGTTTCATATTTTTAGCGCATTTTCTCATTTATGGAACAAATGCACTATTGTGCTCGCCATGTCCGTCTGTCTGTCTGTCCGTCCGCCCGTGACCTCAAGTTTTCGTCGACGAGAAAATGCGCTCTCTGTCATTCACTGCAGTGAGTACTGAGTTATGTTTTTTTGGAATTTATTCATGATTATGATGCCAGGTTTGTGAATATTATTTGAATCAAGTATGAGCTGTTGAAGCAAATAAATGGTGCTTGTCGCATGATCAAGCAACGAAGTGTGAAGAGAAATCAAACGCACGAACTATCCAAACTAATAAACACGAGAAGAAGAAGAAAATGATGAGCAGTGCCGTCTTGAAAGGTATAGCATTTTAAGATCACCGCTCTTTGCAAACGAAAGGCATAAAAATTCACCACGAAGAAGGAGGCGAAATCGCGTAAAAATCTTGCGGACGAAATTGGTTAAGTTGTTTTTATTAGCCAAGAAAATTTCTACGAATATTTTGACTAACCTCTGCTGGCGGTTCACGGTAATATAATCTATTGAATGCCTTAGAGATTTGTGTGCTTGTTTGAATACTGGCTAGAATGAATTTGAATAAATGCGGGTGGTTTGAGAGTTTATCCACAATGGATTTTTAACGATATATTGCTTATTCCATTACTTTATTTATATTCATGGAATTTTCAAATATTGCTATCAATTGTGAAATAAAAATCGATATAGAATTAATTTAATTGAATGATGATTTAGCATTAAACACATTAAAGTTTGTGTTTATCAATGTGTTTGAAGCCGGAGGCTTGAAATTTCCATACAGGGTCTGTTGAAAAGCGTATCTACGATACTTATCGTGACGAGTTATTATCTGGGAATTTCATTTTTCCTCTTGAAAATGAGAAGTATGATGTGGACTGAAAATGCAAACATGATGTATAATTTGGTAAGTGTACGTTTTATTCATGAGGAAAAATCCAATACCCTTAAAAATTTCAGATCAGGACCAACGAAAAATCAGCGTTAAATGTTGGTTCAAAACAAACAATCGCTTAAGCACCATGTATCAGAACAACTGGAACGACTGAAAAGTTTTCTCAAATCCCTGGATCACGTATCCTACGAATACATAAAATTTAACGTAACTGCGACATGAGGTTAAATTACTACATTTGAACTTCTTTGCACGCATTTCAGTTCAGAAGATCATATTTGGGGTGAGCAATTTTGCTGAGGCAGGTAACTTTATCAAGCGTCAACTACAGGCTGGCTTTGACCAATCATGATGAGGTCGCTGTTGGCCAAAAAAAGGTGGCTTTTGATCTGTTATGCGTCACCTTTGCCTTGATCTCTCAATAGACCGCAAAATGGCATCCTGATCGAACTTTCGTACGTAGCATGCACGGTCCGGTGTCACTTCTAAATGCCAAGAGGCTACTTCTACAATTACTACTGCAATAATCAGATTATATTTGTGTTATTTCGTGATGCAGGAAAAAATTTGAATTTTGAAAGTGTGAATAACATAAAAATTAATGAACTTGTGCGAAGAATGGAGACCTGTTAAATTAGAACTCATTCTTCCTGTGTGGAGTATAAATGAACATAAAAACTTGAACTCACGACTTTATAACCGGTATATTAAGGTCGTTTTTACTAACCAGAATCATATTTTTATTGAAAAAGTGACGTGCGTTCTAAAATAAAAAAAAAAGGTAAGAATAATGACGTTAAAATTATTCAGAAGGAAACGGCAAAGAAATAAAATATATTGTGAGGGAAAACAAAATTAAAACACAGATTTAAAAAAGCTGCACAAACCAGCTCAGCGAATTTAATTGTTTGGAGTTTCGAGTTTGAAAAAGGCTGGGAGGACCTCGGAGGCCTACAGAGGCCAGGAATACATTAGCTGCGCCTGACATCAACCCTGGCCAAGAATGAACTGAAGAGCACTTGCGGGACTCCCTTGTCTGGAATTAGAAGTCTGCATTTCTTTGCTCTAGTCATTGACCTTTTATTTTCTATTGTTACCCAAATTTTAAACGCGCCCACTAATAATAGTATTTAGTTTCCGGCTAAAGTTTATTCGATATTGAGATTAGATCGGAAATATAAGCCCCTTTACTAGAGCATTTTCTCATTTATGGAAAAAATGCACTATTGTGCTCGCCATGTCCGTCTGTCTGTCTGTCCGTCCGTCCGTCCGTGACCTCAAGTTTTCGTCGACGAGAAAATACGCTCTCTGTCACTCACTGCAGTGAGTACTGAGTTATATTTTATGTATTTCCTCACATCAGGTGATCCTTCCTGAAAGTTAGTAAAACAATTCGCTTTTGCATCGTGAAACTAAGTCTCTGCTCCCGTGTAAAGTGAGATAATAGTCTCTGTTTAATGACGATTATCTCACGGAGAGATAATCGTCTCTGTTCGAATCTAAGCCCAACCCTCGTTCGAGTAACCGCAAAACTTAATTAAGAGTGAGGGCAAAACATTAAAAAAACTATCATCGAGCAGAAATGTAATTCAGACATTCAAATGTCTATCACAGGGCAGAAATTCGATAAAATTACTAAATTGATATTCATTAATATCAATTAGCCTTAGAACTCAAGATGAAAGGGTGCTAAGAAACTCTGGCGTCACTAGAGTATGAATACTACAGTGTATATTTTATTAATACTTTGAGGTGGTCGAGAATTGCAAGAGTTTGGGTGCTTCTATTCCTCAAATTGCTCGTATTGCCGTATTAATTTGAAATGGAGAGAGTGAAAAAATTTGCCTCACGGGATTGTTAACAAAAAGTGTGGCATTACGTATTTTCATTTATATCAGTTTAAAATTGCAGGGGATGCGCTGGCTCCCCTTCACATGGTTGCAGTCTTGCGCGCAAAAGTGTCGAGCGCATCTAATGAAAATTCGTGAATGAGTGAACGCAGAGTGAACGTAATAGGATAATTCATGAAGCTTTTCAAAAGTGAAGTGTAGAAATGCTTTAGTATTCGTTTAAATATAGAGCTTTCTCCTATCTTGATCAAATTGTCAGTATAAGTATCGTTTTTCTGCATGAATACCTAAACCTTTTCGACGTGTAATTTGCATTGTGTTCCAGCACCAGACTTAATTTTCTGGCTATAAAAATGATTAAATTTTCTCGTTATCAACTAAGCCATGGCTTCGTCATGCATCAAACCATCATCATTCTATGCATGACCAACTAATCAAGTTATAAATTGATTTCAAACTCACCAAGTTCCCTCGTTAGGCTCATATCGCTTTGCTCAAATCTTTTCTATTGCTCACGTAGGCCCTGAAGATTCTGTTCGATGGTTTCGCGGTCGAAGTTCAATGCTCTCTCAAAAGGCCGACGCTGGCGTTTAAGTTCATTTGGATTTTGTATCAAATCCTTTTAGCTCGTTCTGTGCAGGCGTCGCCGGGGCATAATGGCAGCCGAACAATAGCGCACTCAGAGCCGACGCTGAAAATGCTGCATGAATAGTATTTAATTCTTCACCCGGAAAATCACATTTGCATACATGAATGGCTCCCACTTCGCTCAATCTGGAAATGCCCTTCGAGAAAGAAGAATAATTTCGTGAACGCCTTTCTTCACGAATCTATCCAAAATTTCGGATGAAGTACTGCCATTGAAGATATGAACGCGGCCGATTGCTTCTGAGAACCGGAAAGTTCAATCACCATCGAGAAAAAAAATCAATGTGAAAATAATTCAATAAAAGAAAAAAACAACGCTCGCCAGTTTCATATCAAGGGCCCGAAGGCAGAAGATGATATGAAACCGGAAACTTTAAAGCATAAAAAGAATTTATTTGCGTAAGAAATGTCTGGAAGAGACGCAGAAAAAATAAAATTCCTGTTTTTACGAAGCTACTGCTCTTTGCGGCGGAACGTAGCGGGTAAGGAGCGAGAGCTCCATAAACGAAACGAAGAATACGGACCGTCGATAGCGTTCACTACGCGATGTCGTTGTGTTCTTAAGGATTCCTTCAAAGAATGAAAGTTGTGTGAATTTCCATTTCAAGAAGTAAAATAGGAAAAAACAGGATGATATAAATCATATATGAAAGCAATTAAGTCAAATATTCATGAAGCCACGGACACATAATTTCGCGACACCATTTCATTTCGGAACTAACTAATGAATTGCGTTCGGAGAAATTCATGACATCTGCAATCTACATCCACTGCAATTCTCTTGCCAGATTGAATTATTATATGCTTTTTCTTAAAAACACCTGACCTGAACGACACTAATCGAAGAAGTCCCCATGGCCATTTCCCAAGTCCCCAATCTCTTAAATGGAAATGTGAAACTCGAATGGCTGGTCGACTTTCGAGGAAGCGCTCTCTTGATTTCTCTTCATTAGGCGACGCCCCGGCATTTCAGGCCTCAGCCTCGGCGTCTCGTTACGCCTCCTCGCATCCCAACCGTGAACAGAAAATCGAAAGAATCTAGGAACTACATTTTCTAACTGATAGGAAATTTGCATAATTAAGCTTGCTTCGCTTTCTAAAATCAAGGTTTTTAGCGATTTTATTAGTTTTACTATCTCTTGCGCGTATTTTAAAAGGGTTAAGTTGTTACATTGTCACTGTTATTGAATTAAAAAAATCAAAATTTTTAAATGCCGAAATTCGCCGAAGTGCGATTCCATTTAAGTGAGTGCGTTGGAAGAAACGATGCTTGGATTAGGGGCTGGTGAGCTGTCGTATTGTTTAGTTCGTGTGGCGTATTGTTTAGCTCGTGTGGCGTATTGTTTAGTTCGTGTGGCGCATAGTTTAGTTCGTGTAGCGCATAGTATAGTTCGTGTGGCGTATTGTATTGTTCGTATGTTGTATTGTTTAGTTTGTGTGGCGTATTGTTTAGTTTGTGTGGCGTATTGTTTAGATCGTGTGGCGTATTGTTTTGTTCGTGTGGCGTATAGTTATTTCGTGGGGCTTATTGTTTAGTTCGTGTGGCGTATTGTTAAGTTCGTGTGGCGTATTGTTTAGTTTGTGTGTAGTATTGGTTAGTCTTGCTGCATTTCATGTCAATCACCTACTCTTGTTCATTGTCCTATCGCTAAGGATGACTGATATTTGCAGGCTAATGCTTACGTTTAGGGATCTTATTCATAGTAATTATCTCTGTCATGTTTTTAGTTCGAGAACAAAGTAATTTGATTCTATAATCATTATTCATGTCTATCGGCGCCGAGTAAATAAGCTGATTCAGGATATATTCAGGAAAAAAAGTAGGAGGGCTAAACCCTCTCGGGTAAATTCTCTGCTAGCATTCAGAACGTTGCGCTGACCCTGGGGGTAAAGGCAATGCTATTAGCTCTATAATTATAATATAATCATACTGTAGGATTGTGGCACAAATGTAATGGAATTGAACGTGGTTTATGATAAATTTCAAATTGGTTCTTATTGGTTGGCTATTGGTTGTTTTAAAGTAACCACGCAGACAGCGCTTCTTCGAAATTAAAAAACTTATTTTACCGTATCGATAGCTTTAAGACAAGTGTGGTCAATCATTGATCAAAACTAAGACATGGATGAATGTTGGAACGGAAATGTTATTTTTAATCAGGAAAATTATTCTGGTACAATGTTTTACTTCTAATAGAAGGCGCAATATAATTTTTTCGATGAACCTAAACCAACGGTAGCTGGAAACATGGCACATCGGTCGGTGTGTTATTGAAATACATGATTTTTTAACAAGCAAAGTCTGTGTGAATTTGAGTGACCTGCTTTGATGGCAATGCGCGAGCGGTTGCTGTGCTATAAACCGATCGAAGGAGTCACAATATTACATTAAGTCTAAAAATCCGCGACGAAAAAATCAAAATCAATCTTCGGATGAAGTGGGCAAGTAAAGAGGAAAACTAGACTTATAATTACGAACCTTTATAGTTCACCGAAATAATTTCGAAATATATTATACACCTGAAGTAATTGATTCCTTCCATTACAATCATTCACAGTTCATTTACTTTTTTGATTGATAAATTATTTTTTAATCACAAATTATGAGTATTTACAGTTTGTGAGAAACGCACTTTGAGTTTGATATAATTCTCCTACTGGCCTAAAACTCGTCCTGATCATTCAGATATTAATTTAAATAATTTTTCAAGCATTCTGAGTTGAGTAATCGGGGGTTTGCCACTGTTACGTGTTCGTATAAGATTGCCCTGGATGTTATGGTTGTTATTGAATCCGAGTTGGTTTCATTTTGTAGAGCAAAAACAGATAAAGTTAAGTTGAAGCTTATCTCATGAATGCATGGTAATATATTGTAGTTTGTTGATGGAACTGCAACGATATTTAGGCTCTGTGCGCAGCCGCAGTAAATTTCGTGAATCACCAGAATCAGCTGCTGGCAAGTCCGACGAACAGCCATGAAAATGTATTCAAGTTCGACATCAACGGTTGCAGTTCTAGTATGGAAATCAATAGCCAACAGTTCATACACAACCCGGACATGTGGTGATGGTTGTCAGCCGCCATGACACGAGTACAGAGTACAATGAGTCTCACAGTTCTGTATTTCACTAGCCAAGAGACACGCAAGCGATACGAGGTCTCGCTGTGTGACATGGTTCAATCCGCGCTACCGGAATATGAAATGTGGGTGTTCCAATATTGGTCGCTTAGGACGCTAGTTGCTCTGATGAAAACATTATTGCACCAGTTGGGATATACCATGTCGAGTTTGATGTTATGTTCACAAACTGGTGCTGAAAAGTAGTTACAGGCACCTGCACACTGAATCACTGTTTCATTAATAATTGTTGAACGGGAACATCGGAACGTCAAGGCTTTTATTTATGTATAGTGGTTTCTATATGCAGTTTCTAGTCCAAATTTTAAATTAAATAATTAAGGGCTTGCTACCAATAGATTGATTATAAATGGGCTTGATATTACTGGAACAAAATATTAAAATGATGTGAATGGCTCTTTATGAATGCGACCGACCTAATGAGACTGGATCAATGCAAGCGCGGAAGATTTAATGAAAATGGGTCAATGCAAATGTGAGAGACTAAATGTGAATAATTTACAAAATGTATCATTGGAAGCAGGGGGGCCAGACCATTAAAATCGTGAAAGAAAGATAAAACCAATTTAAATTGTCATAGGCATTTTTGTAACTAATTGACTTGCTGGAATTCAGTTTCCGAAACCGCAAACTCCCACCGCTAAACGCAAAAGACGCTGACCATCACGGCTTAGATACAAACCATAATTAAACGTCGTTGAACTTGAATTCGAGTTATCCTATTTGTATGCAAATGAAATATTTTGGGAGCCATGCTCCGGGCAGGCAGCAGCATTGCCATTTCTGTCACCAGCCTTGCCGAGAGAAAGTTTATTCGCCATCGTAACTGGCAACGCGATCTCCGCTTCAGCATCGGTTATAGTCCGCATTTATCGTTAAAATAATCGTCATCGCCCACAATATAGAACGATGTGGGAATTTATTGAGAACGTGAAAACTTTAGCTGATGCACTAGTGGCTATGTGAAGAGGACATTGTTTCATACTTTTATTGAACGACTGAGAGCGGAAATACAGAGAACAATATAGTAACTCAGTACTCACTGCAGTGAGTGACAGAGAGCGCATTTTCTCGTCGACGAAGACGTGAAGTCACGGACGGACAGACGGACGGACGGACATGGCGAGCACAATAGTGATTTTTTTCATAAATGAGAAAGAAAATGCGCTAACAATGATCTTTTTCCGCCTATATTAAATTGTATAAATTAAAGAATTCGAATAGTGAAACTAACATTTTTTCTCATCAACAGTATACTTATTCATGTCTGAATATTAATAAAAATAAAGAACATCGTCTTCAAGCAGATGGTTATATAACGTTTTAAAATAGAAAAGAAAACACTGCCATATTGCTGCTATCGTAAATATTTGCCCCTCTACCCGCATAACATAGCTTTGTTTTGCTTCTCTCGTAGAACGGAAATTGCCGAGTTTCTGGGGCGTATTCCCCGATGGAAAATAATAGCTGAAGTTTGACTGAAGAAAGACCACACGAATCCTGCATTAATAATGAGGCCCACTTTTCAGCAGACCAAATTTTTGATGAGCGAGTCCCTGTTAATGAGAGGAACTGATTAAAGGCTTATGGGAGCACAGCCTACTTGGGATAATGCAAATGCGATTGGCTCAGTGATTAGTTGTTAGCAGGAGAAGCGAATTTGGTGATTACCTGCCGTGCGGTATTCCGAGGGATGTGGAATACAGGATGTGATTATTAAGGAGCTTAATTAGCAAAAAATGTGATTAGCTCGGAGAGCCATTAGATGAGAATATGGACGTCGAGGCTGCGGAAAGACGTAACAAAACTAAAACAAAGCAAATGTTATTTGCAGATTCTGGTTTGTAATTTGGAAAGTATTGTGAAAAAAATTCTATACAATGTGTTAGGAGGATTTTTATGCATCTGATTATGACGCTTTCTACAAATGACCGGAAGTTTTCCTGTGCTAAAACAAATTCGAGAATAGACTGTTGGGTATTTCTCCCTACGCAGATTGTAATCCTAATCTCTAAGTTGATACGCAATAATTTATCACGGTTTAATCAAGTGACAACAATGAAAGGAGTTAAACCGATTTATCTTCTGCTGTACAGGTAGGTGTTGTTCTCCAAGATGAAATCCAGTTTTCAGAAAAAGTAGCGTCCAGGTCGGCTTTATGGTGGTCGTAACTTGAAGCTTAGAAGATGACATACTGAATGAAAAGATACGTTGTATTAAAACCTCGGAGCTACAATTACTAAGCTGTTAAAACTTCAGAGTTTCAGTATTGAATTAATTCTAGTTCAGAGCTAACCCTATTAAATCAAAATAAGTGCACAAACTGTGCTTTCAGAGATGCCGTGTCCATTTAAATATGCAAATTTTGACGAAAGTTTTAATGCAGTATTATTTAGACGATATTGAAACCCGCGAGCTATAGAAGTCAAATAGGTCACCACTTTTCCACGTATAAATGCACCACAACTAAACATGAACACTTTAGCTTCTATAGATTAAATGTAATAGTTAAAGTAAAGTAAGAGATTCAACTATACCCGCCAATCAAAGTAGAATTCTACCCAGGTTTAATTAGAATTTAAAGTGCTGGTCAGAAAAGGCGATAGTATTAACCCATTAGCGCCCATGATCCCCAATTGGGGATCGTTTGATTTTGTGGATATTATTCCTGAACTATTGATCAGGAACATGTTCTTCTTCAATAAAGTATACATAAAGGTCATAGACATCAACTGAGATCAGTTTAAAGTGTATCCTTTTGTCTGAAAAATCGAATATATGAAATTTTCTGAGAGAAGTGACCTTAGTCGTAATGTGACAGAGATGTCAATTTTTGACATGTACATTTTTCCCATTTATAAACATTTCTGATTCATAATACCATAGTAGGTGGTAGAATAGTCTATATTCTTCTGAAAATGGTAAGGTTAGTCTCAATTATACTGTTAGTATTTCAGTAAATATGCATTTTATGCCGATCCCCATTTGGGGATCATGGGCGGTAAGAATATCGTAAAGTCAAGGAAAATGTATTTTACCACATACTGATGTATTACCTAAATTTTTCATAAAGTAACAAAAGTTAGCAACATTTTCATTCATTTAGTGAAGGAAATTGAAGAAATGGTGCAAAATAAATCATTTCATCACATGTTTTTGGTTTGGAAATGAACCAGAACAGTCGGAACCGGTGGCTTGAGCTGAAGCAAAACCATCATTTCAATGACAATTCAACATTGAGAACTCGTGCAGGCCAAAAATTGTTCGAGATAGCTCTTATAATTGAAATGATAAACCAACTCTTCTTGATGTTTGGTACTTTTTCCAAAAATCTGAGCATTGATGAGCAAATGGTTCAATATTATGACACCATTTCCTGGAGCAGTCATCAGAGAGAAGCCTTTTCGGTTCGGTTTCAAAAACTGGGTGCTGAGCTGTTCAACTACAGGATATTGTTTCGATTTTGATCTTTATGAAGGCAAGAAAGAAGACTAATCGCCTGTCAATGGACTAGGAGTATCAGTTATCCTTACAAAGTTGCATAAGCTAGTAATCCATCGGATCATGTATCCTTTTTTTGGCAATTTTTTCACGAGTTTCGATCTATTGAAGTTACTAACTGAACAAAATGTGTCAGCTTCTGGGACAGTGAGGCTCAATCGTACCAACAACTGACCTCTCGCATCAGAGCAAAGAGCAAAAGTCTTGAAAAAGCAATAAAGGGGCTTTATTGACTACAGCTAAGATATTAGACATAACATCTTTGCTGTTGTATGGTAAGACAATAACGATGTCAAGATGTTGTCAAATCACCAAGGTGTAGAGCCGATTGAGAAAGTGAAAAGATGGAGCAAGCAGAAGAAGGACCAGGTCTCATTAGAACAACTAAAGTGCATCGCCGATTAGAAGTACACGTGTGGCGTGAATAAAATGGATTGGCTTATCAATAAATACAGGATAAAAGTTCGTGGAAAGAAATGGTATTTTTCATTTTTCACAAACTTTCTTGATATGACAGTCATAAATCCACTCCTGCTTTACAAGGCAAACGGACAAATGCCCTTGCTGGAATTCAAGAGGAGAATAGTATAGGTATATGTGCAAGTATCATCTTTGTCAGATCCTAAGAAGTCAGGTCGCCCATCATTCAGTAAGGAATCAAAGCGGCGAGTGATAGAAGACTTTGGAAGAAGTAATTCAGGGCATGTTCTGCAGCGAACAGATGTTGAAAGACATTGGAATTGCGTCGTTTGCAAAACAATTGTCCGAAAGAAATGTACCAAGTGATTCGTTGGGCTACACATTGAAAGCTTCCTTGAATGGCATCAGTGAAATTACTCTCATTTTGAGGGTAATTATTACTTTCTTATACTTAATTTCAAAGGAGCAATAACTTCTTTATGTAATCACATTAATTTTATGGTGACAAATAAAGGAATGTGCATTTAGCATAAGAAAGAGGCACTAATAACACATACTCACTTCATAAATTTGGAAATAATAATAAGAACGGTGACGAAAAATAATTGATATTTTTTATTACCCTTATGCCCATGATCCCCATTTGGGACTTTTTCTTTAAACTACTGCTACTCTCATTATATCCTCTAAAATTGTGCAGAAACTGTTTTATATGAAATATTTACACCACATGAAGGTGTTCAGACAGAAATTTCACAAATCAAAAATTTGGGCGTTAATGGGTTAAGCAAATGAATTAATCAGGGCTGACACACACACACCAAGGTTGACGGGCCAGCCAAAGCGTTCGATATGAGGTGACAATAACATGCACCCTAAATCAAAGGAATAAATATGCTAAGGTTGTGCACAAGAAATAAAGACCGTAAGTAAATATTTAGGAAAATGTGGTACAAAAATAGGAACAGTGGAAATTCGGGTGACCGTTCAAGTACACAGTTAAAGCTATTTTT
Source organism: Hyalella azteca (assembly GCF_000764305.2). Classification (NCBI taxonomy): domain Eukaryota; kingdom Metazoa; phylum Arthropoda; class Malacostraca; order Amphipoda; family Hyalellidae; genus Hyalella; species Hyalella azteca. The sequence continues at coordinate 455,178 of NW_025941275.1, read as the reverse complement.
AGCAGAGAGCCGCGGGTCTGCCTTAAGAAGCGCCCGCTCTGCTTCTTCGTAGTAAGCTCCAAGAAGGCTGGTTGAAGAATTTTCCCAACAAGACTAAGCTACTATCTATTGCTTCTTGCATCAATGACAATGGGTACTGATAAAAAACATTTGAGAACCAAAAATGAAAGAATAGGCTACTTAAATTTCTAGAACGTCGATGGCGTTCTCTTCGTTTCCCTAGGAACGCTGAGGTGGCAATTAGAGGAGCGAATATTCATTGTTCCGTACAGACCGTAAGGACGAGCTTAGCTGACCACATCCATAACTACGAGCGTGGCCTGCCACTACGTCCGTAATTAAAAGCGTGGTCTGCCGCTACGCCCTTAAGGGGACCCACTACCCTCCGGAAAAACTTCTACAGTTATTACCCGATCATCATGAAACTTCACATACATGCGTAAAATGTAAAAATAAGAACATTTTGCTCCTATGAATTTTTCGAAACAATTGATAGAAAACGTGAAATTCATAGAAAACGGCTAAAAAGGGGTACTTTAGAAAATCTATCTCCTCCTACAAATATCATCCTACAACATCGAGACACGTATCATTCTATACGTAAAGATCATACCTATAGATTCTGTGATCACTTTTTTCATTTTCCTCTTAGTTTTTTTTTTTTATACGCGTTTTATCCCATTTTTCCCCTTTTTCCCCCCTCCCCCCCCTTCTCCCCCATATAAAAAACGAACCAGACTGAAATTCAAAAAAGTGATCACAGAGTCTATAGGTATGGTCTTTACGAATCGAATGGTATATGTCTCATTGCTGTAGCTTGAAAACTGTAGGAGGAGATAAGTTTTCCGTGACAGTAAGTAGAACTTTTCAGGACGGCGCGACAAAGTCCCGTGCGCCTCGAAATAGGCACTCAATGTAGCATGGATACCAAACTACAGGCTTTCGGTAATTACGACCATGGTCTGCCACTACGTCCGTAATTACGACCGTGGCCTGCCACTACGTTTGTAATTTCGACCATGGCCTGCCACTACGTCGGTAATTACGACCGTGGCCTGCCACTACAGTCGTAATTACGACCGTGGTCTGCCACTACGTTCGTAATTACCACCATGGCCTGCCACTACGTTCGTAATTACGACCGTGGCCTGCCACTACGTTCGTAATTACGACCATGACCTGCAACTACGTTCGTAATTACGACCGTGGCCTGACGCTACGTCCGTAATTACGAGCATGGCCTGCGACTACCTCCGTAATTACGACCGTGGCCTGCCACTACGTCGGTAATTACGACCGTGGCCTGCCACTACGTCCGTAATTACGACCGTGGCCTGCCACTACGTCCGTAATTACGACCATGGCCTGCCACTACGTTCGTAATTACGACCGTGGCCTACCGCTACGTCCGTAATTACGACCGTGGCCTGCCACTGCGTCCGTAATTACGACCGTGGCCTGCCACTGCGTCCGTAATTGCGACCGTGGTCTGCCACTACGTCCGTAATTACGACCGTGGCCTACCTTGGCTCGAGAGCTTTTCGAATCCTAACTTGATTGTCCACCGAGCACAAAAGGGCTTCTGTTGGCCGAAAAAAATAGTCCATTGCCATCGTGACCGCAGACCGCATTATTTCCGATCCCGGAAAAAAGTAACAGTATTAGCCCAGCATCGGGATTTCATTTTGAAATTAAAGGCACTAAAACAAAAAATTGTTGATTTCTCTTAAAACCTGCAAATAATACTATGAAGATGTAATCTAATTTTTCATTCATTGGTCGTTAGGCATAAATACCTTATATCCTCTTCTATATAACATCATATAATATTCGTTCAAACTTTCATGCATAATATATTTTTATTTATATTGGAATACGTAATTATCATTTCCGCGACCAGCACTTTAATGTTTTGAGCCTCGTACGATTCGCTTTGGGTGTAAATTATCGGCTATTTCTTGTGTTATGTTAAATTTGGCCTACCAAAACAGGAGGCAAATTAGCTACACTAAAATTACCTCACATGAGTGACCCTACTCACATGAGTAGGGCTGTACCTTGGGAGATTATGAGTAAGAGTAGGGCTTATGTGATTATGTTATGGGTTCAATAAGTAACCGTTTTAACAGTGCATAATTTCCTTCATGTTTTCACTTTTTTACAGTACAGAGCAACCAATGGGGTTTGGCCAACAACCAATAAGTAGTCTTGTATGAAATTGTTGTGTGGTGTTGCAGGAACCTAAAGTGGTTCAGCGAAACTTTTATAAGTGCTGAGACCTTTTGAAATCCTGATCTCGTCCAGGAAATTATTCGTAAACTGACGTTTAAACCGAATAAAGCAAGGGAAAAAAATCATTTATGAGTATAAGTGAAGGCAGATTTTCAATTTCTTCTCTTAACTAAAAATGAAACTTACTTGATTTTCAATGGTGTGGCATTAGCTCCAAATGTTCTTATTCTGTAGAAACTTAGAGCTAAGAAGTGAAACATATTGAATTACCGTAACGGTTTTCACCACGCTCCTCGTCTATATGGAATTGAATACAAATACTTCTTTGTTACTTTCTTCAGAAGCGAAGCTTTAATAATATTACAGAGCTTCTTTTACATGATTCTGCCTAAATATAGAACTATTTAGATACGTTTAATCGCTTTGTTCATCGAATCCTTGCAAGAAAACGGATACAGACCAGCTCGAGCGCCTCGGTTGGCGTCTCCAGAAACGCTCTTTCCTTCCAGAACGTAGGCGACTTCCCGTATATTTTGCGCCCACCGGCGGCATCTTTCGTGGCCGGAACGTCTACAGCGTCCGGTAGTTGACTCTAAAGTCACGTCCTTGTAGGAATTACCCTTTCGGACTGCTAAAAAATTCAGAGGCATCCTCTGCCGAATGTCGCAAACTTATAATACCTCAGCGGCATAAAATTTTTAAATTTTGAAAATTGTTAGAAGTATTTAAAATTAGAATATTATTAATGTATTATTAATATTAGAAATATTAATAACACGCTAGAGACAGGTGATTGAAATTTACTTTTACTCGTAATTTTATTGTGCTTCATACTGGTTTGCAAGTGAGAAAAACTTTCCTAGTAATATGGAAACTTGTTTAAAGTTTCAGTTTTTAATAAATAGAAGTCCTAAGTTATAATCTCGGTTCTAGTGAATTTATTGAAATCTGGCTTATTCTGTGACTATTTCTCTTCTGTTTATCGAGAACTAAATGTTGATGAGAAGTCACGAGATAAACGAGCGATACGATCGAAGGTCGCTGCTACCACCGCCTGCAATGTGAGGAAAAAAAAGCAATCACCACCAACAATGGCCGTCTGAAGAAGTTGTCCATTTTGTTCATTGCATCAATAGACGTTTGTGAGAAGTTTAGATTGGTGAGGGTTTGGGATCGTTTTCGTACGACTCTGGGCAAATGGATGGGGTTGGGGTCCTAAAAAACCTTCGCTAAATAGATACAAGGACTGTAAATCTCACGGGGAAAGCTTTAAAGTTTATAAAAATGAAGGCGGCAGCAGAATGGCCGGTAAAAGTAGACGGCTGCTGATGATGCGAGGTCAGGATGCTATCAGTTTTTGTTTCAACGTGAAGTGAAATCTTTAAGAAGACGCATTTTATCGAAATACTCGTAGTTTACGGTTAAAACAGGAATATAAGTTTAACATTCCTAAGAAATATACATCAAGCTTTTCACAGGCTTTATTATTAGCAGGAATGGTTTTTCGTTGTTGTTTCGTTTAATTATTATTTCGCGATGTTATCTGGCTTTAATTCGTTTCCTTTCAGTCAATATGTCGTTATAAAGTTTGAAAAGTGTTATAGAAGATCATAAAATGTCGAGTGTTCTTCTTTAATAGATTTTATATTGAATTCAGAAGGTCACAAGTAGGGTGAACTTTATTAAAATATTATTTGATTAGCGGTTAGATGTCCTGTATGTGAGTTTTTTAGAATTAGAAAATCACCTTTTATATATCATCCAATGACATTGTGATCATGATCAAAGCATTTAAATTGAGTAGAAAATGCATCTTCTAGTTTACGAAAATAAAATTAATTTGTTTTCCACTATCGATTTCAAGTTATTTTGTAAACAAATTATTTCCAAACATTTCAACATTGGTTGGGCATAGCATAGCTTCAGCGTCATCACTTCCTTGGGAAGGTTTGGACCTGATAGGAAGCTTCCCGAGCCGCCACGAAGCGTTGAAAGTTAAGAGACATAAAATGAGAGTACTGAAGCCCTCAATTTTCTCTTCAAGAACTTGTCCAAGAAGTTCCTCCGCGACTCAATTTTATCCACCATTCAGCCGGAACGAAAACTCGACTGCCCATCAAGGCACCATTTGGCCTGACCTGGGACTGCGAAGGAATATGCAGTGGAGTATTTTAATCAATGCCTCAGGAAATATGGCCCTAGGATGCGCAGATATTCCATGTCAGCCGAAGTCGTTTTTGTATGCCAGAGAAGCTCGGGGCTTCTTACCTCCAATAAAGTGCGCGACCCTCTGCCCTGGAGAGACACCGGAGACGCAAAAATTCTCAAGGAGTCTCCAGGGCTGGCAAAATTATCGTCCAGACTCATGGATGAAGTGCTGGAGTTGAGGCTGATGAATGTCCAGTGCAGGCGAGAGCGATGCTTCAACTGAAGCATTTGTGGGCAACGTGGAGGTTTCGTATGTTGAAAGCCTCTAAAAATTTTAAACATGTTATAAGTATTGTAATAGGTTAGTGTAATGGAAAACACTGAATTCGTTACATTTTTTCTTATTTACAACTGACTAGTGATGGTATTTTAATCTCCTATATTTTCATTATGGCCCAAAAATATGAAAACGTAGACATACATCAGTGCATGTGCACTCACGACTTGAAATAAAAATAAGATATGGCATCCATGTTTGTCGGCCAAACCAGACAAAATTGTTGGCGCAGATACGCTTGATGGAATTCATTTTCGATGCTTAGGAAAAAATACTCGCATAGGTTCAACGAACGATATGAAGATATATAGAGAGGCAACGCAGTGATAATTTACATAAATTCAGTGTGAATGTTACTATTGCTTCTATCTTGTGCACTTTTGTTGATTATGTGTGCAAAATTTTTATAAGGAATTTGAAGCCCGTGCGTGAAAGTTATTTCTGCTAATTTTCTAGATGGAATTGCACTTACTTTTCATATATTTCAAATAAGCTAAATCATTGGCCACTGCTGAATGCACCCTCGCCTGCCAGCAAGACTTCATTTTGAGGCCACGTGCACCAACGCCCCACAAGCCCCGTACGTGAAGCCACTGAGAAGCCAGTGGGAATAGCCCAGATGCTTTCATTATTCAGCGGGTCTTTGAATAAGCAATTGAATGTCTCCATTTCGACGGGGAAATCACACGGCGAGCGGCTCCAGAATACATGAATCTTGCTCCGTCCCAACACCTGCGAGACGACTGATCGAATCAAGGGAATCGAACAAATTTGGATAGATAGACTTTGGCTTTGAATTCCCCCGGGTTACAAACCAAAAAATTTCACTTATTGCATAAGAAAACTAGAGCCAGTAGGGCGTTGGATTTGTATTTTTAAGTTTTATTGAACAATCTCTTCGCTCCAAAAGCAATAATTGTTATCTGTGTAATTGTGTGGCACATTTTTGGACTTCTCACTTGGCAAAAAATGATTTGGGATTTATCGATAACATTAATGTAGACATTTTTCTTTGCAGGTCAGCCATGATTTCAAACCTAGTTTTTATCAGCTGTGAAATTGAAAAATTTCCGTTTCGGATACTGAAATGTCCAGTCGATCAGTCAAGTTGAACTATTGCAAAAAATGTAAAAAAGTTATAATTGAAATTTTAGAGAATTCAAATTGATTTTTTAGGGGATGAATTCAACGTTCTTAATGAATATATAGCGTCATCACAAGAAAAAAAAAGGATGAACATGCATTGAGTTCTTACGCGACTAAATGCTTATTTAAATTTGTTTATTATCTGCTAGCTAAACTAACGAGTGTCGAGACTGCCGCATCTCTGTCGGATTGTGACACCATGAACAAAAAATGTCTGTGCGCCATAACAAACGACTTTAATCAGAGACAAAGTCTTTGTACCACAGTAGTTAACTCGATCATTTCTTCGCCACTTTCTGTGATTATATTTCAGTTGTTCTTATAATTTATTTTGTAAAGCTTCTCTTGCTCCTCAATTCTAACTAGAACGTTATTTTAGAACATCAATATACACTTGCGAATGTTTCACATGAACCTTCCGCTTAACAAAACACTTAGCACCATTTTCTGCTTGGCACTGCGTTAGGAGCAGTTGTTTACTGAGCCTCGTTGCTGTTTCACTATCAACTTTAAGTCAACGGTTGAAGGAAATCATCAGATGCGATGAATAAAGTTTTCAGCGTTGGCGTCTCGCAGCCGCAAGTTGGGTCGCTGCTGCTGTTGCTGCTGGCCACTTTGTACGTCTGTCCCGTCGACTCCTCCTACGGGCAAGAATCGTCCGACCTTGAAAGTGAGTACGACAACCAAGTTTACACAAAATTCCATTTCTGGAAATTTTATTACTCAATTAGTTGTTTGCAAGACTTCCAGAGCCAATCAGAGTTTCTATTAAAGGTTTTAAGTAATTATTGACAGAATACGCTTTGAGATGAAGCATCAAAATAAATTTGATTTATATACATACTTATATTTATTATATTTGCGTTGTTATCGTCATGGTGGGCTTATTTCGGGCTTTAAATTTCCTGACTTCATACGTACTTACAGTCGCACTTATATTTTTAAATTCAGAAGAAATTTTGGTCACCAAGTTTCATCTTCAATAAATTCTTTTTCTGGAGGTGATCCTTATAAGGCGTAATTTCAGGCTTCCTATGTAACTTCTACGCTCGAGGCCCGAGTATGGGAAAAGAAAAAGAATTTATCGTTTGTGCCGCGCTTCCAACAATTTATTTGCCTGAGATAATCTTGTTTACGTTATTTTATTCGGTGATAAATTGCGATAGGGTAAATTAGTCTGGTCTTTAGGGGAGACTTGGTTCTACACAACTCACAAGCGATCCTTAGATCTACGGTGATCTAAATTAAGGGTTAACGCGATTTGTAGGCTTATTTTTCGGTTGGGGTATCGCCATGTTTAATATGATGTTTTATTTACTTAAGTAGCACTTGACGACAGGTGAGTAAATAATGTCAAGATTGTAGGTTTTTTATGACTTTGTGTGTGTTGGCTGATATCTCATGAGTGAGTTAAATATGATCACCGATAAGCTTAGCGTGAAATTCTGATTATGATTGAAGCATTAATGTTGCTTGAAGTTATCCAATATTGAACAAACGAGGAATGCCCTTGAAATTTGCGTACGCGTTCGCAAAACATATCGCGCCAGGATCTTGCATTGTTCTGAAATTTAATTCATGTTTGCGAGAATAATGAGGCATAAATGGAACAACGGAGGTTTGTAAAACTGATTTGTGAAACTGAAAAGCAACTTTAATTTGGTACAATTGAATAGTAATCTGTAATAAAAAATTGAGGTTTTATTGAAATTTCAAGTGAAAGGCGAGCTAGATATGTATGGTTAATGTGGGTTGGAACGAGACATTTTTTTTCATTAAATTAATAACGAGCGGTAATTGCAAGATCCTTAAATGGATACAGGGTGATGGTATGAATAACGGGATATGGGAGGACAGAGTCCAGCTTAACAGTAATCGGAAATTAGGTGGGGTTCCCGAATTGCACAGATTATACAGTATATGCTGGTCAACGCTAGGACATCCTGCTAGTTTTTTATATAGTAAAGGCTTCAGCGCCTCCTTCAATGCCAGTTTTTGTTTCCTTGGCAGAACAATTTCTTAACGCATGGTCACGTGCCGACCAGAATATTGAAATACAAATTCAAGGTATTATTAATTAACTTACTTACGTTTATTTGTTCGGTATATTCCTTCCCTTCAAACGAGCTATTCTTCCTCACACTTGAGCATATTTATATGATACCCTTTTTAGCGCATTTTCTCATGTATGAAAAAAATGCCCATTTTACTCGTCATGTCCGTCTGTCTGTCTGTCCGTCCGTCTGTATGTCCGTCCGTCCATCCGTGACTTCACGTTTTCGTCGACGAGACGAAAACGTCTTCACGTTTTCGTCTGTCACTCACTGCAGTGAGTACTGAGTTAAATTTTTTAACCCATCGCAATGACCCCTGCATAAAGCAACTGCAGCCCATTTTCGACCACCAAGCTTCCCATTAGGAGAACAATTTCCGTTTTTTTTTACCATGCCCTCTCGATTAAGGACTGGCTATACCCAGAGCAAATAGTTAGGGCTCCAGCGGCAAGTTTTACAAGGACCGCGAACTTCTTTTCTGCCTAAAGATTCAGCGGTGAATATTCTTGCCCCTTTCGGTTGCTGCAATGCGTAATGTGCTTTGCAAGGCATTATGAACATCAGTCGTCCCTGAGCAGCATCCCTCCGCCTGCTCAGCAAAATTTGTGTATCAACAGTTGCTAATCTGAGCAAACTCGTTACTAATGCTCAAAGTGCTCATTATTTTAAAATGTAGAACTAGTTTGACGGTGCTTGTTCGATCCGAAACTATCAAATTCGAGTCGGTCGATTTTAAGCCTGGAATATGGCATGGTCAATATTGCATGGTTCATATTCTATCAGCTGTGCGCTTTGGGGAAATGGGTAGGGGAATAGAAATGGGAAGTGCGTGCATGTGAAGTGTGTTCATCGTGAGCTTCCATGCTCTGTTTAAACCGACATTGAAACGTGAGGTGATTTTTAATGTAAGCGATTTATTTCTAGTTTAATCGAAATAAATAATTACTTTCGTGTTTGCATGTGCGAGTATTCACTTCGATCAAATCTTATTATTCACGAGCAGTCGCAGGGATGAAGGACGGTGCATTCCAGACATACTGAAGCTCTGCCACCGTAAACGATCCGTCCGTAATTACATCGGAGAGAAACTCTATGTAATTATGCGATTATATGAGTGTTCTGTGGATGTCTTTACGTAATATTAGCTTCATTAAGATTGGAGTTTTTATTATTTTTTCCAAAAACATTATTGGCTAAATGTACAACATACAACTGAAAATGACGTAGACTAAGTTGAGATCCATTAGCACGATATTAAATCTTGTTTGTAATATACAGGAACTCGCGTATCAAAACCCGGCGTTAAGCGCGCACCAGTTCTTAGATCAGAACAATTTGGCGCACCTCGCACCTCAGCGCCTGCCACACACGTCACGATTTTTACCCACGGGCTCCTCGCCCGCAGCACTGTACGCTGTCGCGCATTCAGTAAAATATACATCAATTGGGGTAAGCGGAAGATGAGCGTCGGCTTAGGGGAATTCACATAAAAGAAAATGTGAGGATAAATGATACGACAGCTCCTTGCGGTCGTGGATTACGAGCCTCCATGTGGGATAACGCCTGAGATATGAGGTGCGAAATAAGGGAGCTGCGAGCCTTACTGTTATCGTAACTCGTCTTTGCGCTATACTCCGCAATTATTAATTTCTCGCCGCCTTGAGGCTTTTTTTTCTTATGAAGTCTTTCTTCTATGCCTAAACTAATATTTGAATAAAATCTTGTTATCCTGCAAATCACAGAGATAGAACGTGGATCCATAACAATAAATTAATTCATTTGTTTCGGGGAAGCGATTAGACAAGTTAGTTTCAGACTTGAATTTGCGAATTTTACTGAAGTTTAGCTTGCCAGATCTTTTATAATGAATATAATTAAATTTGTTTTTCTCTAGGTTTTAAGACAAAAATTTGGAGCATTATTACATGTGATGTGTTAAATCAGCGGTGAAAATTGAAGTTAAACGTAATGCATTAAAAATATCACACCTTGAAATATTGGATAATTTAGCTTAAGCTCAGTGTAATTTTTTCTCAGACGATTAATATTTTTTTGTTGTTTAATTCAGATGTTCTGCCATTGTATAATTAAAACTGCCCCTTAACTTCAAACTAGAGCCTAATTAGCACGTAAAGTTCATCTTTCACCACTTTGATACGACTTGTTTCAGCAATTTTTATTTGGATCACTCTGGCCAGATTAAAGACGAATATCAATATATTTATTGAAGCCAATATTTCACTATATTAAATTTTACTATATGAAGCCAATATTCCACTCTGGCCAAATTAAAGATGAATATCAATATATTTAGCGGTGGCAATGAGTGCACTTATCGAGTGTCGACTTTCAATTGGCTGATTTTCGCCTAATTGAAGACACTGTAGCTCCCTGCTGAATGTTGCAAATACTTAGGTACTCGTTATATCGTTAACAACGAGTTTCTTTCGTGGCATATTTGACGATATTACCCGAATATCGATGATGCATTACCGTATCGTGTCCACCATGGCAGTCACGGAGACAAGGCAATTTAATGATGGAATTCGTGCAAGTATGACGGCATGGTGAAGCGCAAATGCATTTGTTACAATGACGGCCTCGGCAATAGAAAGCCTACAAATTTTGGCCGATAAAAATTTTTAGCAGGTTGATATGTGATGAAAGATTTCAACAGCGCAGGATTTTTTTTTGCATAAAACACGGCTCAAGATTTTCATTGTACCTTAGAAGTAATTTTTTTTGAGGTGTTGAGTGGGAAATAAATTGGACTATTCGAGTGCGTATCCAGATTACATAATGTGGCGGGATATCACGAAAATGAAATGCATATCAACACGACGAAGAATTAGTACTAATTTAATAATTTATTCGTTGTTTCGAAGATCATCTGCTAACGAAAAGAAATTTGAAAATTTTGTTTTAAAATAATAATTAATTTGCAACTTAGTCTCTTATAAAATGCTGTACACTCACTAAATTTGTGTTTTCCGTTATAATAGCGGATTGTAAGTACTGTAAATCATACGAGTGCTTAAACATATTTTGCGGTATTACTTAGAATCGTGAAAAAAATGCTATCAATCTTCTGTCATTTTTGGCATGACTCGAGTCCTAATAATTTTAATCATTATTAAAATTATTATGATTTTTTTCTCACGGCGCAATGCCAGTCATTGTTGAAGATGCCTCCTTGTTATAAATTGTTTATATTATATATCTGTCGTGTCTACGGGACTTTTCGTGTTAGGATATTGCCTCGACCTGAAAATTTATTCCTCCTAGGAGAAAGTAGAAGCATTGCCAAACTGAGAGGAAAGGATTCTACCAAAATTAAGATATATTTTTAAATTAAATCAAATATACGTGAAATATAAAATGAAATGAATGAAATGAATACGTGTAATACACCGCCGGCCAACTCACCGGGGCTAGAGTGTTGTTGCATGTATTTGGGTATGTTGTATATTGTTTGTTAAATTTTGATCGTATTTGTTTGTTATGTTTCTACTTAATTAATTAGTCTACTTAATTAATTAGTAACTACTATACGTTCTGGCTGCACGATACGTATCATAGATACGATCCAGGACATTACCTGCATGGAAGAAAAGTATTAATGCCTGCCATGGGGCATGATAGAAAAGAGGCAAAAATACGTTATCTTCTTATTTATCGTTCACAGATAAAATAATTTAATTTCCATCAAATTTCAATCTTTCGTGAATGATAAATGTTATGTTGAGTTATGTTCGAACGTGTCATTGTTATACCAACTTTACTTGAGTCCGATATTGTCAACAAGGCTCGTTGTACTCAAATCCACGGGATTATCTGGCCTGGCAAACGCCGGGTTAAGCAGCTAATCAACAACATAATTGGTGTGTCGCCGAGGCATCAAATTTTAATGGAAATTAAAAAAATTTGAATTCACTTTCAAAATTCAAGCTTGTCCTCTCCTATATTGCAATGCTAATGAGATTAATGAAATTCCGAGGCAGCGCCATGGTAGTATTATATAAAAAGATCCCACCGAATACAACAACTATTATTTTATCAATTTGGGGTCGAGTCTTTCTTACTTAAATATTCGGTGTAATGTCCGTAGAGTTCTGTACCAACTTCTCCCTAGCCATTAAATAGGTACTCATCTGTTCGGGACATATTTATTAGTTGTTTATCCAATATGCCGTCATAGGAATAGTTATCTTAATAGTAATAGTATTAGTAATAGTAATAGTAAAAGTAATAGTAATAGTAATAGTAATAGTAATAGTAATAGTAATAGTAATAGTAATAGTAATAGTAATAGTAATAGTAATATTGTGCGCTAACATCGGGTGCTGTGCGCTAACATCGGGTGCTGTGCGCTAACATCGGGTGCTGTGCGCTAACATCGAGTGCTGTGCGCTAACATCGTGTGCTGTGCGCTAACATCGGGTGCTGTGTGCTAACATCTAGTGCTGTGCGCTAACATCGAGTGCTGTGCGCTAACATCTAGTGCTGTGCGCTAACATCGAGTGCTGTGCGCTAACATCGAGTGCTGTGCCCTAACATCTAGTGCTATGCGCTAACATCGGGTGCTGTGCGCTAACACCGTGTGCTGTGCGCTAACATCGAGTGCTGTGCGCTAACATCGAGTGCTGTGCGCTAACATCGAGTGCCGTGCTCTAACATCGAGTGCTTTGCGCTAACATCGGGTGCTGTGCGCTAACATCGAGTGCTGTGCGCCAGCATCGGCTGTGCGCTAACATCGGGTGCCGAGCGCTAACATCGAGTGCTGTGCGCTAACATCGTGAGCTGTGCGCTAACATCGAGTGCTGTGCGCTAACATCTGTCTCTTATACACATCTAGATGTGTATAAGAGACAGTAGTAATAGTAATAGTAATAGTAATAGTAATAGTAATAGTAATAGTAATAGTAATAGTAATAGTAATAGTAATAGTAATAGTAATAGTAATAGTAATTGTAATAGGCAAAATCTGGTCTCCGCAGTATTTGGTCATCCAAGAATTTTACAGCTTGCTGGTGCTAAGAACCTGTAATTAAATACGCCCACCATATTATTTTAAATCACTAAGTTTTCATCAAATTTGGATATGGTTACCGTTTTCTTCATGACCATCTCGCCTAAGGGGTTAGAGTTAAGCCCTAGTCATATCTTGTCCAGTGATGTGTTTTAAACATGATACCGAGCACTCGGCATGGGAGACTACAAAATTTCGTATTTTGTTGGGGGCGTTCAATTTAGAGACATTTTACAGAGCCCCGAGAATTCAGGGGGAGTGTAAGGATTATTATTTAATACTCGCTTTAAAAAATAATTATTTGGATTTCATCGTCACTTATCAATTTTAAATAGGTATTTTCTGGCTTTTCTTTTATGAGAGCTGAAGGGCTTTTGTAAGCCTTAATACCAGATTGCTGGTATAACTGCCGTGCAGTAGACTAATACGGTAACCAATGAATGGGAAGCTAGTAAAATGATAATTTTAACCGTTATTGCCTTCGTATATAACAAAAGTTTTTACACATGGCTTAGCTTGACCCTGTAATTCTAAAAAGGGAAATTTTTCATGTGCACTGAAAGTCTGTACATCTTCAGACTTACAGCTAACTGTAAGTCATGTGCATCTTCAAAAACTCATATATATTCAAACCACGTCCTGCCTTCATTATAAATTAAACTACAGATGCAAAAAATATTTCCGACTGATGAATTTCTATTTTTTTTTGTACTGAGGTTCATTGAAAACATTTCAGCCAATAATAAGAAAAACAAAACAGTTCAACATCAGGAGCTGGAATTAAATCAATCAGTTTGTAATTAAAAATATCAGAATTTTTTACGGTAAATTTTTATAAAATATTTAAAATTTCACGAGAAGCTAGAAGCATTTTATTGCTTTCTTTCCGTTTGCTTTGACCATAGAAACAATGCAACTCACGAGGCAGAAGCCACCGAGTTGTTGGCCTGCAGCTAGAAGCTGCTGTCCTGTTAACTGTTATTAGCTCCTAACAGAAAGATTTAAGACTGCTTTTAGATTATCTTGCTCCGTGCTAAATGGGATTAGATCTTCTGTAGCGGCTATCCCAGAGCCTCATTCCGTGCCTTTACATTGCTACTCTCAGCTACCAAGTCAGGCAAGGACGCCCAACACGTTTGCTTCAAGCTTCTCACTTACTTGAATGATTCTTTCATAGTGTAAGTTTGATTACAAGTAAACAACCGCAATCAAATCTCTGACGTTTTGAGCATCAGCACACCACAAAAAGGAGATATGTTACAAAATATGTAACACTCCCGGTAAAGTTGGTGCTATTTGTCTGGTGCTATTTAGTGATGCTTTTAAATGAATGTGTTACGTGTTCAATAAACGTAGAATTAAGGTCCGCCCCAAGTTATTGGTTTTTAATATAACTTGTGGTAATAATTGATCTCAAATATTAAATGAATCCAAACAAATTTTTTGAAGGTGAGAATTCCAGTATAATTAATTCAAGTTAATCGTAGTTGAACCAATTTCCGCAGAGTCGTTCAGACAACTGAATTACAATGCCTTACTGCACTTCTCCTTACTCTTCACAAGCGAGGGTGAAAAGAATCAATGAACGTAGATAAAGTTTCAGCGAACTGCCGCTCACTGACTTCGAAATAAGAATTGCAAATTAGGTCGAGGTAAAGTCCTTGAACTATCAGTGGATCACTTAAAATTAGGGGAATCAAAGAGAATTTTATAGCAAACGAATGCCCCTAAAGTTGTCGAGCAATCGACGTAGTTAAGCGACGGGCAGATTTGTGGGCGCAGACGCTTTCCCTTACGAGCGAAATGCGGCACCGAAGACGTTATCTGCAGGACAAATTATACCGCGACACCGAACCTGAGAAGTTATAGTCCCAGATAAAGAAGAAAGATTTTAGCTCCGAAGCGATTGTCGAGTAACAGGAGACAAGAATTTTGCTCCAAAACGTTAATTTATAACAATTATTACCAATTATTACAGCTAATGTCGTCCATCGGATGTAAATATGAACGTTAGTTGATATTTAAATATATCATATTATATAGATATTATTTAAATATATATTATAGTAGATATTATAAGGTATTATACAGATTTTATAATAGATATTATAGAGGTAATATGCATTAAGTTCCAGCTCGAGACGAGGCTTGAGGAACAATGTTAGGGATGCAAAATAATTGTAGTGGTACAATCAGGCTCGTGGGTAAAATTTAAAAAAGGTAATAAAAGGATTATTTTCTTACGAAATATATTTTTCGGAAATTGAGATGAATTCGAACGACGAATTTAGAAAAATTGGAATAAATTTACTCCATTGCATTCATAAAAAAAATTCAGCATTAGTTTTAATAATTTTCTAAAATAAATTTAAGACCTAAACTAATTTTTGTAACCCCTGAGGACAAGGCATAATAGTTAGAGCTTCTTTTATATAATACAGTAAAAATTTTTCAGCGATTGGAGCACTCGCTGACCGGGATTAACAGCACTGGTTCCTGTGCTGTTAATCTCGCCATAGTTAAGGTAATTTTTTTTTCTTTTGATCGGCGATTTCTGGTTCCGGGTTTCTACACAAAAAAATCAAAACTCGAAGGCGTTGCTGGGAAACAAAAGAGCGAGCAGCGCTCGGCGCATTCCTGCAATTGAGTTCAATTTCAGTTTCATCGAAAAACACGGCAGAGCCAATTAGGCAGCGAGGGACTGGGGTTGTCCACACAAAAGACAAATGACAATTAGGAAGGCAGTGAAAAAATTGAACTCATTTTTATCTGTGCAAGAATTAAGAAGACAATGCAGCGACAGGTATGGAGACAATGGAGAAAATAGAAGCTCTCTGAGAAGAGAAAAGCGAAGCGATTCGTTTTTTACAGGTAAAAGCTGTCTGTTGATAGATCTTTTAATTTTATTAATTATGACACTTGCGACAATGAGAAGATTAATTTGTTCCTTGAATTCCACTAATTGCGCGGAAAGTTCAATTCCTTGTATTAAAACGATTGTTATTGCGGGTATACAGTTCTTATTCCTTGAGTTTCAATGATAATTATTGCGAACCAAGTTCTAATTTCCCTAATTGAAACGATAGTTTCAATTAGGGAAATGCAAAGTTCTGTGAGCAAAGTTCTTATTTACTGTATTGTAGCTACACTTATTGTGCGTTACATTTATTTATTGGATTGCACTAACAGCTATTGCGTGCCTAGTTCTAATTCTCTAGATCGCAATTTATAATTCCTGGATTTCACTGCTACTGATTGTTGGTTTTAATTTTCGTGGATTGCGCCGACAGTTATTATTCCTCAAATTATTATTCCTTGATTGCATTGGCAGTTATTGCTTGACAAGTTCTAATTTGTTGCATTGCATGGACAGTTATGGCATGCCAGGCTCTAATTGTTTAGATTGCACAGGCAGTTCTAGCGAGCAAAGTTATTATTCCAAGTTCAACACAAATCATGCGCACTCAAAATAGTAATAAAAATTTCAAAAAATAAATTTTAAACCCAAATCCCGGCATGTAGATTTATTGAGTTTGTCCACGTGTACGCCGCGAGAGATAATATCTTGTAAGGTGAATGACGTTGGAATAATATTTTCTCATGGGAATGTCGTACGGGTGATTTTTTTGACATGCGAATATCGCGGAAAGAATATTTATTAATGTGAATATCGTATGGGAAAATATTTCGCTATAAATAAACGCATTCGAAAGACTTTCATTTGTGTCACAAATGTCAGCTATTATTGAAATGGCAAACTCTAGTTAATTTACGGAACAATTTTCATACACATGGTTAAATAAATTATGAATGGTTTGCATAAAATTACTGAGACATGAGTAAAAAAGTACGAACAAACGTAAACTAATTAAGCTGCTGATTCCACGTGTCTAATTAACGTTTTTTAAATTGAAATTGTCAATGGGCAAGGGCATGCGGGACAACTAGAATACCGAGGAGGCGACCGGGTTAATTTGAACTGAATGAGGCCTGGTAAAATGAATTCAAATGATGTCGCTTTACTAAAATAAATAATTACTGTACATATTCTCCCTACGGCGTCTCAATACATAACCTACGTTCATAACCTCTGTACATAACCTCCGTACATAACCTCCGTACATAACCTCCGTACATAACCTCTGTACATAACCTCTGTACATAACCTCCGTACATAACCTCCGTACATAACCTCCGTACATAACCACCGTACATAACCTCCGCACATAACCTCCGTACATAACCTCTGTACATAACCTCTGTACATAACCTCTCATAACCTCCGTACATAACCCCCGTACATAACCTCCGTACATAACCTCCGTAAATAACCTCCGTACGTAACATACTTACATTATGTCCATGTATATAACCTCGGTGTCCGTTGCAGTTTGCCATCATTATACAAACTACGTTGCAAAATGTCAGTAGCATTACCCTTAACAATTCGTATGACTCCGCTCCCTATATTGTTAAATTCTCTCAAGGTTAACCTTTCCTAGTTATATTAATATCTTCATCTGTTGATTGAAATTGTTATTTTTTACATTGGATCAAAGTATTGTTCAGATCAACACAGAGTTTACGAAAGGTTAAGAATAATCAACATTGGCTCAAAGAATCAAATTTTACGAAGATGTGAGTTTAGTTTTAATAATGATAAGTAATACGGAAATCAAATTTCTAGTGGGAAGGAAAGCTTTAAATTGACCGGGAAACTTTTTGGATAACTAGAACAAAATTTTTTAATCATGGTTTTAAGATAGATGATCATCAGAAAAATTAAGTAATTTAACTTACGTTATAGAATAATATTTGAAAGAAACGTAAAATAAATTTTATGAAAATATTTTTTTTCACGCTCGGCTCGCTCCATTTTGTCTTCATTTTCAAACGACACAAAAGAAAACACTGACAGAATATCAGAGCAGCGGAATTAACTTTTATTTACCAACTAAAGAAATATTCGATTGGGACTTGAAAATTTGAAATACTGAAACATCGGATATCGGCTGTAAACATTCGTTCTTCTACCGAAAAATATTACTAGGCTCGTACACAAACAAACCTTTGTTATTTGTTGAGTATCTAATCCACTTCAAAGAAAAGTTTGCTCGGAAATAATATAATTTGGAGTCTGAGTTAGTTAAACGTTCAAAAATTTCATTAAATACTCTCATAGCTATCTGAAAATCATAGCTAGTTCAAAAGAAAGTTAACAGTTTTATCATTACTTTATATGTAACTTTACTCGCATTCAAAATAATAGCTATCGAAATCCACGAGTTTCTATTGTTGAAATGTATCGCTGTCCTTATTTTACACTGCACTGGCGCCCACATAACTTCTTTAATAATAATAACAATAAATATCAGCATGGTGAGCATTCAAATAAATTCTCGTGGAGAGGCAGCAATCTGAGCTCCAAATCTCAATGCTGAGCAGCATTTCCATAAATCGACGCGCGCCATTCGAGCGCCGTAGGGAGCCAGCCTTGTAGTGCCCTCACTCCGCGTACCAAATGCTCCTGTGTGCTTTACTTAATTTCTAGTACAAAATTAGTCCTATAATTCTCGTGCGCAATTATGTCTGGTCTCCATAAAGGCGAGGTAATGCAATATCAACCCGAGTTTAATCGAATTAGCCTTCATGTGAGAGAGTCACTATGTTATCAAGTCAGCTGAAAATTGACTTTTTGTTTTCGTAGCCTCTAGTGAAAAATCTGGCTTTAATTACGCATGAAATTAGATTGTATGAATTTCTTTGAATAGTTATTGTTTTCATACAAGTTCTTTCCCTATTTTCCTAAAAGCTTTAGCTTTCGCGTAATTTTCCGTTGTTTTCACCTCTTGTTTTTGCTTCACTAACTTCAAATGAATAGGACACACTATTTTCCCGCATCTATTCAGTGTTACGTGGGCAGTTGAACTTATTTACTGGCAAACGCTGTTGGTATCCTTCGCCATTGATGTAAATTTAGCTTACAATTATTGCGAGCTGTGCGACACAAAATTAACTTGGCTAGCAAGGATCGAGTTCAACGAATACAAAGAAGAGTTGATGCAGAAAGGCTAATGAACCCTGATAAATTATGACTAGGGCGGTTAATTTCTTATGATTTTCAATCATGGTGAACTATTACTTAAATAGACTTCAACCGAACTTTTATATTACTCATTATATTTAAGATGTGGATGGCTTACTTTCATGGCAGCCAATGCTACTCTTTTCCGTTGTATGTAGCGTTGAGTCCAGGGGTAAGCTGAAACACTGTGTTGTTGAGCGTATCTCTTAATACTTGCATATGGTAATGTAGAATTAATATACGACTTACCATAAATCTGACTATAGGTGCTACAATACATTCCTGCTACTGAACAGGGAGTATTTTAAAATTTGTCATGGACTATTTATAACGCCAGTTCATCGCGTTATGCAGATGATGAAAGCGAAATAATTTTCATCGATGGGGCTCTGTATAGCAGACACGTTAACCACTGCATACGTTATGCACTAAAGCAACTACATGATCTCACAGGCAGATAATTTTTCAACGCATATATTTTTGTACCAACTCGAGTAGTGTATGTGTGTCTAGATTTGGTGAGCTCAATACTCAGCCATTCACTGTGATTTGTGGGAATTCCGTACAAATGCCCAATTTTACGACGGGTTTTCAGTGTTGATAAATCTGAAGCAAATGCTTTAGATGATGCCTGTGATGCAGTCGTGATTAATGCAATGAATTCACAAGCAGCAGTAGAGTGGAAATTACAATTGGCATCAGGACGGTCGTTTGCAACGACTCGACAAATTTTACTTGCAAAGAAGGCGACTGATCTGGCCAGATATTAGCGTCTCTAATGGCTATTTGCATCAACCTGTTATTCGCGTAGAGAGAGTGCCTTAAATTCCTTATTTAATCGTATCACCAATAGATTATTTTCAACAAATCTGTAAGCGATAGACTCAGAGAAATAGAGCTTTATCCAGAGCCGAATTTCACCGTGAGCAAACAGGGGGTTTAGCAGCTTATACACCAAAGGGTGTTTTTCTAATATTACCGCGGTATTGGTAATGCGATAATCAGATTAAAATGAAATTCAAAACAAATTTCAGTGTGGTTTAATATTTTGCTCACGCAATCTGATTTGTTCCTTTGCAAAAACAATTAATTACAATTTGAAATTTTATTTATTTTGAAGCCATTGAAAGTATAAGCTGTCATTTATTAAGCTGGGAACTGGCATCCTCCTTCCATGTCTGCTCCTATTTTGTACAAGGCTGCTAGTCACGAGGCTGACTTGCAATAGACTTTGCGTTAGAAAAACTCGCGCAAGGCGTGTTCCGGTGAGACAGAAGACACCGTCTCGAAATGCGAGTGTATCGCCCTCCAAAAAAGGTAAGTAAATACCATGATATCCTTAGGTCAAGATCGTTCTGAAGGTTCTTGCTAGGAAATAATTAGTGTCATTAGCACTGAGACGGAGTTAACGACATCCTCTGGAGCGCTGTCCGCGAGCTTGTTTAGACGCTCGTATGAAACTGGAGTCTCGAAAAGCCTGGCAAATGCTTGCCTTATGACCAGCATGAAGCTGAATGAGGCTGTGACCCTTAACATCCACGAGCAGCCTTCCTAAGAAAGCTAGTTTAATCGTAATAGGGCTTCGGGAAATCGAAATGAACTTATTGAAGACCATTGCAATTGGCTTGGAGTGGAGTAATCCCATATCCTGTTCTCATGGAAAGGTTGAGACTTGTTCAAGTGTTGTTCTACTTCTTTGATTGCTAATGTTATCGTAAGCAGTTTTATTGACATGGCCCTTTGGCCATGACTATTGCAGATCGGAATCTCATCTTTTGGGTATTCCAAGTTCTTATCTTACATTAAGTTTTCTCAACACCGTTCATTCATTTATGTCGCAAATTATTAATTTAATTCTCCTTTTAATTTAGATTAGGAGCGATTGAAATTTCCTCCATCTAATTCTTTCATACCTTCAATTTATTAAACACATGAAGACAAGCAAATTTTTTACTTGCGCAGGTTTTACTGTTAGCACATTTATTAAGTTCCACGACTTATTTTTCACTGTGAAAAGAAGATAAACTGGAAATAAGTCATTTTATAAATGCGTGAAAGAATTATTCGCCTGTGATGTTGATACGAGATATAAGGAGCGATTTTTTCTTGAACAGATTGAAAATAAAGCTTGGCTTATGTCGGAGTCACGCTGCGAGACACTTAATTGTGTGTACCTCTTTATTAAAGATTTGTTTTATTGCTAGTGCAGGATGAGTGAGATCTACCGGCTACACTCAAGCGTGAGTCGGGAAGGCTTCTTGCATTTCTAACTAATATTGACTTGTGAGAGTAATGGTGGAGAGAATTATGGTTATTACGTGCACAATACGCTCGTAATAACATTAGAGATATGAATTTGAATTCTGATGCCAACTGAGAATGACCTTACAAATTGAAGTAGCATGTAATCAAAGATTACTGATTGGATCTACATTTATAGTTGACATGCGAATTAGAATAGCGATACAGGAATATCGTGAAGCTAGAACTTGTTGATTATCATTTTAATGATATAGTTAATGATGCTACTATTATTCTTATATTTATTTATATATTCGTATATATTTACAATTTTCAATAAAGACGTCCCAGAATTAATTCTACGTATCGCTTACAGTTGCGTAGGTTATGATATGAAGACATCAGTGGCTCGGCCGCTCCCAGAGGCGTTCGCATCACCGCATTATACACGCACTTGGCGAGCGCTGCGCACTTCATCTTCAGCTGCCGCTTGCGTGCTCATTTAGAATGCACATTAAATCAAGCTTGATTCATTAAATTTGAAGCTGACAAGATTACTTTGGCCTCCGAGGGACAATTAGAGCTTTGTGCCGGCTCAGGACATGGCGGGTTATAAAAGGAAAGTGTCTCATACAAGTGTCTTCGCTACTTGCAGCCTCTGCAATTATATTTTGCTTCTCTGAAAAACTGAGGAATATTGAAATTAAAATGCTCGGCTCGAGGCCCAACAAAGAACTGAATTTAACTGGATTGCTTTGAAGGGCAGGTCGCTGAAAGCATAATTAGATGAGTCCCTACATTAGGACAAGATGTGTCTTACGTGACGCGTTTTTTACTTTTCTCTCATTTTTTACTTTTCAATTTGCGCATAGTTGGTGTGCCCTGTAAATTTCATGGCAAAGGAAAAATAATTTTTTATCTTATTTTTCTTCGTATAGATGATGTAGTCATGAGGTATATTCGTCAACTCGTGTTACTTTTGTATTATATTAGATAAAGACAAAAGGATCGAATTATTTTTGGGTATATGACTTCAAGATATATATTATATAATGTATTATATATGAACACCATTCTGAATTTGGTGCCGATGCAAACGAATTAACAGAATTTCATACAAGCAAAATATTCCTGCTAAAACCCATTGAGTTATTCTAAATAAATTTTCATCTGTCAGCGTGCGGTGACCATCAATTAAGATGCCCAGCATCCGTGCTACGCTATACGCTGGCACCGCCAGAACCATGCAGACCCAGTCTCCTAAAATATAAAAGTGGAGAATCGACAAATTAGAGACAGAAATTGTCCCAGAGTCGAATAAAAATTGGCCTAACTTTATAGTCACGTCAAACTGGTCCCTAAACTCGGGCTGAAAGTTTCGCAGTCGTCGCTTCTAATGACTCGTCAAAAAAATGTCGCCCTCGGACATGTTTGATGTCGGGCGGGGAGAGCGCCGGTCGGGCTAATCAAATGAGTGAAATCCATCCCGACTTGCAGGTGAATTCTTCTGGTAAAAGGAAATATTTGTTTAATTGAGTTCAGGAGGGTCTTTAGAGAACCGTAGTTGGGTTTTATTGAAATAATTTTTCCATTTTGTATATTTGCATTTATTATTGGGCTGTCTCCTGGAGTTACTTCCTCTAATTCGATAATAAAAATATGTGTGTTTTTTCTGGACCTTGACTCTCGATTGGTCGTAAATAGGAGAGAAGTTTGCGTCGTGAATGTCTGATAGAGATTATTGGGCACCCATTAAGAAACGAAACGATCGGTTATTTTGCTAGCCTCATTGGTATCGGACAATATTGCTTACTGTGCTTTGATTTTGTGATATCATTACACGAGTCGATATCGTTTTTTAATTAAGGTGTATATAACCGGAATTCTTTAACGGGGTATTTTTAAATCGTGGATGTTTTTTTTTGTGAATGTTTAATTGACGAAATATTGTATTAAAAACTCGATTGACGAACCACGTGAGCGGTTTTCTGTGAAATAATGAAATACAGCAATGAACTCGTTCAATAATCTCGTCTGCATTACTCTGTCGCTTTTCGTTCTTACTTGAGTTGAAACGCCTACTATTTATCATCCAACGACAGCATTTCTGTTCTCTACAGAATTCAGGATTAAAGTTTATGTGCAGGATTAAAAATATTCACTGTATCCAAATTGCTAAACAACATTTCTATATATTTTTATTATATTTTTTACCTCCATAAGTGAAGAAATGCAATCACGCTATCGGCTCTCATTTAAAGAAAACATTTAAACTAAATTTGTTTGAATTATATTTAACAGAAATACGCTGAGTTTAAGCCATATTGTAAAGTTACAGAATCTCCACTGATGCAACATAGACATTGCTATTTTTATTTACATAGAAATCATTTCTTATCGACATAAGTAGACATTATCATTATAGCCATAGAGATTGTTCCTTATTGTCACAGGTATTATCCTCATTGACAGGAAGTCAATGGTAGTCGGTAAACAGTGAATTACTTGATGCATAGAGTGACTTACGAATATGTGAGTCAACACGATCAGAAAACCATGATATTCCTATGGAATATTATTCTCTCTCCGGCAAAAAAAGAAGGTCAGTGGATCGATGCAGATCGATGCAAAAAAAAAAAATAATAAATAAAATGAAATGGGCGTTCTATAACAACGGTACGCCATGTTCCACATTATTTTGCGGTTTGACGCACCATGATATTTCTATGGAATATTATTTTCTCTCCAGCAAGAAAAAGGTCAGTGGATCGATGCGGATCGATGCAAAAAGAATAATAATAATAAATAAGATGAAGCACGTTCTATAACAACGGTACACCATGTTTCACATTATTTTGTGGGTTGACGTACGTTTGTTTCAATAGTTTTTTGCGCCATTTTGTTGAACTTCAATAATACTTCGAGCATGATATTTTGGTTCTGAATTTCCTCGTTTGAGGCTGATACCTGAAATTACTTCTATATGTTTTTGGCCAATATATTATTTTGAAGAGCGTTCATCAAACACTGGTAATGTTATTATATTACAAACTACGTAAAGAGTTGTGATTGAATAGAGTACACGAAGTTTAAAGTACATTAATAATTTGTTTCAACATGGTTCTTTAGTAAAATCGTCAACCGTTGATCAGTTGTTCGATTATGTGTGGTTCAGCTGCTACTAAAGCAATTTAAACACAATATATTCACTTGTATACATTTTAAAAATTATCCCTAGATGTGGCGACTGACAAGCTGTATATTCTTGGGTCGCTGAGTGGCTGAACTTTAAAGTTAAACCGCGACAATTCAATTCCATCTTCGTCGGTTGCCTAGTGGGGCTGAGGCCCCCACCAGGAATGCAATGCCGGGGGGACTGTACTCACAGAGGAATGTTTGTGCTGCAGGTGGTGAGGGAAAAGATGAGGGAAAATATGACGCATCAAATCAGTTGAACGTGGTGCCCTGAATATGAAACATCAGTTGTTTTATATATAATTTATCTGTTAGCGACAAGTAAATATCGCCGGATAATGTCGTTAATCGTAAACGAATCCATTTACGTAAATATCGCCTGTTACGTATAGTCGTTTGGCGAAGGATTTGAATACACGATTTTTCGTTCAGTTGTCTTTATAAATCGGTTTCTGTAAACAAGCAATATACAAAGGTAAAAATGGTTAAATAAGATTAGTATTGCACATTAAGGTATAATCGAGAAGTAAAATCATTTATTTCGAACATATAATACGATAAAAGTCAAATATACACGTTACACGAATTCTCAAAATTAGAACACACGCTTACCAAACATTTCCTTCTGTACAGTCCAAAGCCAACAACGCAACTGAAAGTCTAGATGCTTTTGAAACCGAACTAAAGTAAAACGTATGTGACACGCATGCATCAAGCGTACGAAATGTACAAGAGAAGTGCAGTTGAGAACCAAGAATTCAACATCGCCAATGGATAATTATTTCCAATGATTTTGGAGTTTCTTTTCTACATTTTGGATGAATCAGTAGAAAAATTATATATATATGTGCATACTAAAACAGTAATAGACAGTTAAGCGGTAGACATGCAATGAATTTCAAATTATTGGATGTTAGAATAATCGAAGAAGTTAATATACAAGATTATATTTTATATCCACGATATCTTAGAATAATTAAAAAATGACATGAATAACAATAAAAACATTAATAATAAAAACTTGGTATCCTGGTTATTTGAGAAAGTGTCGTTGCTTTGAAGCATGCGGCGGCCACAACGTTCTTCAGACATCGTTCCCTGCGGTCCCGCGAGCCGTACGCCTTTTGATTGTCTCAATTTAGTTTGCCAGTTAATTTCCCAAGGTGTCGGCACACAACACAGTTGAGTGAAGACCGTTTGACCTCGGCGAGGAAAGCCAAAAAGCTTTAAAAATACAAGCAAAGTGCTTGTGCTCGTGCTCGTCTGGGTGAGAGGGTTCAGGACCCTGACGGGCGTGGAACAAAAGTCTATATGCATCATTCGTTTTTATCCTTTTTAAACCCTTTATTGATTATTAAGAAAAAAAAAATTCAATCTAAACCTTTATGCATTGCGGATGATAATGTAAATTTAGATAATACTATATTTTCGAAAGATGAATGCAATGATGAATTAATTTGAAAGAGCATTTACAATAATTATTGTTAGAAGTGTGCACAAAAGCCTGATTTTAGACAGAATAGTTGTAAAACATTGTCGCACGCAACAGTTATTGTACGTAACATACAATCATAACGAAAAGTTGTAATCATCGTCTTTAAAATCATTGTATGAAAAAAGTCTCAGTAAACAAAAGATATTAAACTGACGGTTAGCAAATAGGCTTCCAATCGTATAAATAATGAAATAAATACGCTGGTGACATATATTAAAATGATCAATATTGAAATAAAGGAAACGCCTGGAATGGATTTCTCGTAGCGTAAGTGATGGGACGCGTAGAGTTTTGCTGTCACGTGTCATTTGCTTTTAAGAACATCAAAGCCGCGGGCTAATTTTCTGCTGCCATTTAAGTTCGTTGGCTCGGTGAGCAAATATACCGTCTCTTGACGCCGGCGCATGGCTGATAAAGCAGCTACCCGGCCACACTACAGGCCCATTTTGCTGATTAACAGGAGATTAGAGAATATTGAAATCTTACGCATGATTAGCAGGAGATTAGAGAATATTGAAATCTTACACATGATTAGCAGGATGATCTCCAAGCTCCAGCTAGAAATTTTGTTCGGCTTATCGAAAAGAACAATAAGAAAATCGTAAATAAAAAGTACGCTCTGGTCTTCAACCAAACCTATATACTGAATTATCCATTTTTTTATTTCAGCTGGTTGATTTATAATTTTTTATATATATTTGAATTTGGCGTATAGCTTTTGCATTGGAAGACGAAGAGAAAAACTCGTGACATAAAGACAGTTGGAGAAACTATGAATAGAAAAATCAATTCAAATTAGTCAAACCCCCTCGCTTATTTACTTAGATTCAAATTTAATTTCTCTTGACCAAGCACGCAGTATTCGGGCAGCAATTAGGCTCTGGCCGATTCATGTTCCACCGCTCAATGTCTCTTTCAAACCCTCTTATTAACGGACGTTTATACCAGGCCTGCCAGTCATGCGGATGTTTTGCATCGCGTGCCACATTAAGTGTCCAGCGAGTATCCTGGATACCAGAGGGGTTTTAAACCCCCCAATGAGGGTCTATTTTGCTCGGTAACGAGCAATGGCTCTGGTAAATATGGTCCCTAATTTGACTACCTAAATTATCCAGGATCAAGTTAGAAGCATTCCACTAAAAAAAACCATGGATGAAAATTCGTCCTGCGGAAATCGGTAGAGGGTTTGTTGATAAAAATACTATTTATAAAAAATTTTGTTTGCGAGACAAGATAGTAAATAATGGCTATAGAGACCAACTTTGGTCCTCTTTCTTCACATTAGATTGCTTAGAATTATTCACACGATTCAAATTTTAAGACTATATTGCAACTCATTTTCCAGTTCAACAATGTATTTGTTTTGGACCCTCAAGTTCAAACACTTTTCATGTATTTGTGAAAACAAAATAGATAAAAAGCATTATTGATTTCAAATTTTAAAAACAAAATTCATTATACGCACATGAGCAAGCATCATCTGAGTTCTTTGGGTGAACTCAACGAACTCAAGTTATTAGATCTTGCTCCGCCTACCTAAGTTTTACTGAAACTTTGAAAAACTTTTGCATTAAATCCTTCATGGTGGTACAAATACGCTTTCCACTCTAATACATGTAGTTGTCCTTTTCAAAACAAGTATTTGGAAAAATCGTTAAATTATACTCACCATTATCTGGACTGAGATGCTTTATTAAAAAGTATTTACTACTGATTAAGATTTGAATGTTAAGCAGCGAATAGGAGTGATATGACGCGCTAATATTGCAAAATTTCAGAACAAATTTAAACTTACTAACGTTACAGGTTTACGAATTTAATTTTAAAACAAATTTAAACCGAGGAACGTTATAATTCCGGGATTTTCGTGTCAAACACATCTCTGACTGAAGAACGTTTTCCGTGCCAAAACAATTGAATCTGATAAATTTTACAACTTTACGCTTTTAATGATGAAAGCCTCCTCAGTCTGAGAAATGTTAAAACTTGAAATTTCAAAACAAATCTTAGAGAAATGAATATTGAATCCTTAGGTTTATTATGTCAAAACAATCGTTCGACAAAGTAAAGCAAAATCCTATATATTTGAAATTCATTGTAAAAGTCATTTAGGGTAACAAAAGACATTGCCAGTTATAGAGCTTGGGTGATATTGCCCCTACACTACACTGGGGCGCTCGCAGCTCTAATCGTTCATTAAACTGCGAGGAGAAGTTGAAGCTCGACTCCTGTACTGGCAATCTCGGCGTGTAATGGCAAGCAGTCTCCTAACTATTTAGAGCTGGCGAAATCTGCAAGTTACATTGAACTTAATCGCGCTGAGATCGTTCGTGTCTCCGGCAACACGAAAGTAGGAGAGGGAAGAAAAATGAAGAGGAAGGTGCAGATATATGCAGGTTGCAAAGTCACAGCGTCCAATGATTATTGTTTATTGCATTTCAGGTCTTAGATAGTCTTAAGATGATTAGGGCACAGCCGCTTAGGCATCAAGTGATATTGTGCTGAGAGCTTGCAGTAAAATTTTTTTACTCATTCATAGCGCATTCGCGAACATTTACAAAATATGCAAGCTTATACAAATACGCAAATGTATATTATACAGTATTGTTTATACATGAAGAATGGTGTGTATCAACTAGCGTCTGCTAATCTGGGTTCGGCGCTGTCAAATCAAAGAACTCCTGCAACGTCCCCCTTTCCAACTCCACAAAGAGGTTTTATCATCCGTGTCGAATACGCCTGGTATATGGGCTCGATATGCAAAGGAATGTCCTGTAAATGGCGTAGAGTTGTATGAAAAATATTCATGACTGTTGAAACGTTGACAATGAGATTTATTTATCAAACCACACAATTTAAATATAATCTGTAAAAAATTTTATATAAGCGTTTTCTTACTCTCCTCAAAAGAAACTGGATGTCTATAGATAGACAGAGCTTCGGTATCCGCGCCACTCACAGTTCCAAGTAATCATTTTCTAAGCTCGTTTGGCCCGCTTGAATGTAGTCAAGTGCAGGTCAAGTCTCAGCAGGTGAATTTAGTTTAAATTCCCAGCCGTAACGCTAATTGGGTGCTGCATTGCGCTAACATCGAGTGCTGTGGCTCACATCGAGTACCGTGCGCTAACATCGAGTGCCGTGCGCTAACATCGGGTGCTGTGCACTAACATCGAGTGCTGTGCGCGAACATCGAGTGCTGTGCGCTAACATCGAGTGCTGTGCGCTAACATCGAGTGCTGTGCGCTAACATGGTGTGCTGTGCGCTAACATGGTGTGCTGTGCGCCAACATCGGGTGCTGTGCGCTAACATCGTGTGCTGTGCGCTAACATCGAGTGCTGTACGCTAACATCGGGTGCTTTGCGCTAACATCGAGTGGTGCGCTAACATCTGTCTCTTATACACATCTAGATGTGTATAAGAGACAGAGATTAGAGAATATTGAAATCTTACACATGATTAGCAGGAGATTAGAGAATATTGAAATCTTACGCATGATTAATATGACCTGCCAGTTGAAAGCACATGGGACATATATTTCTGCAGGTTTAGTGATATGTCTGATGAATTTACAAGCAAAGAAGCTTAATTACTTAAATTAATCGATGACGACCTTGCAAGTCATCGATTTCCGATTTCTGTCATCGTCAAGGGAGTTATTTCAGCTTCTTGGATATTAGATGCGAAAAAGGCTAGAAAAAAATGTTTGATTCCAATGCGGAATCATTTGCAGTTACGTGGTTGCAACAACAATAATTATATGGTTTGAATATTCTATTTTGCGCACAAAACTTTAGAAAAGTGTCAGGATAATATTATATCATCGATATTTACGTAGCGTATGTAAACAGTAACAGCGATCGAATCCTGCAGAATATTCATTGTTTTGCGAGTGAATTTATTCAGGAAGTCTCAGTGTGTAGCACATTCCTGGGATGATGTCATCGTCTTCACGGATTGCATCTTGGGCGCTGTCATTCAATGAAGGAAAAATTTACCCGAAACTTTTAAAGTTTTTTCCAATTTATTTTAGAGACTCGCTTTCTTGAGCAAACTTTCCTTGTCCTGGCCGTGGACTTTTGGACGGAAGGGAGAAGACGTAAGGGAGTTAAGAGGATTTGCTGGAGGAGTTAAATTGTTATGTGGTGCTTGTGATGCAATGACCCGAGATTGTTTAACGCTAACCAAACGAATTCAATCTCCGTCTTCTGAAACGATTTATCGCTGAAAATAATTCAATGCTCTGAGCATTTTTCAAATTGAGTCTCTTGATACTTCATCAGTAAGTTTGATTCATGTCCTTTAACTTCTCAATATACATTTATATTTCTCTTTCAAAGTCGCTTTCGCGAAAATCGAATGTCAGGAGAACTCTATCTCACATAGATGACAAGTATTTAGCATAAAAAATTATATGAATTTTAAATTGATTAATTTTTCATCTCTAATTTTGCAAGATTTATTGCTCTACACCGGATATAAAATAAGGATGAATGTATTTAATTTGTTAGGGTAACTAGAGAAGAACAAGCAGAGAGATGAGCTTGTAAAAAAGTTAAAATTTCACACACCCTATACACATTTCATGAGCAAAGAATTGACCCAAACATCAATCATTTTTGCACGGTTGAAATGTATCACAATTGGTGAAGTTCATAAAAAACCCAATACAGTTCGCAGGAAAATGTTGTGGTCAAAGTTGTGTGGTAGCCTCGGGTTGATCAAAGGCAATCCCGTGAATGGCGCGTGGTGACCAAAAGAGGCCATACGGAGGCGGCGGCGCAAAAGCAAAAGAAATAGCATGAGCTAAATTGCCAGGCGGTACTTGCTTCCGGAGATCAAACTTATCTCGGAAAAAATAACTTTTGTATTTTGTTGATTGCTTGCGAAATTGTTCTTTTGATTTTTATTTTGTTACAAAAAATCTGATTTTTTCTTGAGCAAAAATGTTTGCTCAAAGTATCAGGAATGTTTTTATATGAAAACTTTCCTAGGGATTGATTGCGCCCGAGTCTTCTTTCCTTTTGTTTCTTATATCAAATAAAAGAGATTAAATTGCTCCATAGTATCACATTTTGCTTAACTTAAAATATTCGCGAGTTTTTTTTCAGTCAACCATTATGGGCATAATTCAAATTTCTAACATTGGGAGCATAATTTAAAACGTTTTATATTTTGGGAGTAAAGTCAATGTGCCTCATTATAGAAATAATATTAATATATAAAATGTTGGGTTACACTCCAGACCAATCCACCGTACGACCATGTCGAAGACCAAATAAAATAATACATCGTAGTCCCGAAAAAAGTATTTTCAGAAAAGATGACTGGCTTTGCATAATACATATTTATTGAAATATTTTGATTGTTATTTGAATTTATTGGTAAAAGAATTGAATTATCTGTGCCGGTTTTGACTTTACCAGGACAAAGGGATGCAAAAAATTAAATTTTAATTCGTTCGTTATAACCATCCATGTAGTCGGTGGGCAGTACGGACAATGAGAACAATGAGTCGGTATAGCTCGAGCGATATAGTTATTATGCCTATAGTTGTAGTAGGCGTACACTCAGGAAAAATTTGTGTCTCACTTCATATTCGACTATACATTTGACTACACGTTTATCGTATTTCCGTGCTATTTCTAACCATATTACACACACTCAAAGCAACAGGTCAAGAACAATGCAAAAATATAAGTGCCCACATAAAAGCTAGATGGCAGAATCTTTGCTTTTTATATAAACAAGAATTCATCAACATGAATGATTCAATAATTGTTCAGACTAGCTAAATGAAGCCATAAATTCCAAGTAGCACATATACACAAAGATTCCGTAGCTGGTGTCACTCATAGCATTATTATTTTAGTTTAGCAGCAGATTGTTACTAATATTCCACGTCATAAATATTTCTTATTGCGCCTTGTACTTTTAGACAAATTATTTCGGTGCCCATGATGAAAACACCTCCAAGTTCTGATCCAGCGGTCGACATCCCATTTTGTTTTTCTTATTTTGATGCCCGTGATGAGAACACCTACTGGATCTGATCCAGCGTGATCCGCCCCATTTTATAGTGATCCGCCCGGCTAGTTGGTGATCAGCGAGTGATCTCCGGATCAGGATCGCAAAGCCAACTTCAAATTTCGATCAGAAGAAAATTCAGTTTGTGGTTGCTCACCGATTCTGTCCAAATATCGCCACGGTAAGAGAAATTTAAAGCACAATAAATGCGTATAATAATATAATTAAAATAATTTAACTACGACATTGACAATATTTTCAGTTTCATATGAGAAAATCTTTCTTCCGATGCATAAGTAGTTGTGTAGAGCAGCTTGAACAGGGAAAATTTCAGAATCAAATCCACTCATACGCTCCATTTAAAGGAACTTTCTCGCTACACGAATTACAATTTACTACACTTCTCGCTACTGGAACTACATAAAATATCAGACAAAAATTACGTCGAGGCTCAAGTTTCCCAAGAGAAGCCGTTTTTATTTCATTTTCGCGGACGTTCTCCAAATGACAGCGGCAAGTGAGCGAGGCCGTCTGATTACATATTGACTCCAGTTAAGTAATTCAGCAGAACTCTCAGTGGGGCGGCGGCCGCTCAACGCTATGTCAAACATTCATTTCCTCCAGCGCCCGAGAGATGACACTGTGAAGTGTAATTATGTTAAAGAAATTTGTAGAGCAGGATGGTTCAGCTGGTCGATGAAGTGCAGATAATCTTATTTGCATGTTCGCAGGCTTTTTACAGATTTTAGAAAATTACATGGAGTTTATTTTTGTCTGATCGATGAAGAGGATGTGATTTTATATGCATGTTCGCAAGCTTTAAGAGATTCTAGAAAGTTACATGGGGTTTATTTTTGTCTTGGTAGCTAGAGATTAATTGAGCTTACAAGCTAATTAGCTGGGAAATTCTCAGGAGCAAAATCGACATACGCTCTATGAATATGCTTCTTCTCTATTACTGAGTAATACGATTAGAGGTTCAAGGTGGAATGATAAAACAAATAATTTTCGTATTCTTTCCTATGCTTGGGCGTTTAAATGGATGCCCAACTCGTGTGCAAGTAATAAACACGATATTTAGCTAGTCTATTACGTTAATAATTTGTTAAGCATCTCAGGAACTGTTTAAGCAAAAAGTTAAATCGATGCTCGATGTTTTATTTTTGTCTCATTAGAAGAATAAGAACTGAGATTCATTGTTGCGTGAATGTCTTTGAGACTTCATCGTCCTCAGTGACGTGATTTTATTCCTAATTCTGTAATTAGATTATAGGAGCTAATTTTTAGCTTGCTTCTCATTTATGATAGCTTGATACCATTGCATGATAGCTTGCTACCATTTCATGATGCTACCAGTGGTATCTAAAGCAATAAGATTTTTGGTGCACTATAGGTTCGCGAATTCGAGGTGCTTACCACATAACTTTATGTCCAATGGCCATGGTGTCATATTTCATTTTATTCATCATAGAAATGTATAATTGATGCATTATTAATCCTGTTAAATGTTGAATTTTTCATTGAAAAAAGTTCATAATGACTTTGTTGGAGAATGGACATCATCCAGTTTGTATATTGATGCAACCGATGACTCTAATTCAATTTAATCTGTACTTCGATTTCCTAATCCAATTTCGTCGAATGAGATTCGCTTTGCAGCAGTTTCCCCAGGAGAGCGCCTAACATTTTTGGCTCTTGCAATGAACAACATTTACTCCAGAAATGCAGATGCTTTTAATGCGATGAATTCAAGACCGTGCGATGCTGTGAACTCTTTCCCGACCGTGCAAATCGATGAAAATGTAATAATCATAACAGAACATAGAGGAAAATATAAAAATTGAGAGTACTGGGCCGATCCGAAACATCATGCTAATGAAACTCAGATTGAAATGAAATGATAATGAAATGAAATTCAAATCTCCTTCAGCTTCTTAATTACAGCATCTTCTTTATGGATTAAGTATCAAAAATTCTTCTAAATATTGGAGTAGACGATTGGAACCATTTTCAGACACGAAACTTTCGTGTTGACATTTTTATGGTCAGCTTCCGACTAATTGCACCAAAGAGCAATGATTTTACTTAAATTCTCTTCACGGTTGCATGCAAATATACTGAATTAGTGTAGTTAGGCAGAAGTTCTTCATTTATACAGGTTTGGTTGAAGACCAGAGCGTACTTTTTATTTACGATTTTCTTATTGTTCTTTTCGATAAGCCGAACAAAATTTCTAGCTGGAGCTTGGAGATCAAAAAGTAGATTACCGAATGACATTTTATTGCAGTGCGACGTTGCTGTGCGCTAACATCGAGTGCTGTGCGCTAACATCGAGTGCTGTGCGCTAACATCGGCTGTTCGCTAACATCGAGTGCTGTGCGCTAACATCGAGTGCTGTGCGCTAACATCGAGTGCTGTGCGCTAACATCGAGTGCTGTGCGCCAACATCGGCTGTGCGCTAACATCGAGTGCTGTGCGCTAACATCATGTGCTGTGCGCTAACATCGGCTGTGCGCTAACATCGGCTGTGCGCTAACATCGAGTGCCGTGCTCTAACAGGTGGCATGAGGCTATTTCAAAGCCTTTTATTCGTGCTGCATAGCTACTAAGAACGGTTTGATATTTACATCGTTAAGTTTGTACAAATGTATTTTGAAGATAACAGCAAAATATGTTTCTTTTGAACGGATTGAGGTGCAGTGAAAAATAGGAGGTGAAAATTATTATTGTCGCGTAAATGAGATATGCGCACGAAATATGCACAGCTGAAGGACAACCTGTAGGATCGATTGCAATTGAATTCCGATTATCCTTTTTATTTCGAGTTAACTGATGCAAATAAATGTATCAAAAATCGATGAGCCAAAAAAAAAAAAAACAAGAAAGTTTTTTGAACATGAAAGTCTAATAGTACAAATTAAAATTATATATCTGGCGTGAAATAAACTGGAGGCGAGACGCGGCCCCATAGTATCAATCTTCAAAAGTAGCCGCGATATCGGACACGATCGCACCGATGACCTCGGCCGCACTCATATTACACTCACACACCCCTGAGACTCATGACTCACTGGTGTCACTACGCCTACTCATTGCCGGGGCTAGAATGGGTTGCTGTCGTCCAATTTGCGCTGTGAATTTTAGGGAAAATTATATTCGAGAAAAGTAAGTAAAGAGGTTCGTTCTTGGTCTCTAAATTACGCACGAGTTGGCAGAAGGCGGACTACGGCAAGCACATGTAAGATCAACGTCGCTGACCTCAGGACCATTAAATAGAATATACGCATGTAAAGAAATACGGTATTTAATATTGGTGAACACGTTTAGTGGTAGTTCTGACAGTATTGTAATGAAGGTAAATTTGCAATTTTTTTAAAGGAAGATTTACAGAGTAGAAATATTAATTTTGGCATAAGTCACAAGTGTAAATAAGCGGGGTCATGATATTTTGTAATGTTGCTTGGTAATATTGTTGTAATGTAAGTGTTGTAATGTTGATATAGTATTTAAAATTAGGGTCGTGTGCCACGCCATAGCTACGTCGTTTGAAAGATGATCATTTGGTACCAAATATTTGCCCGAACTTGGCGGCCTTTCGCGAACGTCTGCTATGAGAAGAGATCGTAATCCGTTGCTGGAATTGAATCGAATTGCACGTCGGGATTTCAGTTGTCAGGTAATCGTTCCTGAATGTAATAATTAGGCTATTGCGAAGGAACTATATGTTTCGGGAATATGATTATTCGATTTGTGACAAATTGCCAGAACGACATCAACATGATAAATTAATTGCCTCAGAGGAAAATTAAACTTTTGTTTTTATTTAATGAAGAATCAAACCAGTCGATGATCGAGTAGTTCAGTTGCTGTGCGCAACGTAACTCAGAAGTCAACCCTGCAAATGTTTCACCCTTCCGTGCCTTTCGCACCGACTCAATCATTCAGTGTACACACCAGAGCGATAAGCACGGATGCTTGAATGTTCGCTTGTAACTTTGAATTGTTTGTTCGGCTTGGACCGACTGTGGTGTTCAGCCCCGAGCCTGCGCTGTGGCAAACAAACGCTTGCTTGTTGGAAAACAACGCGATTGTCACGCTTGAACTGGAAAGCGGGTTTTATCTTTGAAGCACCGCAGGGATGGACGCTGAAAAACGAACTGAATTCTTAGTCTCCTGGGGCTGCTGGTCTCAAATTGCCCCACTGAATTTGATATCAGTCAGGTCATATCATTTCTTTTTCAAATGAAAATATGATTATGTTCACGAAAGGAGAGGTATTATCCTGTGAGAATGAAATTTTTATTTAAAAGCGGCAACAATTTGATAGTTGACTCCCGATTTTTAAATAGAAGTCAGTTTATTTTCTATTGAAGAGAGCTTTATATTGCCTAGCAGGGCTCACTGTGTGTTTGACCTCGACTGTAAAAGTACAGCATTTCGGCCTTTCGCTCGGTTGAGAATCAAGCGTATTCCTCAGGGAGAAACTCCCATATTTTGGCTGTGGAGCAAACATGTCACTTGGACCAATATCGGACTGCACTTTCACGCGGCACTTCTTCATGATTCCAGCAGCGGTTTGCTGTTTGGACTTTCTGTGCCAAACGCCAAAGCCGTAAATTTTCGTAAAAGTTTGTGGTGATTGATGGCAAGGTTTGCTGTGTGTGCCCAAAGAAGTGATATATTGCCATGCAAAATCAAGCCAAATCTTGAACGGAAGAATTGGAAGTTATAGTTCTGTGCCGTTGTCCCACAATAATTATTGTCGCATGGGAAGCATTGGTAATAAATGTGTTCGTATCTTGTATTCTGTTTTCCAGAATAAAGAAATAACTCGTCCAAGAAGAGCCATTAAACCAGATTAAGAATAGCAAAGTCGAGTGCGGACACCGCTGCCTAGAAATAAAACAATAATTATGTCGTTTCAAAGCGAAGGAAGGTGTGAATGAACCAAACTCTACAAAGAAGCTGAAAAATTATTACGAGTAGTAATTGTGCTGTAACATTGAAAGTTTTTTATGGTAGGGAAATGGTTAAAAGTTTTTTGTGGTATGGAAATCAGAGCCTTCAAGTAATCGACTCAAAAATGCCCTCAAAAGATTCCCGGATGAAAATAAAACGTGTTTTTTGAGATCAAATAACATTTTCGTGCAATGACTGCAGTTTAACTTGGATGATACTACAGGCTTATTACATATTTTTATTAAACGCAAATGAGTGTCTGCTCCCAACATTTTCATTTATTCTTACCAGAATTGTTAGTTCCAAGTAAATTTTAAACTGAACGCCCATTTGAATTAATCTGCAACGGCGTTCAGGAGACGAAGGCGTCTGCGTCGTCGTCAACATGACGAAAGCAGCTGCATCGTCTCCCACAAGACGAAGGCAGCTGCATCGTCTCCCACAAGACGAAGGCAGGTGCATCGTCTCCCACAAGAGGGAGGCAGCGGCATCGTCTCCCACAAGACGAAGGCAGCTGCATCGTCTCCCACAAGACGAAGGCAGCTGCATCGTCTCCCACAAGAGGATGGCAGCTGCACCGTCTCCTACAAGACGAAGGCAGCTGCATCGTCTTCCACAAGACGAAGGCAGCTGCATCGTCTTCCACAAGACGAAGGCAGTTGCATCGTATTCCACGTGGCGGAGGCAGCTGCATCGTCTCCCACAAGACGAAGGCAGCTGCATCGTATTCCACGTGGCGAAGGCAGCTGTGTCTTCTTCTACAGGATGAAGGCACCTGCATCGTCCTTCACTTGGAGAAGGCAGCTGTGTCGTCTTCCACAAGACGAAGGCAGCTGCACCGTATTCCACGTGGCGAAGGCAGCTGCATCGTCCTCCTCGACGACCGTTATGTTAGAATTCATGAGCGCCAATGCGCCAGTCATCGTCGGACCGTACGACGTGCAGGCGATCTCTAGGACGTGGAGGATAGAAATTGTCGTCACTGCGCCGACGCTGTGTTAGGGAGGCTATTTTGAATTAGTTGATGATGAGAATGTGTTGAAATGCAGGGGTAAGTGTTGGACCTTGCACGACGGAAGGCTGAGTGTTTAAAAGAGTCTAAATTTTTAGTTTGGATTTATAAGTAGTGAATATGAAAAGAATTGTAAATTAATTTTGTTTAAGTTGGGTTTAAAATATTTAAAAAATTAATTTTCTGTTTTGAGTTTAGATCTAGCGATGGTGTAATCCAATTACAGTAAACTACAGTCCAGTGAAAAAACTGTCTTCAGATAATGCAGCTTTCTAATAGTTCAGTGTACTGACTGCAGTGTGCTGATAGTGTAATATATTTATTGTGTAGTCCACTTATAGTGTAATCTATTGATAGTGTAGTCCACTTATAGTGTCTATTGATAGTGCAGTTCATTGATGGTGCAATCTACTGAAAATGAAATCTACTGAAAGTGCAGTCTACTGAAAGTGATTTCCGCTGTAAGTGCAATCTACTGATTACCGTAGTCTACTCATGATTATCACCTAAATCAGGCGTTAGAGAGCCAATAGAGTTAGAGTGAAGGAGCGGCTCTCGGTCTTGAATGTTCTACAGAGCCTCATCTGCCAGCAAACCATAAAATATGTCTATTGGTCGTTACCAGGAATAGCCTTCTAGCCACGGCCCACATGGCTGCGAGGCCGAGAATTGCATCAGAGAATTGGCAAGATAAACGTCATAGGATGGAAGAAGCAGTGGCAAAGTGGAAGAAGTGAACACGAAAACATGACTGTTCGTTAAACCGTTAAAAAGGATGCCGGGGATTAGCACTCTGTTGGAGAGGACATGAAAAGTGTGATGAATGGCAGAGTTTAAGATAGGAAGCAACAGAAAAGTAAAGCTGACCGATAAAAAAAAAGAAAATTAGCCAAAATACGCGAAGAAAAGCCGAAAGCAGAATGGTGAATGTGTTGAACATGACAGAAATTTTTCAAAAGATGAAGCATTCGGGAAAGAAAAGGCAGCTCATTCCGGAAGAAGCACTCGGAAGAAGTTCGTGCGTTTCTCAGGCGAAATGCCGCACTCTTGAAATGGAAGCGCTTTTGATGCCGAATGCCGATGCGCTGAATTGGTAAACTTTGTTCTATATCCTCTGCTGAGACTGCACTGACACTACGATGGCTTGCAGCTGAGGTGCCAGGAAAACTTTCTGTTTTTATTTATAAGCTTCTGTAGTCATGCGAAAATATCTATCGATTTCATTCTCTACTCTGGAAGCATCGAATCAACCAGAAATGCTGTACAAAATGTATATGCCTATTATTAGAAAGTTATTTATTGTGTGATTGGAAATTAGAGGGAATAATATATTTTATATATTATAATATATATAAAATATTTATATATATATGAGGATTTCGCAAGAAAAAAAAGACTAATATTATGCTGAATTTATTAAAAAAATAATCGAATTTGTTCTGTTATATGCAGTAAGAAAGTCCAACTAATCTAAGGAGGTTATCTAAATTAGGAGATAATCGCTCCTACTGCGGATAATGCGAAGGGAATAGATAAAAGGAGGGACAAATTTACGAAGGTTAAACCACACCTCAGACAATATTACTTTATCATAATTTTAACTTGAGGAGGTTGGAAAAATATCTCCAATTTACAAACCCGAGGCAAGACATCAATGAAAACATTACAAATTATATGCATAGTATAACATTTGCAGAATTAGAGAGAAATGAAAAAATTGATAAACATACATAGGTAAGTGACGTTGCACGACATCTTGTAATTTGTTCATAATAATATTGCAGAATGAAATTGTATCGGAAAGAGAAACGCTACATTGTGCGTGCCTTTTTGAACATTTTATTAACATGACCTCTATCATCTAGCAATCTGGTGATTAAAATTAAGGCATTAATTATCATAATTAAAGAACAATTACCGAATGATTTCCAGCTTTATCCTCAAACGAGTATTTGTCAGCTCTGAAGTTGTTTGACAGACGAAACCTTGATCAATATATAAATTGAAATATTTCCACAAATACAAAACATTCAGACCTCTGAAATTTGCCAATAAAACTGGATTGGAACCGACTAAGCTTCATTTAGAAAAGACCTGCCACTCAATATCTTGAAGATAAATAGATGGAAGACGAATTCGGCGTTTGTAAAAATCTGGGTCCGATGTTTTGGTGGATCACGTCTGGGCGGAAGAAGCTCAGGCCAACTCGAAACCTCTTGACTTTTCGAGACACTTTGATTGCAGCAAATAAAGGACACGAATAGGGGACTTTCATTTCTTCATTTTTATTTACTTATTTCTATTATTTTCGGAAAAGGCTTCGTTGACAAATTTTACGGGAGACAGACAAAAATATTGCGAGTTTAAATTTCTACGAAAGGCTTGTTTCGAGGTTAAGATAAAAATTCGGAGTTTTGATCCAAAGATTTTACTTTTTAATGAAAATTTAAAAGAGAAATTTTAGGGAGATGAAATATTCTATTAAATTTGATAACGAAAATGTTTTTTCCTTATTCTAGCTGTTTTATTGGATGAACTTATTGCCTTCTCGAAAAAATTTTCAAAATATTTTACGCGCGACTGGTTTCAAATTGCTCAATGTATCTTACTTTTTCATTTTGGCCGAAGGCCTAAGATAAGGTCTAAATATCCAAGTAATTATTGTTCCAGAATGTATGTTGAGTTCACGAATTAATTAGTAGGATATCTCTTTGTGTATCTGGTGAATGATTCAGCGTATTTTTCTCGCTAAAATTTAAATCTATTGTGCAGAACTTCATGATTTTCTCGACAATAAGACTTGTCATAATGAACTTCAGCTAGCGGATAAACAATGAACATAAAACACTGGGAACCTCAACTTGATAGACGATTTTTATATATTTTCAGTAGACAAGTTGAATTGATTGTTTCAAAAGGTTTGTTTTGACGATATCGATGACGAAAGTTAGGAAACTTTATAACAAAAATACCTAAGTTTAAACTAGACAACTTAAAGTTATAAAAAATCCCTACTCACTCGATGGCGAAGAATGAAGTATCAAAACTGGAATTATATAATCAAGATTATGACTATCGCCTTAACTAATTACATAAACACGAGAACAATATTTGAAAGCGAAATCGAAAACCAACATCGCGTGGGTTTCAGACAGTATGGTCTTTTAATTTTTTATTTTCTTGAAACCTGCGCCTGTGGTTTCCTGCAGTAGGTAAATCGTCATATTTCGTGGTTTGTTATATAGACCTTAATACTTAATTAACAACGTAATTGTACTTAGGTTATTAGGTAATTTAGGTTAAGTAATTGACCATCATATATTCGTATTTTATTTCATAGATCATCATGCGTTATAATGAACCACGTACGTGCGACTCATCATGAGTCATACGTACGACACTTCCACAGCAACATATCCAATTGGACGAAACTTCCACTGCCGTCCAGCTAAAGGTCTTAAGAATTATGCTTGTTCTTACTATTAGCCAACATGTGTAAGATGATAGGTTGATAGCTATGTTCATCGTTGATAGCAAATCTTACCAAATCAAGCACAAAAAAAGCCTGAAACACTGAATTTTCGAAACATAAATTTGTTGACAACATTTTTCAACATTAAAGTTTCACTTATATGTTTTTGCATTTTCACGTGAAAATCGCATCCAGGATTTCCTCGTTGTTTCCAAGAAGATCAGGACACAATCAAGATTATCAGCAGCAGTTCGGCTCGCCACTAAGCCTGTAGCTGTAGGGATTAGAAGCTTCATTTCTCACGTCGTTCCCAATTACGCAGCAATTATTCTCCATTATGCTGAGCTAACTCTGAGGAGAGCAGGCTTGCGCCGCACAACTCCCATTAGCCTTGACTAATATACGATACGTCGTATATCTATACTATATAACCTCATCGAATGATATACGATACCTCGCATATATATTCTCTATAACCTCGTCGAATAATATACGATACCTCGTTTATAAACTCAATAATCTCAGCAACCAATATACGCTACATGTAAATGAACCCTATAGCTTCAGCGCCTAAAATACGATACCTCATATATAAACTCTATAACCTCAGCGACTAATATATAATGCATTATTATAGATATACCATACAATCAGCATTTAATATACAATAACACCTAAATATTCTCCATAAAATTAGCAAATTAGATACGATATCTCGTATCCATACTCGATCTATACCCTCAACAACTGATTACGATGCAAACGTCTTCACATCTACACCATATTTAGCCGCAGAAACTGAGTTTGGTTCCATTGAGAGTTTTTGACTAATTTGATGAAACCAATTTTTAGGCTTTAATTTTGATGACAAATTTAACAGTATCAGAGTTTTAGATTCAGATACAAATGCCAATCAGAAGTGGCGTGATCCAAAGAAAATGGTGGATGGGGGAATAATTCCCAGTCTTGCATTTAGAAGAAATTTTGGTCAGTCGAGCTCTGCGGGACGAACATAATCGTGATCGACGACGCCGCGCTCTCTGCTCACTGAGGGGGGAAGATTTGTCTAAAAGCTCTCTAAAAACTGCTTAATTTATTGCAGTGTATATTCAGAGCACTTATATGAATTTTGTAAAACATTTCGGCTTTGAAATCTTCCTTACGACACGTTGCCCCCTCTGAACGTGATCCTCACTAGCACACATAACTCAGTTCATTTCTCCAAAAACTGTATAGCCTAAAGCTTTATTCGTTCACAGCGCCATCGATGTGCTTGCTCATAATATACTTGGATGCCGAGTCCTTATTTCAAAATTAACACGACTCCTTGAATAAAAAAAAGGTTAATTGGTCCTAATTTTAATAAAATGATTTTTGTGACTGATACTCGTATATTTGGGCTTAAAATAGAGATACGTTAAAAGAAAGACATTCATTGAAGATTAAGGGAACACACAAAATAAAAAAGAAATGCTGCAAATTTATCGAAATATTCTTTCATTCCAATTCCACTAATCTTGAATCTTCCATGAAACACGTTTACATATGTGAGGATACTAGTAATGAAACATATTCTGATTTATAATATCTAGAACAGAACTTTATGCTTGGCCAACCGGAAGCAATAGTCATGCTAAAGCAATAGTCATGCTAAAGCAATAGTCATGCCACTGCAGAACT
This sequence comes from Hyalella azteca, assembly GCF_000764305.2. Taxonomy (NCBI): domain Eukaryota; kingdom Metazoa; phylum Arthropoda; class Malacostraca; order Amphipoda; family Hyalellidae; genus Hyalella; species Hyalella azteca. The sequence goes on along the minus strand of NW_025941275.1, from coordinate 412,068 downwards.
AGAAGCAAGTTATCCGCAAAATATCAGTTATGGAAATAAGAGAAGCCGCTGGCTGCTGGAAAACATCATCGCTCACTCTAAGTGACGCCAGCATTAAGCTGGATTAGCATGCACTCTTCGCGGCATGCCACTCTAACCTACTAGAGTTCCGCCGCGTGCTAGGGCGGCAATGTGAGTCTCAAACCTTAATATGGTGGAAATATGACACTTTTTTAAGTTTATTTTTTATTTAAATGAATGTGGAATAAATCAAAGACTTAGAAGCAATGAAGTCGAAAAACGAAAATTCATCTTTTTGAAATGTTTATGCCCAAAAAGCATTATTGTGTTGCCATATATTAGTTCATAACCTTTATAATGGCTCCACTTCTGCGCACCTCCCTTCTCAGGCGCCCATTGTTCTCGTGAGATTAATCAGACCGCGAATAATGACTTCTCTGCATGAGAGGAAGACCAGCCTCGAGATCCTCAAATTTTCAACCTAGAAGAAAGCAGTGAAGATCGTCGGCGAGAAGGTCTCCATTGTGCTATATTTCTTCATTTTCGAGAATCTCGGCAAACTCTAAACGGTTTCTAGAGTTTGAATTTTTTCTGCCAGCTTCGCAAAACGTACCAAACCGTTCGAGACATTATAATGTGGGAAGCTTTTTTGTTGTTTGACGAAAAGCCAAATCGTGTCTTCTCTTTCGTGATTTAAACACATAAGCAGCTGAGGCATGAAATTTAATCGTGCAGTTGAAAAATCATTGAGAAACGCTCGAGGCAGAATTTCTGTCTAAGTCCATCATAAAACGGATCTATAAATTATAAATTACCTTAATCTTGGCAGATTACTGTGAATTGATTGTTTTGACAGCGAGTGAAACTAAGCGATTTGACAAATGAGTGGGACTAAATAATAATAATTGTTCATGAACTTATCAATGATGATTATTCGAAAATGGTTAATATTCATAATAGTATTAATAGTATTACAGAATATTTTTAATTATTCAAATTCATAGTTAAACTCAATTTTTTACTAACGACTGCATTTAGGCCTGATTTGATCCACGTTACTTGTAATTACATCAATATAATAAATTTCGTCTCGATGTTGAAATATGACTCAGAATTATCAGATCCAATAGAACGCATTGAAAAAATTTGCCTCACTTAGTCGATAATAAATAATACTCTAAAATATGCTAAAAAAGCTCTTCCTGATTAGAAAATCGAGCAGTTCACTTTCTCCTGTTTTGCAACGCCAACTCCCTCATGAAAAAATTGTTCAGTAGCGTCTGATCAATGAATATTTACCTAGCATGCGCCAGAAATGTACTCTGCACGTCATTTGCATTGAGTGCGATGTCGTCGCCAAGAAGCGAAATGCTTGGGAGACATTCGCTTGCAACAAGGACTCGCTTCCTATGGGTAAATTATTGTTTTTATTACGAGTCCTCGGCTCAATAACGTCGATAGAGCTTGCTGAGTGAAAATATTTTAGACGTGATATTCAGAACCAAACTTTTTAAGATCATATACTTTTACTTTTTATAACAGATTCATTGGTTTCTGCAATTCATTTAAACAATTCAAGTTTCAATTGGTTGTAGAAAAAATTTAAACGTCAGACCGAGAAATAAGGGTAACGTAACGTAAATCGCGTAAAAATCATAATATTTGTGCCATTTCCGTTTGGTGTCGAAAATTAAAGCAATTAAGTTAGTCACGAATTATTCGTCAGGCCAAGAACAAATCGTTAAAGTACACACGGAAATTTCGATCATGCAGCGATCCTCCGGTGACAGCGATAGTTATTTTCAGATCTTCTGAATTCCGATGCCTTAACAATTAGGTCTCGATCGTCCGTGACATCCACGCCTCGAATCAAGTTTCCACTGCCTACATCGGTTTCCGCGGTTTACGTTCAATTTTCATAAACTGTTTCCACTGCTTACGTTTAGTTTCCATGCACTATTTGCTTACGTTTAGTTTCTATGCACTGTTTCCACTGCTTACGTTTAGTTTCCATGCACTGTTTCCACTGCTTACGTTTAGTTTCCATGCACTGTTTCCACAGCTTACGTTCAGTTTTCATGCTCTGTTTCCATTGCTTACGTTTAGTTTCCATGCACTGTTTCCGCTGCTTACGTTTAGTTTTCATGCACTGTTTCCACAGTTTACGTTTAGTTTCCATGCACTGTTTCTACTGCTTACGTCTAGTTTCCATGCACTGTTCCCACTGCTTACGTTTAATTTCCATGCACTGTTTCCACTGCTTACGTTTAGTTTCCATGTACTGTTTCCACTGCTTACGGATAATTTCCATGCACTGTTTCCACTGCTTACGTTTAATTTCCATGCACTGTTTCCACTGCTTACGTTTAGTTTCCATGTACTGTTTCCACTGCTTACGGATAATTTCCATGCACTGTTTCCACTGCTTACGTTTAGTTTCCATGTACTGTTTCCACTGCCTACGTTTAGTTTCTATGCACTGTTTCCACTGCTTATGTTCAGTTTTCATGCACTGTTTCTACTGTTTACGTTCAGTTTTCATGCACTGTTTCCACAGTTTACATTTAGTTTACATGCACGGTTTCCACCGTTTACATCGAAGCTAAAGCCTCATTCATGATTTGATTTAACACTTCACTTCAGATCAAAGACGCTGCGTTTTAAAAAGAGTTAATTGTAAATTCAAAGAGGTGCTTGGGATAACATGAGAACGACTTGCTGCAAACTTGTTACCTGGATTTTCAGGGCTGGTGGGAACGGGAGCGCTTCAAAGACGCGAGCCTTTATTTTTTGCTGCTCGAAAAAGAGGACCCAAAAATGCACCTGAGCTGATAGATTTCTCACGGATTGTTTCGCCATTATTTTGTTAAAAGCTTGGATGATTTACGCCTACTGGGAACAGAGAGATGAATGATGCTTGAATTTAAGCATATAAATATTATTTGCTTTAAATTTTTTGGATAGAATTTTTCCAGAACAAACAACGTTATAGTGTTCTCCAAATGTATTTCATGATTTTACAAAGCATCTATTGAAAATTTTTTCTCAAAATTTGCTAACTTTGTTTTATATATCACTGCAATTTTCCATCTACCATATAACTTGTCATCGAAAGAAATTTCGTTGCTCGACAGCTTTTATAAAACGCAATTTTATAAACTCATGCGCAAAGTTTACATCTTCAGATTTACTGCAGGAGCGACGAACTGTTTTCGTGGACAAATCTCATGTCGTAATTTTAAACTGGTTGATCAGATGCTATTTTAGGACAGACTTCCGTAGCTTAAGCCTGTCTTATTTAGTAGGCTTACGTCCTATAAGAAGCTCTACGACTGCGATTCTAATTGCGCTTGCCTGTAGCGCCGGTAAACTTTTGCCCTTCAGCTTCGCCGGTAGCGATCGAGCGCGTCTGCAAATCTTGTTAGCTACGAAATTGAAAAAAAATCGTGATTCGGCTTATCAAGTGAGGAAAAACATTCGACTCAGTTAATTTTATCTTGATCCGAAAAAAGGAGAAATAACCACACAGATGGCAATTTACGAGATGCCAATTTTGTTGAATTGAACAAGCCGAATAAATTTAAGTAAATTTGATAGAAAATAATTAATAGCTGCCAAAATATGAAATACAAAGTGTATTTAGAGTCCATATACAAATTTCATTATATGCATATGCATTGCATTCAAGTACGCGTTTTCTTTAAAATGTTTAGAAAAAATCATTCACAGATTGAATATTTTTTACAGTATTGCCCCATTTTTTACTGTGATAAAAATTATTAACAAGGTATCATAGAATTTTTTAATATTACCGTGGGTTGAAAAATTAGACTTCATTGCAAAAATATGTTAATTACAAAATTTTTGATTACAATATAAGAAGCAACAGAAAAGATAAAATTCTGCAAAAAATTTTACGCCAACCATTATCTCTTATGTGCATATTTTGATGCGCGTCCAAGCTGTATAGTGCGCTGTGTAGTCGCATCAAGCTGTATATTACACTGTGTAGTCGCATCTGCACTGTATATTGTGCTGTGTACTCGCATCTACGCTGTATATTGTCGTGTGTGCAATATTGCAGAGTTACTGAGAGGCCAAAGTGAGCAAAGCACGAGCAGCAGCAAACGATGCACACTTAGCGTCACTGTCCTTCCTTCGTAGGACGTTTTGGTCTAAACTGCGAGTTGCAGGGCTTGAGGGACTTACGCTCAATGACATTAAGTCCCGGCAGTACTGTGAATGTATTCCGTGAATGAGACGCAATGATGCGTGAATTGAATTTATTGCTGCTGGCCAGTTGAAGTAGGTTTGCTTTCACAATTTAAGACAAATAAAAACTATAACATAGTATTATATTCGCAATTTGCTTATCTGTGCACTTTTATTTAGAACGATTATTGAGCTCCCTCTGAGATCCGAATTTAACAGTAACAAAAATTAAGTCTTACCTCAAACTTCGATCCTACGTGGGGAAATTTTTACTTGGGAACTGAAAATTGAGAAAAAGCAAATGAGTATTGACATAAGATTGAAGAAGTGATTAATTTGAAGATAATAGAAGTAGATAGGAGAAAAGTTTTTGAACAAAAAAAAACACTGAATCTAAATAAAAAAAGCTGTAATAATATTGGTAAAATTAACGCTGGAGAAAATAATATCATATATTTATACAAGTGTAAAATTATATATTTCTATTTGAATTCTAAATGCGTTACGCTTATAGAGACTGTCGCACATTAACAATGGCAAATGATAGCCATGCTGTGCTCGACAAGCTCCAAGAACAATGCAGTTTGAACGATTATTTTTTCCAATAAGTTCGATCTAAATTATAAAATTGTTATCTACTGTTTCATTTACAACAATTTGTTAGATAGTTCGATAATTAATTAATCCTGACACATCTCATTAATTGTTGAGCATTTCATTAGACAGGTTTATTCATTTGGCGGGTTAAAAATTCATGATATTTCAATAGGAACAAAAGTCATTAGCCGGCGAGTTAAATGGTGAGCAGATTTGATCAGCTTTGCGAGCGGCGAGTCTAGCACATAATGAAGCAGGGCGGTGTTTTTACTATAAAGTTGGCTATGTAATTATCAGGCGAATCCTCTCAAGGCTGATTGATTAAATATGCAAGCTAGCCTCATTAAAGATGTTTTTCATGCAAATCCTAGAGCTGGATTTGACAGAGATTTGCTAGAAAATTTAAAATTCAAATTGTATAAAAAAGACCTAAAATTATTCATTTATATAATCGAGTTCATGAATGTTGAAAATTTTAGCACAATAGTTACAAAACTATCTTATTTCACGTTTCCAACGAGCATTTACTTTTTTCTGATGTTCAATTTCGACTGTTAAATTATTTCATGTTAAAGTATTTTCGTTGACTCGCTCGTCTTACTCAAAAGCTTTACTTCGTTAATGGTTCAAAAGAACAAAATCGTTAGAGACTTTCGTTCTGATGACTATATTCTGCATTGAATTATAGAGTGACTTTGAACTTTATATAGCGCAACGATTTAACCTTTTATCTTGCTGCTTGAGTCAACGCACTGCAGTCATTCACTAATGCTACCAGTAAATGGGAAGAGTATTGCATAAGCTTAATTCTTACATAAAGGGCATATTAAGGTGTACTTATGTAAAGACCATATAGAAAAAGATTAAACATGACGTAAATCTGCTAGGTTGAATTTGTTTGAAATTAACATGTTCCTTTGACAGTGTTGAAATTTGTAATCATGAAAGGATCATAATCATAGCCAGATAAAAGGCATACGTAACATAGCATTAAACCCAAATAATGTTCCATATGATTCTTAAGTTTTTAAATGCGGTAAATCAATAATTAACTGAGAAAAACTACGGATGATGTAGATTTACGTGCACTTAAGCCGCTATGTGTACTTAGGACGCCATACGTGTACTTAGGCCGCTACATGTACTTAGGCCGCTATACGTGTACTTAATTGGGTTCTGAAGCTACGGCCCTTGCATGGTCCCGTCAAGCACCGTCCATGAATTGGCAGCCACCGCACCCTCCAGTCTCGGGGTTGCCCACCTTCACCCGCCATCAGTGATCGACCTCACGCCCTCAGGTCACCGATTACGAAGCGTCATTGCGTGACCGGCGTAAACGACGGCTATCGAGGACCTTAGGTATTCTCGCTCTTATGGCAGAAACTATAAAAAGATCAATCCGATCGATCACGATGGCTTGTGTCGTTCGCTGTAAGCAGTTTATCATTGCTTGGATCATTTTGACCGTCCCCTTATTTTCAGCTGCAATATAAGACATGATTGAAAGATTTCTTGCCTAGGAGATTTGTTAGATTTAACGTGGCATGGGCATTAAATAATGTCGATTATGTGGAATGGACATGAAATGACTAGCCTTTATTTGCCTAGTTAATATCCTAACTTTTCTTGCTTAACTTCACTATGCTTTTCGCAAGCACAAGAATTTTGCACAAAAGTACAGTGAGAAATATAGTGCAGCACCAGGTTCGCTCCACTCCAGAATATTCGTTACATTTAGAACGAGACACTATGCATTCAAGAGCACGATTAAGGGTCAATTTACTACATAAGTGTTCGTTCTCAAAACATTAAACATTCCCAAGAGATGGAAGTACGGATTTAAAGCTGATAGAATAGTTATTATAAGCATTTAAATTGATTATTAAAATGACGTCAATTACTCAATTGGGAAATTATATAGATATGGATTTTATTCAGAACTAAGAAATTATAATCTAATCGTTTTAACAACAATAAACTGCATCACCAAAGGCTATTGGCAAAATACTGGGGGCTCCTGAAATTCAATTGATTTCTCTATATTTCCTAAGCACGAGTTATTCAGTCATGTCTAAGGTTCTTGCTGAGGTTCGCACTCGAGCACAAAACTAAGAGGCTCGCGATAACAGCTTAGCTGAATTTCATACGTTCCGGCCAATGATTATTACCGACTTATATTAACTTGACTCTCGCAATAGCGAAACAATAAACGCTTAGAAATTAAGCACTCGAGTCTTGTACATAATCTATGAGCTCTTTATAATTACTTTCCTCTCTATACAATCGTTGCTTCTGTTACACAAGTTTCATATGGAACCTAATGGTAAAAATTTATTGATTTTATTGTTCTAATCTGATTTGCCTTTTTTGCTGTGAGGCATCAGCAACTTGCTGTGCAATCTATGGCAAATAAAATTTGAAGAACATTCGATATGTTCACAAGCCGTTCAGCAAGGTCCTTCACGTATGAACATTTCCTTCCGCATTCCAGCACACTTCAGTTCAATGATGCACGATACTGTATATTAAAAGGATTGTTGAGCTTAAATAACAGTGCAAGATGTGCTCTCCGTATCTTGTCCAGTGATTACACATAAAATACTCGTTGACCACTCCACACAGGACCACTCATTTGCCACTCCATACAGGACAACTCATTTACCACTCCATACAGGACCACTCATTTAACATTCGTGGACTCTTCATGGTCCACTCCTTACAGGACCACTCATTTACCACTCCACACGGGACCACTCATTTACCACTCATGGACTCTTCATGGACCACTCCTTACAGGACAACTCTATGCTACTAAATAGATTATAAATGTAGAACTTCATTTGCACCTCAGGAATGCTTCCCACGAGGTATATTGAACGCCACACGTCATATTAACCAAAATTATATTCCTAAGATGAAAACGCCTGTCATAATTTTGAAGAATTAATGATAGCTTTATTTAGAAATAGGTTGTTAACTTTACCATAGCGATTTCGAAATGATTGCTTCTCTAGTAGATTGCACCGAGAAAATAAACACGAGAACATTCATTAAATGATAAAAAAGTTCGATTTTCAACAAGGCAAATCCTTTCCTTCCCGAAGAACGGAGTCATTAGATCAACGGTCCTGGTATAGAGAAGGCATAAACTAATTGCATCCAGCCCTTCATTTTACTGTAATTACGGCTTGGCTCTGCGATAATGATGTGATTGCTTCATCATCAAAAATAAAGGCCGCGTACACGCGATCACCGAATTAAAGGGCTTCCGGCATCCGATAATAAGGATTAAGTTAGCAACCATCTCATGTTTCGTTTACTGGAGCCCTTTTGAATTTCGCAACTATTTTTAAGTTTTTTTTCTATATCGCCTTTTTTGACAAAGGCGCCAAAAATTTTTATTACCTTATTCTATTTATAACTAATCAAATAATGCAATATTGTTATCGACATTGCAGATTAAACACAGTTTTCTCCAACATGATTATGTTTAAATACAAATATTAAGGTTAATTCTCGTCGTTGCATTTTGTCGGGCAAAGGATTGACCGGAAAGCATGTGTTTTTTTTATTCACATGTTCCGGAAATAATAAGGTATATGCTGTATTTCACGTGATAACATTTGAGCATTAAGAAGAACTGCTCTTATTTTATAGCAGTTTCGGTCAAGTACTTTAGGAGGAGGTCGCTACAAACGGCAAGTACTCCGGTCAAGTACCTGTAGGAGGCCTCAGCAAGTAGCGTCAAGTACTCCGGTCAAGTACCTGTAGGAGGCCTCAGCAAGTAGCGTCAAGTACTTCGGTCAAGTACCTGTAGGAGGCCTCGGCGAGTAGCGTCAAGTACTCGGTCAAGTACCTGTAGGAGGCCTCGGCGAGTAGCGTCAAGTACTCCGGTCAAGTACCTGTAGGAGGCCTCAACAAGTAGCGTCAAGTACTCCGGTCAAGTACCTGTAGGAGGCCTCAACAAGTAGCGTCAAGTACTCCGGTTAAGTACCTGTAGGAGGCCTCGGCGAGTAGCGTCAAGTACTAAGGTCAAGTACCTGTAGGAGGCCTCAACAAGTAGCGTCAAGTGCTCTGTTAAGTACCTGTAGGTCCCGTATATTGGTCAGCTTTAACGAACGTGTCATTGCTGCTGCCCTTTAAAATAGCCGGAGCTGGGCTCCTTAGGTCGTCCCTTAAGATGACCCACAAAGGGTCAAATAATGACCCAGGCGTCTGGCCTGGACGTATATCGATCGCTTGCTCTCAAAGCAAGCGATTTATCTTCATCGTTTAGAAAACGAGCAGAAAACGACTCAAACGCCGGAAGAGTTTCATGCGAAACTTGAGCGAGAGTTTCATCTCAGCCTCGACTCGAAGATTTTACAGAAAATCCACTAGCGCTATTTTTCAAATGTGACGTTACCATACGCTCGAATATGATCTTATCACTCTACATTTTATGCGCTGGTTTCCGTCAAGTAGGCTCTCAAGATGAAGGAATCTCTTATTTTTAGACATAAAGTGTACATTTTCGCGGAATTTTTCCTTGTTTAATGGATGGAACTCGAATATAAAAAGGGAGAAAATCTTGAACGTGCTCCGAGGCTGACGCTAATGCATAGTCTGTCAAGCACGTCCCTGAATATTATGTGCCATTGAAAAATCAGGCTTGCATATCATGGGAGCTCATGCTCCTAAATTTGGATAAAAGGGCTAATGCTGCTCCTAAAATTGTGTCGTAGTAGGTTGAATCTGTACAGTAATGTTAAAAACGGTTTTCGGTTTATATTATGAATTAGTCACCTAATTAGTATTAATTGTCTTAATTTACCCATAATTATTACATAATTTTTTTTATAATATCAATAAATTTTCAGAAAAAGCAATACGTTAATATTATCTCTGCAATCAAGTGAGAAGAGCCCGGCAGTAAGACATGTTTGGCTGAACATGCAGCGGAGGGAAATTTTCAGTCCTTAATAAGAATTCAGTAAATAAATGATGAACCAATACAATTTTAACAGAGATGAATGACATTCCAAATCATAATTTGACGCGACCTAATTTCCTTTCACAATGAAATTCGAAAGCTCATCGATGTATTTATTTCAAGTTTTAGTGTTATTTCCCAATTTATTTGTACTTCTTCAAAATAGCAAAAAATGCATTGTACAACCGTGGCCGAGATTTCTCAGCCGTGCTGGTCTTGGCTTAGTAACGAAGTCTCTGTGTTTGTGTTTCTTTAAGGCTGCAAAGCTGCTCATTTGCTCGCTTGTAAACAGACTCTGGAACATCTCGAGTCTTCACTAGTCTTCACGGAGCATCTCGCATCGCGGCGCTACTTACACGAGTCTTCAGCCTGAAGTCCTCACGATACCTGAAGTGGACTTGTACTGCACCGTCAGGACTGCAGTTAGGATAATTAACCATTTAAATTGGGACATCGGAGACCTGTTCTGGTAATTAAGGCGTCCTGAGTAGCCGTCCCTTGGTAAGGAGTCGGGAACTCAAACCGTTCGCTTGTCAACTCTTCAACACTTCAACTTCTGAGCTCAATTTGAGACGAGTTCGGTTGACATTTGGGATTCATTAAAGTTTCTATTGATTCAAATTCAATTAGTCTTGAAAAATGTTGATGCTAAGATTGATGAAGTGCATGGAGCTAGAACGCGGATACTGAAATTTGGTCATGATGCGAGATGATTGTCCGTAATAACGGACTTAATTACTGGATTTAATTTTAATTTGAAAATATTAAATAGTTTCCTGAAATTCTTTTACGAAGAGCTAAAAGACTGGAGCTTTTCATATAAAGATGAACCCTTCGTTGAGTGGAACAATTAATTAACATTGCACGAAGCGTCAAAGAATAGAGGTCGTTTTAACGCAATAATTTTGCTCCGAAATATAAACAATAATGCGGTTATGGCGAGGCTTTTTGTTTAAATCAATTTCCGTGTACTTGTGGAATTTCCTGTGAGCACGAAAATGGAATTGTTATGAGTTCACAATCTGAAATTGAATAAGAAATTTAAAATAAAAGAAATTCGACAAAACTCCACAGAAAACGTTTTGGAGTCCAGCTCCGTTTTCCGTTCGAATATTCTAAATTGCAGATAAAATCACAAGTTGGTGCGAATGAAATTCAAGAAACCGAAATTAGAACCGAAATTTGCCAACAAGAGACAAAAAAAGCAGCAAAACCTATCTATTCACAATCTCCTGTGGATGGTAAACGAGTGACATTAATATCTAGAATGTAATTTCATTATTTCACTAATTTCAAAAACTGGAACAGTCAAGATAATTTGATGTTGATACTCAGGAATGTAAGAAAATCATTATTTACATAAATTCTAAATTCTAAAGAAGTGAATATATATCTTGATGCGAGGAAGAATTTCGCCGCAATTCACATACGAAATGAGCTCCCAAAAAGTGTCCGAATTCACAAACAATGAATTGGAAAGCTTTTGGTAGGAATCCTGGCAGATAAAAAAAAATATCCAAGTGATAAAGTTGCGTAGCCTTAAACTATGAAAGTCCTGACTGCACAAGCTGTACCATTTTATCCCAACTTCTTTTCGGACAGAAGTGACCAAAAAAGCACATAAAATCCTTAGTATGACTTCTTACTAGAACCACCGAGAAAATCCCGGAGTATCTTTTTATTCATTGAAGAGCTTCAAAAGTTTCGGTACTAAAAAATTGACACGCAAACACCGAAGTTTGGGGCGGTGACGTTGAGAGCAGAGTGTGTAAAAACCGTTTGCCGAGCTATGTTATTTGGGTGACTTGGTGCAGGCGTCATACGATGAATGTCATCTAAAAGGTGCACGAGTTTGGGCAAGCTATTTGTGGATCTGGAATCTGTATAAGTTTAAAGTTATCTGGATTAGAATGTTACCTAAGACGAAGATGACGCGTAAAAGTAAAAATACTTCCACCCATCACGATATGTAATTAAACTATAAATAAAATTTGTGCAACTCCATTCGAAAGGTTTGTTTAGACCTTAAGGCTTGCTTAAGTTTTTAGTGTTTAATTAAGACCTTAAAAAATTACCTAAAAATTGCCAAATGCTATAAATGATAAAATAAAGAATGATATAAAATTTATTTCTAATGATATAAATAGTGGATTATTATTATCATCCAAGCTTTAAAAATTTTGCCTTGAGAGATCTGTCTAGAAAATTCACCATAACCAAAAATTTCAGGCCATTACCATGAAATTTAAAATTACCCGCAAGAATTGAACGTGTTATTGTTGAAAAATAACAGATTACTAGATTTTTCGTCCATAAAAGCCTGGAGAGACAAGGTCAGGGCCACTCAATCTTTAAAGACAGACTTGTCTTAAACACGAAATCGAATTTGTTGGTATCTGGCAGAGACGCGAGACACATGCGGATGGTGAGTTATAACTCTTAACGCTGGTGATATAAGCAGTGTCATTATATTTGATACTGATAATAAGTTATAGCTCCAGCGCCTGCGCCACCAACTAATGACATAAAACGACAAAGAGTTAATATTATAACCATTAACGCTACTACCATCAACAGTGTACAGATGATTGATACTGATAATACACTGTTAGGAAAAACGGTGAAAAAACGGTCCCACCGGCATCCTAGTGGCCGGTCGCCCTGTGAAAATAAACTGCTTCGCCGTTTTTATCAGATGTTTTACGGATTTCTGGTGTTAAATTGGAATAAAAACGGTGAAACGGTGTTTCTTTTCACGTGCCGACCGGCCACTGAAATGCCGGTAATACCGTTAACGGTCATTTTTCTAACAGTGTAAGTTATAACTCCAGCGCAAGCGCCACCAACTAATGACATAAAATGATAAAGAGTTATAACCATTAACGCTACTACCATCTACAGTGTACAGATGATTAATACTGATGATAATTTAAAACTGTTAACACCAGCGTCACAGGCACATTTGCAGAAGGAAATAAATTATTATTATCGTCATAATTCAATATTTTAAATTACTAGCCTTCTTCTTGAAACGAAAACGAACCTATCACACTCCAGTGCTCTGATATACATTATTTATTATGTATTAGCCTGCACCTTCAGCAATAAACCAATAAGTTATCTACTGACGCTCGCAGTACGCGAAACAAACATCGCTTTAGTACCTCGCTTCTCTCACATCTGTTCACGCAGAATTCAAAATCATTCCCCTCCACGTCCAACTTTGCAGCTAAACTTGGAGCATGAGCGCGAATTCGAGGTCTGAAGCTAAGCTCCTTAGCTGCGTTTTTTAAGCGAATTTCAAGGCAAAGTTCGTATCTGAACTCGAGGACGAAAACGCGTTGACTTTCAAGTGCCTTTGCAAACGAGTCAATCAATCAGGATGAAGAAAGGGCATAGAAAATGAAACTGAGAGTAGACAAATTTAACTTGAAGGTTTAATGTTTCGTTCGAGCAAATGAGTTATCAGGTGTCCAATTATTTACTAGTATATTTTAGTTTCTGAAGAAAGCGATAGAATATTAACTAAAACATTTTATTCGAAAATTTAGCAACAAATTTTTAACCCAGCATAATCAGAGCCTCGCATGAATTTTATTTCAAGTTCATGATTATTTATACAAATTCCACTAAAAAGGACATAATTAGTGACTTCTGCACTAAGTAATGTAATATTAATGCCTTCATCATCGCTTCACGACAAATGTTCAAAAACTGCCGCAAATAGTTCACTGAGCAGCTGAGTCACGAGTTGCAGATGACACTGCCGAGATAATTAATGCATAATCATCTCATGTTATGTGTTTCGATACATTATAGATCAAGAAATTCTTCTATCAGCTGCCAGCCAGCATTTTTTCTCCCCATCGGTTAGGAAATTGGAATTGGGGACATAGTGTAGCGAACAAACTAAACAATTATAAAAATTGCGAATGTTTTTGCGGTTCTTCTCCAAAACTAGACTCGCCATACCTAGACCCGCCATACCTAGACCCGCCATACCTAGACCCGCCATACCTAGACCGCCATACCAAGACCCGCCTAGACCGGATGTGAAACACATTTTACCATCGTGGAACCTAAGCGTGGCTTCAACCAAGTGTTCGACTGAACAGCATGATGCTCACAACATTTTATTGACTGCAAGTTCAATATTCATTTTTGTAAAGATCAATAAATTTGTACCTCTCAGAATACATTTCGAATACATTTCAAGCAAATAGCTGGTCGGTTAAAAATTTAAAGTATTTCTGTCCACTTAGAAGTAAATCATGACTATTGTAATGTTTGTTGACGAACAATAAACAAATTGGGAAAAATAATAAAATATATTTTATAAATTCGATGGAGGTTTAGGAGATCTCATTCCACTAAGCACGATGCGTCAGTTTCAATTAATTAATTCTGTTGAAAACCTGTTGAATAAACTTCTCATCTATATTCTATTAAAGTAATGTTATAGGCCACCCTGCTTCAAGGCCTCCATTTGAAATATTCTTCAGTGACGCTATGTATCTCAGTCTCGAAAAATGGTACATAGCGATGTTTATTGGTCTCCAGGGAGTGATTTAAATACTGGATGTAAAAGTTTTCTTCTCAGCAACCAAATGAAAAAACTTCGTGCATAACTTCAGCTTCAAGACAAAGCTCGAACTGCTAAGTATCAGCCTTTTTCAGGAATAGGGTTTTTAACGTCAGCTCTGTAGGGTTAAACTTTAAGTTGTGAATGAAATGTTAAAATGAAAGTACGAGAAGATAGAGACACTAGCAAGCCAAGAATTGTGATGGCTGTCGCATCTGAACTCAAATTCCGAGCGAATAATACCGGACTGTTTTTATGTTTTTAATTCTGTAACATTCGAGTAATTTACAGTCGTTCATATTTTTAATAAGGTGATATTTATAATTTGTATACCTATTTACGTATTAATATATATTTTCTGATTGATCGAAAGAAAAAAATGAAAATTCAATATAAAACATGAGGAAGTAACAGTAATATGTCAGCATTACTAATACTCACGATAAGATTTTTATTTAATTGTCGATTGTGCGAGATTTAATCATTTTTCTTGGAGCTCATGGAGACCTCATAAGAAATAATTTTGTTGTTTTGATTCTTCTGAATTTATTCTTCATTGACCGAAATTTATTAGGAACATTATAAGCGCCACCAAAACAAGCGTCAGAGCAAAATTAAATAATGTAGTGATTCTAAAATCATTTTTCATGACACACTTGAATAGCTTCCTTCGAATCTGCACTCACCAAATCGCATATTCGTAATCCACTCTCCAGTGCTTCACGGATTAGCGCTGCCCTCGCATGTTGTGCAATTTTTAGCATTCAGTCGGCATTTCAAAAAAATAAAAGAAATTTCCAGGCAAAGTAAAGCCGCTCGCTAATTGGCGTTTGCGAGAAAATTTATTCAATTTGAAACTCGTCCAACAGATCAGGTTTTCAAAAATGTTTTTCCTTAGTAATTTGCGCCATGTAATCAGGTTCCAGATGTTTGTTTTGTTCTGCGGTCAACACTGAAACACTGCTGGGTAATAAGAGGTTCCATTTTTCTCCTCTGATATTTCAGTAAATGAATAATCTTTTAATCTTGTGGCGAGTAGCGTTTATTCTATGAATATTTTGGTTCGTTTCGTCTAAGAACAATTATTTATGTGAAATAATAACTATAACATATGAAGAGAAATCTTCGCGATAGACATCAAAAGGAAATAATAAAGTAAAGATTCAACCTATCAATGAATAATAACATTATTTCTGCATCCGCCTGTCGGCAGTGTCAGATGAGTGCGACAATTTCCTGAGCTCGAATCTTTTTCTAAATGCGATCAGATGCTTTATTTCGCTTCATCAATTTCAGTGAAAGAATTTTCCAAGTAACTAAAGTGAAAACCACTTATGATATAAAGCATTAACAGGCATGATTTAACTGTTCCGACATTATTAACGGCTTTACTTCAATGCTTTCAGGGAAATGCCTGTTTGCACGGGTCGAGAGTAGGAGGGAAACGATAAACTTATTTATTAAACTTAGAAACAATATTTATACTCCATGTATGCGAGAATTGAACGATCTACGTCCACCTTGAACTTTAGACAATGCATAAAGATTTTCAAATTAAGTGTTAAGTAGTAGGCTCAGAAAGAACGAAAATTTAACATTGCCGAGAATAGCGAGCCGAATTACATTATGAAACCATAGATAAAAACAAAAAAGCATGCCACAGTTATCAAAGAACAATCGTAGATAAATATTATTTCTTGAACATAATGTAACCGCTCTTCCTATGTGATGCCAGAGCTTTTCTTCCGTGATGACATGAGAAATGAATAGGAATTCCACGTGGACATGAATATTTTAATAGTATAATAGTCAAAATCTTCTAAATTACGAATCGCGGTTTTGAAGTTACGAGTTGTTTAACTGACATGAGCTGCACATCGGTAGCTGCGAGTGATCCATGCCTGCGTTAGGTCCTCTAGCAGCTAAATTATTTGTAAGTGATTGTATTTAGAACTGATTGGCTCATGATTTTGATATTTGTGTGAACTGATTGGATCAAGAATCCGATAGTAGTTATAGCTGATTGATTATAAACTGATTGCCTATGATTTTGATATTACAGTGAATAGATTGGATTGAACAAGTTTTCTTGTTTGTATTAGAATCGCTCTATTCCTATTCGCTTATACTTATTAGAGTCTAAATTTATATCTAATAGGGCAAGGTTTGTTTTCCCTCTATGGAGCATTACGCGATAAGTGCCACGTTCTTTTCCATTTTTTCTTTTAATCGTTTCTCGTTGCGCGAAGTTTTGTAATTGTTCAAAGCATGTATGTGAAGTCCTTCATCCAAGTACTCGTATTTGCAAAAGTTAAACATCAGAGCTTCATTAAGTTTTGTGAATTGACCCTAAATTCGCCAAAAATTGCGTGCGAGTTTAGGAAAAAGTTTATCATCAAGCTCCCAATATAAAAGATGACAACAGTCATATATATATGGAATATTTTATTGCCGTTCTCAGCGTTTGCTGCTTTATTCATACGGGACTATCATTCATAAAGTTGAGCATAGGAATACAAACTGTTGGATGAGCAACGCAGAGTTTCATCAAACGCATCCGAAAGGCAAAACAAATATTTTGTGTAGGTCTACAAAGCGATATCGGTCGCGGCTAGCCAATTTGTTTTGGATGGCAGTGCATTTATAGGATTGGATGCGATATTAGTATGCGTAGAGCCAAGGCTTTAAGGGTCTGCAATATTTGTTTCGAAATTTCTGTCTTGTTTTAGTGCAATAAGAATGTGAAGCATGCAGGACGTGAGCTAGGATTCTCTATGGGCAACGTCCATCACAGCGATATTGGAAATGCAGATTCTGAAAGCTCACGAAATCCTAAGCCTATAACTTGATCTCTGATAAATTTTCGTGGAATATTAGTGCCTTCATCTCCCTAAAAACTTACCGCTGGTCAAGATCGAATGTAAGATTTATGAGAGCGGAAATTACCTGGCAAAGCTGAAAAGAATGCGTGAAAGCTTTAACCTCGTACAGCTTTTTCATGTTGACTCTTAGTCCGATTTGTGTGTTATGGTAGGAAAATACTTCTTTTAATTCTTCCTTTTAACTTTCTTTAAACTTGTTGGAAAATACTTCTTTTAATTATGAATTGTTTGGGGATAATTGGATTATTTGAACACGAGTTTGATCATTATTATCAATTAAACTCCTGGCTCTCTGTATGAAACGTGAATAACTTTTGCGAGTTTTTTGTGTGTATTAAACTAATCCGGCACTTACTTGCATCACACCCTGCAGCAACAGTCCTGCAGTTCTCTGTACTCCGCAGGAACAGTCCTGCAGTTCTCTGTACTCCGCAGGAACAGTCCTGCAGCACTCTACACTCTGCAGGAACAGTCCTGCAGTTCTCTGTACTCCGCAGAACAGTCCTTCAGTCCTCTGTACTCCGCAGTAACAGTCCTGCAGTTCTCTATACTCCGCAGGACCAGTCCTGCAGTTCTCTGTACTCCGCAGTAACAGTCCTGCAGTTCTCTGTATTCCACAGGAACAGTCCTGCAGTTCTCCGCACTCCGCAGTAACAGTCCTGCAGTTCTCCGCACTCCGCAGTAACAGTCCTGCAGTTTTTTGTACTCCGCATGAAGAGTCCTGCAGTTCTCTGTACTCCGCAGGAACAGTCCTGCAGTTCTCTGTACTCCGCAGGAACAGTCCTGCAGTTCTCTGTACTCCGCAGGAACAGTCCTGCAGCACTCTACACTCTGCAGGAACAGTCAACGTTCTGTTCCTCCATGTTTTTCTCACCTGAATCATGAATTAAAATTGCAAGTACTCATAACTCACTTGTTCGAAAATCCAACTCCCATTACGACCGCGTTTAAATCTCACGCCAATCCAAAGGAGACTCTTACATTAAAAGAATTCAATACTTCAAATGGTGATTCCAATACAAATAGGCAGAGCACCCTCGCTGAGATCGTTCTATTGACTATTAGAGGCGAGATGTTTAGCTGTAGAGATGAAGAAGTTTTACTGGGCAGAGAGGCTTGACAGTTCAGCGGCAGCTTGGATTACCGCCCGCTGTTTTAGACGGGCCAACACTGAGCCTGTAGTAATGATTATATATTCATGCCAGCCGACATCTGACGTTGAAAAAACGTTCACTAGAGTTTTTTCTCAACGATATCGACGAGGTATTTGCGTGATGGGATGGGTCCCACTCTGTACACTGTACACAGTGTCACAGTGTACAGAGTACGCGGGCCAACACTGAGCCCTGTTAATGATGGGCCCAGCTGTGCCACACGCCGAACTTCTTCAGAAAATTAATTGTGGTCTTAAATATTAAATATCCTTAGTTCCACTATCTTCGGAAGCGCTTCATTAGAGCACAGTCGAGCGTTTCTATTATCCTCGATTTTTGTAAGAAAACGCCTGTTATTTGACGCGTTCGTCAATTCAGGCAACATTAATGTTCAACACATAGCAAATCTAAGCATTGATCAATTATGGCTCAATTAAAATTTCGTGTGCAATCAACCAGTTTATTTTTGAGCTCACCCAATATTATTAGAGCATAGTCGCTTTCTCAAATCATGACTAACGATCATATATGCTCCTTAGTGAACAAAATGTTAGACTATATATGTTTTTATTCTCTTCATATCATATGATATCAAATCATTCTTTTTCATACCTACGAGAAATACATAAGCCTTCACATTAGAAAATACGATAAAGTATGAATAAATCTGCCTTATGCGTGTAGGACATTAATTATTTATATGAAAGGACACTCTATCACGTTGTATTGGTAATCAATCCAGGACTAATTAAATAAACATATTATTCCAAGCATATAACATAATCAATCCAGGACTAATTAAATAAACATATTGTTCCAAGCACGTAACAGTGTTTTCGAACATATGTCTATCTAAGGTCCAGTAATGTTGATATAATGTTCCATGCCGTGAGCTCTACAGTGAGTTAAAATGGTTCAGTGAGGCCTGAGAAGCCAGGATCTGCAGAACGCTTCAATTGACTTGGCTGCTCCTTTAATAATTCATGTTAGCCAGGGTATTAAGTCGACGAGCTGAGACTCTGCACCGATGGCTGTGTTCTCACGGCCTTTTTACTGCTCCAACAATTGCAAATGCTTAGACTCTCCAGGACGGCTGCTCCACCATACGAGATGCTAAGATATTTCTTCCGCGTGTTGTTGCAGCATTTACTGGCCAACTGTTGGGCCCCATGTTGTTCAGGATTATTTTTACCACTAGTGATAAGATTTTTGTTCTCTTGCCTTCCAAGAACAACAATCAGAATGCATTTTTTAAATTTGAATTTGTTCAAATCAGAAAGTCCCTCATGCATTTGTTACGTTCACCCGGCTTAATATGATCGTAGTCGTTAGACCAAAAGGAAGATGACTTAGCATCAAATCTCTATTTACGACTGATGCTCTCCTTTTTTTTCTCAGATGATGCTCAGTCTCCTCCGACTGATGCTCGTGAGAGGAGAAGCCTTTTACGACTGATGCTCTCCTCATTCTCCTCTCTTGCTCGCCTCTCTCCTATTTTTACACTATAAATGTCGCGAACCTTCTTGCAATATGGTGCACAGCTTCAAAAAATTTATTAATTATGATGTGAATGTTCTGCAGCGAGTAAATGAATGTAAAACCCTGAAAATGACAAATTTAACATTTCCATACTTATGTAATCTTAATTATTATGCGGATTCAAAACGTGATACCATTACAATGGACGAATTAGCCCCGCAACCCATCATATTATAATTGTCATTTGTTTCTGGTGTACTTGCTACGAGCATAAAACTCTCTGCATTTCCCACGCTCAAGGTAGCAGATAAAAGTCCGCGCCTCAGGAATAATCTAGGCAGAGCGCGGCAGCAGCAGGGCGCTGAGTGCCTGGAATGCCTGCTCCTTGAGAATAGCGCTCACGCTAATGCAAGCTACGGGAGGTCCTAGCGAAAGAGGGAGATTCTAGGAAAAATTTTTGCAGCGGGTGGAGAACAGCGCAATTAAGCGAGTCCCTGACGCATTTTGCATGGTTTTAAACAAAATTCACTTACATTGTAAATAAAAATGTCTTTTTGGATGTCCCTGATATCAATGGTCGAATGAAGCGATGTCACATTTTGAAGTGGAATTTGACAACGACAGGAGACATGGTAGGTAGTAGCCTGTTTTTAGACTCTTAACAGGTTGAGGGCGATACGACGCACCGGTGGGTTGGAGGGCATTTTTTCTGGACAAATTCTGCACTTTTACGCAAATTCTGCACTAGTTTTTTTCAAGTGCGTTGGCCGACAGAAATTTACAATAGCGCTGGCCATATCAAATTTGAAAAGGTAGTATTAAACAAAATTAGAAAAAAATAGTAAAAAAATTACTAGTAAATTTATAATTTTTGCACGAAAAATTACAAGTTTACTAGATAATATTTAATTTTAAGCTTTTTTGTACGGGGACTTGGCGGCCATTTTTAGACCATTTGGTTGCCCTGGTATGTAGTATCGCAATCAACGTGTTAATTTAATTCATAGTCATCATTGATAGCAAAATTATATACTAAATTTACTCAATAAAAAATCCTAATTTCGACATCACGAATTTGATTAGCAAGGAGCATGCTGGGTTACATTTCACTGAGTGGAAGCGATTATGCAATGTTCCGAGGTGTGGCCGCCATATTTAAGTCGACAAACTACCATTCATAACAAAGAAGTACTTTCTTTAGCTCTGTGGGAGAGACGGGCTTTTGTTCAGGCTCTTGAATTTACATGCTTAGGTCTGGAAAATATTAGCTGGAATTTTTGCGAACGTGAAACGCAGGACTAAACTGGAGTCCGTTAACGCCGCAGTGGAAGACTGAACAGGAGTTCTTTACCACATGAGTTAAGATTGAAATGGAAAGTATTGAATATTGAACGAGTCAAGTATGAGTTAATGATGGTTTAGACTTGAATGCAGAACAAAGCATGACGCAATAACCTCTAGGAGGAGTGACTGAATTGGGTAGTGTGATGGCGGGTAACAGCGTTACCGGAATATTGGCTGTTAACGTTTAAAGCCACAACTGAATGCACGGCATTGCTTATTTCCTCTCAGCGTTTCTGAAAGACATAAAGCCACTTGCCTGCCACTCGCCGCTTCGTGGCATGGCAATCATTCAGTTGCGGTGTTTCTCATTGCTGTTCTAGCTCGACTAAAATGTTGGACATAAATAATCCTTTATTTGGCATGTAAACTAGAAATGTTGCTGGTCTCACGAGCAGCCTTGTTACTTGTGAGACATGCTTCAAGGCATGCAACTTTATTATTGAAACCATACGCAGGAAACCGCAGGGCTATAACTTTTTGATAGTTTCCAAGTATGATAATTTCAAGTTTTACTTTGAAAAATATGATAAAAATCGGCTAGGAGATTATTCCAATAGCCAATACCCGTATTTTTCAAAGAGGAACGCACACATTTCCAGAGTATTTCGAAGTAACCAAAGCTTCGATTAAGTAAAATTCTACGGAACATTTGAACGTTCTTATATACAAAATTGTTATGAAATTTCTTATAATATTGCTCTAAATTAGCATTATTTGTTCTGACTGAATATTAATTCACTTATAGGCAGATTTTATGAACGAAAACTGATGGTTTTGAAATATTATTCACTTATTCAGCCAGCCGTACACATCAATTTTTAATTTAAACTAAAATATCCGAAGTTATCTTCACGCCCAATAGAGGCGATATCAATAATCTTCCAATATTTCAACCCGTGAAACTGGCTGCGTGTTGCGGCGAAAACCGATGCGCCTTCAACAAAAACTCACCTAGAATATCTGTATAGGAAGTTATTTGTTTTATTTTCAAAGAGTTTCTTAAAATGAATCTAGTATTCTTTACGTTAATCCTCTCCAAAGATTATAAGGCATAAGGCCCTTTAATTTAGAAGACCATTTTATAATTAATCGATGTTGCTAGAAATATCCTTCGTGCCTGCCCGACAGACCTAAATATTACCGAACAGCTATATATTTCATAGAAGTATTTTTTATGCTACCTTAATAAAGAATACGTGTTTCCGTTGCCAGTTTTCGATTAATTTCCATGTCTTATAAACATTTAAATATTTAGACTTAATTATCATGTGATGGTTGCCGTAAAAATGTCATCCGTTTTTTATTTTAGGCCAGTCGCGAAACAGTATTTTTTTAAAAACTGTCAACGCAGAGAAATTTGTCATGGATAATTATTCATAGCATTCAGAAGAGCCACGTCATAGCACTCATACATATTCATATATCATACCTCACTTTCATCTAAGACCGTTTATCTAAAGGAAGGTATTCGTACCAGTCACTGATTTGTGCCGCAATGAAGAGGGTAACTCAAGGAATTTATCGTAAGTACAACTGAGCATCACATTGTTCAGCACCGCGCACTCACTCCTGCATGTCATTTTACCCTCACGGAAAATATTCGTTGGTTTCAGGCATGACAGATTCTTAAAACGAATTTATATGCTTGTATTATTCATGTATTTTTCATGATCAGCTGCATTTATTCGTGATCTTAATCTAAATATGTTTTTATTTCTGTTTGAGTAGAGCGTTGGGAAGATGCCGAAAATTTCGTACTTTGACCTCGCAATTAAAAGTCGGTAAAAAGGTGCAATTATCAGTTCAACGATGGCGATATGATATGAGCAAAATTTTAATCTCTTTTTCGAATTCGATGGAGTATATTTTTAGTAGTTCATATTAATTTACTTTGTACATGCACTACTGCGAAATGTCATGCAGCGTCTTTTTGATTCTCGAATTTCCCACGCTATGTTCCCTAATGCTACTAATGTCATGTAAATTCCAATTTATATTGCGAAGAAGAACTGTTAATTGGCAACTTCATCCCATGTCCAAGTTTTCTCTTTCGAAGCACCGTAATTGCAAAAGATTTTTTCTGCATGTGCTGGACATGTTGAACTTTTCTGAGTCAATTCACTCCTAATTTCCCATTGTTTTTTTTTTTGGAAATTTGGCCTCCAGTTTTGAAAAAAATGAAAGGATCGTTCGCAAAGCGTTATTCCATTTCTCCTTCAGAATATCAGAAAATTTATATTTATAAACACTGGCTGTGCTCGACGGCAGGCAAAAGTTTCGCATCGATGTCGTTTGCTTTCTGCCAAGTCAGTGAAAATCGGCCGAAACCAGTCATGTGGAAGCGGTGCAATCAACTACCTCGTTGTGCACAAGAAAATCATCCCCGGAACTGCTCCCATGAAGCGAAAGATGATCTCGCAGTCCCATAATTTTGGATTGATGATATAAACTGCTGACTTCCACAACATGAAGAGACTTTTGAAGCTCTATCGCGGCACAGTTTCGAGCTAAAGATAAACAGGGAGCGCGCCGGTAGAGGGGAAAAATCCTAATTAATAATTCATTCGACTCCCGACTGCCGGTCGAGAGGGGGTTTGGCGATGACCACTCCAGGCCGTTAATTTATTAAATTCGATACTTCGCCATCTGAGAAAAGAACGCCAAATTCTAAAACGAACTTTAAGGAATGAATGTTGATGAAGGTTTCATCAATTTATCGGAGAAGCACAAAAAACACGTTGTGAAACACGTATTTTCTGTGGTTGTTGCGGTATTTTATTGAATTAGGAGTAAAATCTGTCAGAATTTTGGAAAAGGGATGCATGGTCTTACATGTTATGATGTCGCCAAACGATAATTCAGCCTGCTACTAATTTATTGATTCAAGTTTGACTTTAAGTAATTCTAATTTAAATGTGATTAATATAAAACCGCCTCAATTGCTCTTTTCAGTTAAATTGACGCTGACTGTGCTGCTGAACGAGACAGTCTCCCTGCCATGCGACATAACAAGCGACAAGCGCCCAGCGCCCCTGGCCAGCACGAGGCGGCAAAAAGACTGGAACGAAAACGAGCCACGCAGCCACGGAAGTCGCGATGACGGCAATGGAATAGATTTTAACACCGACACCGGAACGCAGGAAGATGAAAGGACTTCAGAGAGCCAAGAGGGCGAAAGAATAGCGCTTTGGAGGCTCAGAGGGGGAGGGAAGACTGGAAACAGACGAGTCGGAGAGGGGAGTGATGGCAAGAATGGGCCAACGGGGGAGACGAGTGTTCCAGTGATCTTCCTGTGGTACAAAGGAGAGTCTCCCGAACCCTTCTACAGGTAAGCCCTTCAGCCTCAAGTTGATGTAGTTAGGGATTTTTCTGATTCAGAAACGGTTCTTTTGCTTTCGAACGAAGCATAAAAGGATTCAGTGAACAAATATAATTACAATTTTCAGAGAACGAATAGCATCGATGGCTACTAGGATCCTGAAGCGTATATCTCAGTCGGCAAGTGATGAAATTGTTCCAAAAAGTTTCTACGCTATATCCAGTTATGCTGAAAAGTTAATTTGATGAAAAAATATTGAAGAGAAACTTCAATAAAATAAAAGAAAGAAAGAAAGAAAAATTGTTTGAGAGCAATAGAAATCACACTTCATAACAATTGAGACTACATTTACTACCCTGTAAACTTTTTACTTCCCACCATTCTTCTCCACAATTATTAACATAAGCACCAACTTTGTGAATTCTATAATATAATATAATATAAAATAATATAATATAATATAATATAACATAATATAATATAATATAGCTTTCTTATATGTATAATAATGATATATTATGTATAATAATATGATATAATATAATAGTATCACTGACGTGTACGTTACAGCTACGACCTCCGTGCCCACGGGAAGGGCCGCCACTGGAGCGACGAGACAAAGTTCGGGCGCCGGGTTCACTTCAGCCTCACGCCGGCCTACGTCCTGACGATGACCGCGGTGCGCTCGTCTGACGCCGGCGTCTACAGGTGCCGTGTTGACTACGACCGAGGACCGTCCAAGACCATGGCGCTCAACCTCCACGTCGTAGGTGAGTCTGAATAATGCGATGTTGTAGGTGAGCCTGAATAATGCGATGTTGTATGTGAGCCTGAATAATGTCATGTTGTATGTGAGCCTGAATAACATCACGTCGTAGGTGAGTCTTAATAGTGCCATACTGTATGTGAGCCTGAATAATGCCATGTTGTATGTGAGCCTGATATAATGCCATGTTGAAAGTGAGCCTGAATAAGGCCATGTTGTATGTGAGCCTGAATAATGCCATGTTGAAAGTGAGCCTGAATAAGGCCATGTTGAATGTGAGCCTGGATAATGTCATGTTGTATGTGAGCCTGAATAATGCCATGTTGTAGGTGAGCCTGAATAATGCCATGTTGTATGTGAGTCTGAATAATGTCATGTTGTATGTGAGCCTGAATAATGTTATGTTGTATGTGAGCCTGAATAATGTCATGTTGTATGTGAGCCTGAATAAAAACATGGCATAGGTGACGATCAGGCACGATCTTGTCAGTGCGTGTAAAACTACCACGGGTTTTGGTGAAGCGAGATTTTGTTGCTACTGGGAAATAAATGATTCATCGTTCTGACTCAGCGTAGGCGTTGAAGCTAAGGAAAGGTGATAAATAAGAACTGATGCCTCCATTGATCATCAAAATTTTGTCTTCTTTTTGTTCGTTCTCAACCGCTTAGACGCGGCTTATGAATAACTAAACAAGAACAAAAAACATATCCACTGAGCTCATGAGGCAGAACTTTAACAAATTATTCCATATTTCCATTAATAAGGTTTGAACCACGCGTTTACTACGCTAAGACTCAAATTCAGTCGAGAATTCTTTAAATAAAAATTTTTAATATAAATCCTTATGCTATTTCAATATTATCTAAAAAAACTCCCTTATACTATATATGTCTACTGTTATCTAAAATCTCTTTGGTACATTGTAAGACTTTACTTCTCTTGCATTTTCCGCTTTATTATTAACAATACCTTCGATAAAAGTTTTCATGGTTTGATGACTAACTCTTCTATAGCGATCGGCACTCCATGACCAGAAAGACACGTTTCCTCTCCTTGGAGCAGTTACAACCACTTCTTTTTAGTCCTTATTATAAGCCGAAGAAGATCCTTGTGCTTCTGAATGATTTCATCTTCTTTCGTAGTTTGGACGACAGCTAAGACTGTTTGCGCTCTATGATACTTAGGAAAATTGAGCACAATTCTTGTTGACTCTGTCTACAGAAGAGGCGCTGCAGCAAGAGGCGCTTGCTTCGAAGCTCAAACAAAATTAAGTCGTGCAGAGGGAATGCCCTCACTGAACATCAAGACCATTTACGGTATCAGTTTTACTGCTTTGCTTTCAGAGTACTAAGGGCTAATGAAAATTCATTGATTCTGTATTCAAAGCAAAAATATAGGGCGTATTAAGAAGTTGCTTGAATATTTCATGAAATTACTAAAAATATTTTGCTGAAAATGTTTTCACATGCGGCGTTTACAAGCACACGAGGCTACATGCATAAATAATTTTTATTAAAAAAATTTGTTGCAAGACCCTTGTGATGTCTATAATCTGGAAAAACGGTAAACAGGACGAATAACAAATATTTATTGCAATGTAGATATCAGCTACAGAAAAGTAATTTAATTCTTTATCTAAAAATTGAGATGCACCTCACAAGATGGTTTTATGAAAAGTTAATTCTTAACTGGGGTTTAAAATTCATCAAATCGAACTAATCCAGCAATATATTTTTCGGTTAAAACAGATCAGAAAGTTTAATCTCGTCTCATGTTTGTGAGCGTAAGTATGAAAATGGAGTCTTTCCATTACATGTCATCTATTTTTAAGGCAGATAAATACTGTGAAATTATAATTGTACAAAACATTGCATAGACATTAATGGATCAAAAGAGCACGACCTTCTCATTTGCCAACTGTATCTTTTAGACGCAAGTTTTCCTGTAGGTGTATAGTCCATCATGAGATGAAACTTTGGGTCAAGGAAAGATCTCCACAAGAAAAAAAAGAGTCTGATCATAAAATAAGTTAGACTCATCGTGTGTACGAGACGTCGACCTGCAGTTGACAAACAAGCTTCATCCTGGCAAGAATCCTGCTGGAAAGTTTCGGTGCTCCTTTCAAGAGGCTGTGAAAAAAACCTCGATCTTTACAGAACATTATTTCCGGAGGCAACCTATCAATTTCCTGGATGATAGACTTGAAATTCTGTTAACGATCATTTGCAGAGGAAATCATATGTAAAGATATGACATAATACATCGTATTTGTGAGCATTTCTTCATTTTTTTGACATTGCAACATATATATCGGGCTTTTATATTACACGACACCTTATTCGTCAGCAGAATGTGATAGTGCACGCAAATCATTCTAAATACAAACACTATCGTTGAGTTAGTTATCGAAATATACCCATCGCTCCATAATTATTAATTAATTTCTTTTTTAAATCAATTTCCGATGAATTATGATTTCCCATCGGTTAACGTTTACCCAGTTTCGATTAAGTTCGCTCATTTGTAAATTTCCCGCTTTTCTTTCGCTTGCGCATTGTCTTTCCAAGGATCCATCTTAACCGTTACCTTAACATTTCAATCAGACTTTCTTTCACTTTGAAAATCCAAGCGTTTACTAATGCTCGGTTCTCCATTCATCGCCCCTCTTTGGCAAGAAGCGCCTTGCCGGTCAATCTCCACTTTTAAATCAATCAAGTCGAGGGGAGCCACAAACACCTTCATCATTGCCTGCGCATCAATGGAGCCTCATCGCTTCTGGTCATATTTTTCCTCGTGGAGTGAAATGTACAGGAATTTAGTGCACATACGGTGTCACTTGATTGCTGATCCTGATGAAGTGCCCGTACTGTTTTATGGTGCACATACTGTCACCTGATAGCTGCTAGTTTTATGGTGCACATACTGTCACCTGATAGCTGCTAATTTTATGGTGCACATAATGTCACCTGATTGCTGCTCGTTTTATGGTGCACATACTGTCACCTGATTGTTGCTATTTTTATGGTGCACATACCGTCACCTGATTGCTGCTAATTTTATGGTGCACATACTGTCACCTGATTGCCGCTAGCTTTATGGTGCACATACTGTCACCTGATTGCTTCTAGTTTCGTGGTACACATCGCGTCAGTGTTTAACACAAACACTCCAATTAGTTTGTGTGCTTGCGAATTTATAGCCTTGCTACGGAACTCAAACAATGCTCACACCGATTCTTGTTTTTCATTTTTCGCTCTTTATAGTCAAGGACTTGCTCCAACTGAGGAACGATTCTCAAGAGGTTCCACTTCTTAGCTGGACTATTCGTATTCCGACAAGCTCTTCTGGCTTATTCCATCCCGTTACTCTCTTAAATTGAAATTTTTCTTGCACACGAGCTGCCATTGAGCGACCTGACTGCAATTCTGCGCGTCAACCGCCACCAAACTTGCAAGCGTCCCGAGCTCTGTAGCCACTCACCAACTTGCGTGGCTCCCTATAGACGCTCTCCAGACCGTCGCAGGCAATCCAAGGCGATTGAAAGGTCCGGAATATTCATCGTTGGCTTGTTTATGTGCCGGGTATTTTTCTCAAGAGAGTTTTAAGGCGAATCAGGCCCACGTTGCTTAGTTGATTTGGTACGCGTTTTGCATTTTGCCTCATATTTGGGTAGTTCAATGCCTATTCAGGCGCTCTCCGGTCTAGTTTTATTTGTGTTGCATAGCTTTTGAATATCCTGTGTTCTTTCATAGCCAATTGAAACCTCAATCTCATTTTACTTCAATTCGATATTAAACTCGTATCTCGTTTTATGGTGGTTTTAGAGATCATCTCAGTACTTCAGCAGGGTACCTCCATGTGCTTCTTTTTGACTCGGTATTGAGTTGCTGGTTCTCTTTTCTTCTCTATATTTCAGGAAAAAACGGATGAATGGAATAAGATTTACGTTTATGAATTTCATTAATTGCAGATATTTCATGTCACTGTTTTAATGTTATATTTAATTACTCAATATGACTGAGATGGTGATATACCACTCCTAGAGAGAATATTAGGTGTATATTCCTACTGGATATATTCTAGTAGATAATAAATTGTCCCCAGAGATTACCCCGAAAACTTGGCAAGTTTGCTAGGTCACAAGATCTTCCTCTTAGCGGCCTCAACATTTTATCTTAGAGGAATTATTACTGGGGAACTTTTGCTTGTGTTGATGCCCCAAGTTAGGGTGATGACGTTGTTTGCCGGCCTCCGTGGATTACTCTTACCTTATGGATGATGTCGATCGCAGCTTATCATCCGCAAAACAAAGTCGGAAAAAATTATTGCTTGGGTTAGCGTGAAATATCTTCTTAAAGATAATGTGACATGCAGACAATTGAATTCTATTTCTTAGGAGAAGCCTTTTTAAAAACTATTGATGGAGATTTCATTAAATTGACGTAATAACTATTGCAAATATACAGAATTAAAATTATATTTTGTTCGATCGCACGACTAAAATTAATGTGACACAATATGAGAAAAAGGGAACAGATCGAAGGAAATAGACTGTCTTTTCCGGGCTGAATATCAACAGACAAAAGAATTTAGTTTTTCTGGGAGAATTTCTCTTACTGCAGAATTTTGATTCTTCTCTGGAATAGATAGTCTTGGACTCTTCGCTTTCTTTATTTTTACTTGGTGTTTCGATTATATCAACACAGAATAATGGAGCAAAGTAAATGTCAAGTATAATCGCTCCTAAGCCCTAGTCTTAGGCGGAATTTCAGCACTGGTGTTTCCAGTGTTTACATAAGGTATTCGAACAATGTAATGTTCTGCGAGCTCGAATGATAAAGGATAAGCAATTAATTTTATGATTTACCAAGAAAATGCTAATACAGGATATTAGCAAGATTATTTCAAGTTTAGTTATGTTCGATTAGATCTGAAAAAAACATAAAATCATTCAATTATATTATTTATGAACAAGGAAAGAGCTAAAAGAACAAGGAAACACACAGAAATATTTAGCAATATTAATAATATAGCAAAAATATATAATATTTTATAATATTCCGGAATATTAATATTCACAGGTGAACAGAAAATGTTAAATTAATTTCCAGGTCGATTTCGGTACAAAAAACAGATGAATACAGGTTCAATTCAAATTGATACATTGATTTAAGTCGCACTATTCCTCCAAAACATTACGTAGGCCAGCTCTATCGTAGTTCAAAACTTTCATTCCTTAAAACAATGGCACGCATTATTAAACTATTTCATTCTGGAAAACGTTCATCCAAAGTCCACCAGAATTTACTTCTGCTTACAACATCGAGTATCATTTCTTCATATATCTGTTGGAACAAGCAAGGATGAAAAACTACGGTAGACTTTATGGTTTTGGAAAAGATTCTTTAAAGAAGCTACATGTTTGGGGCTGCTTCAATTTATTTCCTATTCATATTCATCATGAAGGAAGGTGTGTGTGAGTCATGATTGTCGTTATTTTTTGAGTGTATTTCG
This sequence comes from Hyalella azteca, assembly GCF_000764305.2. Lineage (NCBI taxonomy): Eukaryota > Metazoa > Arthropoda > Malacostraca > Amphipoda > Hyalellidae > Hyalella > Hyalella azteca. Next base: position 381,246 of record NW_025941275.1, on the reverse strand, counting down.
AGCCTCTTGTAAATCGTGGCACCGCAACCAAATGCTTTCGCGACCTTCGGCATCTTGGAGCCTTTCTTTCCGAAGAGACTGGGCTGGAACTTTACGACGCCTCGCGCCACTCTGATGATATAAGAGACTTCTGAACAAACACAAAGAAAGCCAGACGATGAAGAGGCTAGTAAAGCATGGCCCCAGCATAGAAGAATTTGAAGCTTACGAGTAGTTCGACGGTGTTTATCAACAACGAGATACCGTAGGCTCAGCTCGATCTTGTCTCCTTGAGTTTTATAGAGAAAATTGTGTATGTTTAACCTTCATAATAACATCTATGTTCTTCTAGATTAGGGGGAAAATTATGGCTAAGATTTCTCACAACTATATTAAGATATTATTTAAAGTAATTTTAAAGGTTAAATAAGCTTTAGAGTACATTCTAAACTACTATATAATATTCTAAACTACTATATATTCAGCTGCATAAGTTATTTTTTCATACAAAAGGATTCGATTGCACTTCTTAACAAAAATTGTTTATCTTATTTTTATCTTAAGCTAAGTTACCACAACAAATTGCAATCGGAAATATATTGATTGTACCTCAACAAAATGTAACTGAGGCACAACTTGGAGTTGATAAATTCTGGACACTAGTTAATGTAAACTTTTTATCAAACAGAAATTCTGTTCCTATCGAAATAAGAGTAGCTCATTCTGTGTCACATGTGCAACCAAGATCTCTTGATAAGCCGAAATATTTGTAAATATTTCAGTGTTGCCGTCGCCGCCTGTAATTACGGACGAGAGCGGCGCTGCGGTGGCTGGAGCCATCGGCCCTTATGAGGAACGCGGCCGCCTTGTGTTGACCTGCAAGACTATTGGAGGTGAGGGTAGTGGAGGTGAGGGTAGTGGAGGTGAGGGTAGTGGAGGTGAGGGTAGTGGAGGTGAGGGTAGTGGAGGTGAGGGTAGTGGAGGAGAGGGTAGTTGAGGTGAGGGTAGTGGAGGTGAGGGTAGTGGAGGTGAGGGTAGTGGAGGTGAGGGTAGTGGAGGTGAGGGTGGTGGAGGTGAGGGTAGTGGAGGTGAGGGTAGTGGAGGTAAGGCTGGTAGTGATAGAGCAAGTGGACATGAAATTATTGGAGTTAGGTCTAAGTACACTAATTTGCTTACTGTAAAGATAATTTCAGAGTTCAGAAGATAATATCGAAAAATGTTCGTTTATATCAATTGGAGCAATCTTCTCGTAAACTACTTGTAAATATATATATTATAATTACCCCCGATGCTGATCTACATTTGCAACAACCAAGCAATATGTTTTAAAATTCTTGGATATTAATTTAAATGCCCTATCGTGAAAAAAATTATCACAGATACTTCGCTCAGATCGTATTAGTCTAAAGTCTTTGCCCAAGTCCAATAATTCCAATGAGGTTTCTGATATGTTTTCCGGACATTTATATCTCAACGTAATGCCCTCAATTTGCTACTGCGTAAACATTTTAGTCTCGCTCTAAATCTTTGATGACTTCTAAAGTGCCGCAGACTCAACCAGCGATCGAGAATCGTCCAATCCTAGGAACCTTGACCAATCGCCCATAAGAGCCCAAGCTTAAAACCCTTCAGGATTTCAGTTATAAACTCTTGAACCCGCGAATATCCCATCAAAATTGATTGATGTTTCGAACGTTTATTGAACGAAATCAAAGCTACAGATTGGCTCTCGTGTTTCCCTTCCAATTTCCGTTTGATGCAGCGCTTCCTCTATTTGACGCTCGACACCCGTTCCTGAAATTGAATGGTCGGAATTTCACGACGGCCGAAGTTTGCAGTTCTAAACTCGAGCCAAAAGCGTCGCACTGAGAATATTTTATGCAATCTCTATTCCATCGCAAGCTCGGCAAATATATTATGCCGTGATATTTTAAAATAAAGACAGGTTAATACGCTGCACATTTGGAATTTAAATTAATGAGCCAGCTTTATTGTAAATTGCGTGTGTTTGCTAAGGATTTGAAAGCAAATAAAATATCCAGAAACTTACCATTTCCTTATATGAGAAATACGTTCTCTAATAGAAAGAAATAGTGAATTTGCTGGCCATTTTTTTTTAATTCTTAGTGAATTTACGATTCAAGCAGTAAAGTGATCTTATTTGCGTGTATTTTTGCTGAGCAAAAGCTAGTTTTTTTTATCTAGGAGAATTAATTTAAAATCTCAATTACATTAATTTTTTTAAAATATATATGTAACCGGTCCTCCCAAGATTTTATTAGTCAAAACATAATATGAGTTGAATTGTTCATAAGAACATTCCTTTATCAAGAGAAGTTATCAGTAAAGCCTTTGTTATTCCAGAAAAGATATGAATTCAACCTTGAGAAAACATGCAGGGAATTTCTCGCCACTCTTTTATCAGCCAGTATTTTTTCATTTTGCGTCTATTTTCAGACTGGACTGCACTCACAAATGTATTCTCCTGACATTTCGGCGGAGTTTCAGAGAAAAATAATGGAATTTATTTTAATGCTGACGTTTTAGTAAATTATCGTCTTTGAAAGCGTTTCGTAATTCCTGAGTTGATTGAGAAAGAACCTGGAATCAGTTTCAAAGAATATTTCCGACAACCATTAACTTAAGGGCGATAAACAATGTCCAACGAAATGAACGAGATGTCTCGCTTCTCATTCTCTAGACCGTCTAGCGCTTGAAATATCAAGAAATATGTTGTAGTCGAGGAAATATTGCTTTATTTTTAGGCAACATTAAATGGGGAAGAATTCATGCAGGCAAGATGAAAGCCTTGATTGGAACTTTGAATTCTAAATTCACTGAATTTTTATTCATGATTTTAAGGAGATTTTTCGTTTTCGAAATTATTACTTTAAAATCAGATAGCACGTGTGAGTAAGCAAAGCAATAACCAAACCCAAGGTTTGTCCAATCACAATTACATGCAAATTCATCTGATCGAGTGAATTTTATGTCATAAAGTATGCCACGCATTTGGACAACTCATTTAATTTTGCACGAATACTTTAAAATAAATGAAAGTTTAAACATAATTGTGCAATAAGTTGCTAGATTGGTCCTTATTCATGCGTACAATCGGGGCTCGCGCGCTTAAGGCGTGTAAATTAAAATATTAATTTTTGTGCGCATTGAAGGAAAATTGTAATACTTACGTGCCAGGGTATAGAAACAAAGTTATACCCAGTCACCAGTGTAGGAAAATGTCATACCTACGTGTCAGGGTAGGAACAAAATAATTATACCCTCGCACCAGGTAGGTACAATATGTTATACCCACGCACCAGGTAGGAACAATGTTATACCCACGCGCCAGGTAGGAACAATGTTATACCCACGCGCCAGGTAGGAACAATGTTATACCCACGCGCCAGGTAGGAACAATACAGCATTCGTAGTGTCCGGAAAGCTTAAATCAATTAATAGTTAGAACAGCACAGGATAAAGTAAAGACGTTGGTTTAATTCGGTCTCCGTTAATTGGAGCAGCTGCGGCTGAACGCGTTAACGAATTGAACTCCAGCTTTCTGACAGGAAGGATTGATTTGCTTCCTTAACTCTGAATAATTCATTAGAATAATTAATGCTCTAGAGTGTTGCCGACGGAACTTAACAGAGCTAGAGTTAGATGGAGGGAAAAGTTCAAGTTAAACACGTACCTAGGAAATGTGAATTACGATAGCAGATTGAGAACATGGAACCTTTGAAGAAACTTTTTGATAACTCTCTACTTTTGACTGAATTTCATGTTGTACAATGATCGCGTATCATGTTATTAATAAGAGAAACTGTAACGGCAGATCAAGAACCTGATTTATTCACCAGAATATATCGCAGTATTCATCGAGGATTATGAAGATTTATGGCATAAGTTTAACGTGTTTCAAATAGAGATGATAAATTATTCGGCTCTAAAACATTAAAGTTGTTCATCATGTTCTAAATAATTAGTTATCGGAACTAAAAACCAAGCTAAAAATAAATCTAAAATAAAAGATATCATTGGAATAAACATGGTTGGCCCTATTTCTGCCTAATGGCCCGACATTATCTCATTTATCGAACTACGTTAAACGTTAGAATTAAATTAAGTGGCTGAGCGATGTAAGAAATGGAATGAATTGATAAGTGAAGCGCAATTAGGAAGATTAAATTGGGAATAAGTTGAGACTTCCGGATCATCCCCATAACATTTCGGTCAGGGTGAACCTATTTCCCACTTGACCCCTTGAGTCTTTAGTTTTTGCGGAGAGGGAAAATATAAAATTATCGATTGCCAGAAGTTATTTTACCTTAACAGTAAGCGAGTTCTGCCTTAACAGTTAGCGATGAAAAAATTAGCCGCCGCTCGATAATTTTTGTAGCTTCCAAAAAAGTTTTTGCGTTGAAATGTCTTCAGACGACTTTGACCGCGACTCCCGTACAACTAAATGCTTTCAAGCCCGATCAGTTCAGCGAAACTTCTGTTTCAGAATGACGGAGTTTAGAAATCATTTTAGAGTTCTTCATTATTGCTTCAATCTAATTAGAAAAATTATCATTAATTAGGATCTTTATTTATTTCCCCCATATAGGTTTTCACCAAGTAAAGTTCCACTGTGGAATAAAATAATGAAAAACCGACTCAAAGCAGTTCACGTAATGATTCGTTAAAACAATTCGTACAAATTTTATCATATGCCACGCTACGAAAGGTCACAATGCAGTCATCATGAATTTTTTAAAGCCTTAAAGACTTTGTCAGGCGAATTCATTTTAATTTGACGTAGAATTTTCTATGGAAGCGCCTGCTAAAATTCAATTCCTCATTAATTAAATTTGCGGAGCTTTGCCAAGTGGTGACGCCATCAAATTAAAAACGGGAAATGCATAAGTACTGCGGTAAATGTGAGGTATAAATTTGTGTAATAGTGATAGATTCATTTACAAATAGATTTGTAAATGCGTAATTAATCCATAAATTCTACATGGCAAATTTTTTATGCGAGGAACAATGATGCAGTTGTTCTGATGTTTTCGAGATTATATGAGACGTTGAATAAAGTGGTTTAGAACTGTTCGTAGTCTTTGCGCATTACACTTCGTCAGTAAAGTATATCTACGACACGACTAATACGATCGTTAAAGACAAGTACCAGTTCTCCATTGGTATTTGTGAGCAGTACGAAACAGTGTTTAAATTTCGATTAAAAAGTAAGAAAATTCATGCATAAATAGAGGAAATTGTAGTAATTGAATGACGCGCGTAAAGTCGCGCCAAAAATTGCTATACCTATACTGCGCTGAAAAGATTGAACCCTTGGGTTTCAGTTAATAAGTTCTCAGCTATTCCCATTTAATTATTATTCTTTTATTATTATTATTGAATCGCTGACAATTCTTTATTTCATTTTTTGACGATCTCTTAGGAACAAAAGCAGCTGGAACATCTGAGCTCGTCAAGAAATGTCAAGCAACTCAATTATTTACAGGATTGTTTATCTATTCAGATCCAGGCTCGGCTCTTCTCAAATGTTCGAGGCAGTCAAGGAAATCAAAATTTTAGTTTCTCACAAAATTCAACGGGAGATCTTTCCATCAACACTCATTCACTCCGTGCATTTTTCAGTATACCCTAGGATGATTTCGGCTCTTAACACTTTTACAAAATAAAACACAGAATACATTCGAATGGTGTTGCCGAAAAATGATAAATTACTATTTAATTATTGGATTACCATTGAATTATGATGTTTCTAGTATGAATAACATGGCAGCGTACATTTAAAAATAATAGAAAAACTATGAATTACTATTTAATTAAAGGACTACCATTGAATTACGTCATTTCTACCAAGAATAACAAGGTAGCGTACAGTTAAAGTTAGTAGAGCACTACCGTCCTTACGACAGGTGTTCCTCCTCCAACACTCGTGTGGCTACGAGACGGTCTGGTGATAGAGGACTCGTACAACGGCGACCGGCAGGGACAAGTGCGCAACCTGTTGCACCTCGAACACCTGTCCAGAGACCTGCTGGACGCGCGCCTAACCTGCAGGGCGTCCAATAACAACATCACTAAGCCTCTGGAAACGTCAATCGTCATCAATATGACCCGTAAGTGCCAATGCCTTGGCCGATATCATGTCTTGTTTGGCCGTATTTCACCATTGCTGAGGATGAAGAGCGCGCTCGAGTTGCGCAACAAACGTCGACCTTTTGTAGCTAAAAGAAATAGGATTACTATTATTAGCAGGTTTTTATTTTTATTATTATTAATAGGAGGTTCTGATATTTATTATTATTAATAGTAGGTTGCGTTGTACATTTTTCACAAAATTTATTTAAATTAAATGCACCTTTTTTAGGATACAAATATGGGAGGTTTTAAATGGAATGCTGTTTCGATGTAGCGAGAGATATTAGTGTAATGTAATTGCCATCTCGTTACAGTTACTACAACTCCTGTTCTCAGGTCCATTTAAATGCACAATCTCCGCTCTGGAGTTTTTATGTAAAAAAACTCGTCTTTCCTCTATTTTTGGTTGCACAAACTACTCTCTCAACATTTTATGATCGAAATACTTTATTCTCCTCTATTTATGGTCGAACCCACTTTATTTTCCCCTATTTATTGTGGTTATAAAAATATGTTCTCCAATTTACATATATGGTCGAACAAACTCCAAGTTCCACTTTTTATGGTCGAATAAACTCAGCTATCCACCATTTATGGTTCGTCCTCGTCTCTTGCAGTATCTCCACTGACCATCAGCTTATCAAAGGCCGCCAGAGGACAGAGTTACGAAAGCCACGGCCGCCTCAGTGTCCACGAAGACGAACCGTTCGTGCGGGCGGGGATCGTTGAGACCCTCAACTGTCGTACCGCGGGCAGCCGCCCCCCGGCCGTGGTATCGTGGTGGCGAGATGGCCAGCACCTCGTGGACAACGCCGTGCAGGTTCGTTAAAATAAAATTAAATTTTTTCCTTGTGCCATATAGTCATTAAGGCTCAGTTAGGCAGGTTAGTCAAAATAAAATTAAATTTTTTTTCTTGCGCGATTCATTCAAGATCAGTTAGGCCTGGCATAAGGGCGTATCAGTGCTACGTGTAGAAAGTGTGCCACTGTTTGGACAAATGTGGACTGCACTCATAGTAAAAAATGTACATCGGTACTCACTGAAGTAAGTGACAGAGAGCGCATTTTCTCGTCGGCGAAAACTTTAAGTCACGGACAGACAGACAGACGGACAGACAGACAGACAGACAGACAGACGGACGAACAGACGGACATGGAGATGTCAATAGCGCTTTTTATCCATATATGAGAAAATGCGCTAAAAAGCGTCAATGGGTCGGATTTGTTTTACAATTTGACGCAGTAAGTTTTGGCTCTTGCTCTCTCCTGCGAGAGAACGCTGGTCGGGAACAGACGTAAACACGGAAACAAATTCATACTGTGCTGTGAGTTGCATTTTTCGAGTTTGAGTAACAAGCAAATTTTAAAATATGATGGGGATAAATATTATTGCTTGTCAAATCAAGATTATCGAGGCATACAATATTTTCTACTTTTTAAAACCCTTCTTAGTTCAGGTAACATTTGGCAATCATTTGCATTATTATTCAGTAACTAATTAGGCAATAAATCTTACCAATGCTATTACGAGCAGAAAAGTTACAAAAGCTCGAAATGCAAATCTTTTCTTCATACCATGCTCCAGTGGCAAAAGATGTAATCGAATTATTTTAAGTTCAAATTAAAAATTCAGTAAAGAATAAATATTTTAGGAGGATTAAAGTGCTCATCGATAATAGCACATATATAGTTTTGTAATTAACCATATTGTAGCTGCTCGGTTTTCGATTAATTTTCTGACGAGCACAGCACGGAGTGAAAATATTCTTGTTCTGAACTTTCTCACTTTAACAAAAATTCTTGTTTCCGGCAAGATAAAATGAAAATAAGTTAAAAATTTATTTGTCTATTCAATCTATGCTACGTTGATTAAGCCAGGGGACTTGAAAGGTTCACAGGACTTGCTCATTTTTTATTGCCAAGTTTCTCCATTATCTGTGAGGAAGAACAGAGCTGAAGGGTAAGAGCTTACACATTTCTTGGGGAGCAATTACCCTAACGAAATTCCCGGACCGTCAGGGCTGAGCCCAAACGTCGATGAGCTCGGTTTAAATTTATACTGGGTTTGCTAGGCCACTCGATCGAAAAAGAACATCATTTCCGACTTTATTGTTGAGTGAAAGTCTGATAAACTTTGGCCTTATTGTATCCTGAGGTATGACTCGACTATGACTCGGCCAAGTCGAGTCATACCGAGCATGCAGGGGTCACTGAGGCCACCCTTAGAATCCTAAGCCGAAATAGACGTAGCGCTGCTGATTTAAGCGTCCTGAGTCATACGCAGCGCCTATTGCAGAGTCTGGTCCGCATTTAAACTTTGTTAGGGTTTAAGGAGCTACTATTTTCGTACTCCTGGCTTGCACAAGAGTTCCAACATTTCTTGGGAGCAATCAAGCAGCTTCTGCTCACAGTCCCTGTTCCTCATTTAATGAGGGCTGAACAAAGATCGTTTCATTATGAAGCGACGCAACAACTTCTATTGCTGTTGCACGAGGGTAAATCTTAAATGGTTTGGTCCAAACATTTCCCTCGACTGTCGACGAGCAGTTCTTTCCATAATCCTGCACCACATAACTTTTTAAATAAAATGGAAAACTTATTCAGAGGTTTATATCATTTTAAGTCTATATAGGATGGCAAAATTCGTTACTTTAAGCAGGTTTCATTAAAGACCAGCGACCGCGAAGACTCACAACGACAAATCAGAGACTAACGCAAACGTCAGAACCATCTATTACGCGAATCAAACGACCAGCGGTTATAAAGCAGATGAACGGATCAGCCAATCCATCGTTCGCAACAACATCGGAAGCGTAACTATAAATAAAATGAAACTACAGATGTATCATATAAAAAGAAAATACAGAATCTTGCAATGAATAATAACCTCTGTAAAAGTTTTCAAGGGACATATGTGGTCTCTCTGAGTTTTTCAAGGGACAAATGTGGTCTGTAAATATTCCTGCTATAGAGAAGGTTGTAGACTTCTTCCTAATATGAACTACATCGGGCCCACAACTACGACATTAAGCCGACATGCCACCTTCAGTCTGGTGGACCAAAGAACCACCTGACGGAAGCCCACAACGAGACCATCACTCGTACGGTGCTGGAGGAGTGCACCAGCGTCGTCATGAGATGCCCCGACGCCAACCAAATCGCGATAGCTGAGGCCCTCATCATTAAGGAAAGGACCCCAGCCATCAACCTTCAAACTGCTGGATTTATCGAAACCTCGAAACTGTTTCAGAGCAATTTTAGTTGCTTTCATTCTTGATTATCTTCATATTTTCGTGCTTTGGCAATTTCTAACAAAATTGTTTTTTGAGTAGTATCCTATTTACATGATTTTGTACTTCTTTCGATCCAAGTTACCACGTTTTTCTTAGTTTCGCTTCGTCTCAGTCTGTCATCAAAAATTCAAACCTTAATTTAGAGCACTTCTGAAGATCCTAGGAACTTGAATTTGGCATGCATGCTTATGCTGCCTAACAATTCAAGATTTGATCATCAGAAGTACTAATTTAAATTTTTGTATAAATAAAAAACATAAAAAATGAAAAAACCTAAAAATTGACGGTTGGTTGGGAATCAAGTTTTTTTTTTTGTCGAACATCCAGAATTGCCAACCCTGGAAAATGATTTGAATTGCTAAAATTGCTAAACTAAATAGTAGAAAATAAAATAAATAAATAAATTTAAAAAAACAAGTTTTCTTAACGGAAAAAAAAGGAAAATATTAACTCTTACATAACATTAAAGTTATTTAGAATGTTATGTAAGAGTTAGTTAATGTTTTACTTTTTTGTTCGTTAAGAAAACGTGGTTTTTAAAAGTTTTTTTTTTATTTATTTTATTTCATCACTCAATGCATCTTGTAACGTGATAATGAATGATTGATACATTCAAAACGTTGTTAACGAAGTAAAAATATACATCGGTACCTTGCTTTTCGATTTACAAACGAAAAATATAGTCCGATATATTGAAAAAAACTTATAAGAAAATTGTCAATAAAACCAATTCTTTGATCTTCAATGAAATCATGCATCGAAAATTGGTGTAATTCGGCAGAAGATTTTCTAATATACAATTAAAAAATCAGATGATTGTTTATAAAAAGCATGCTCTGGTCTTCAATCAAACTTAGATAAAGAAATGAATCGGGAATCATTTTAAAATTTCTGACATCGTCGAATGACCTCTAACGTATAAGGAATGCTGGGTCAAAAGAGTGAAAATCAAATGCATATGGAGCTCAATAGTTCAATAATTTATAGCAGTCGTGCAGGAAGAGGATATTGAATGATCGAAACGAACATATTTCCTAAAATCTTTACATTCTAAAAAATAAACATAAAATAATTCATTTATCCATTGTAAAAGATAAGTCAGTGGGAGACATTTTTATTCGTCAAACAACTACGATTTCCTTCGACGTCCACGACGAGTTAAATAGAAGCCTGACTTCAATCACGACGTTATCAAGACTTCTCTATTAGCGCAGGCTGTTCAATGGCAGCAGCTTGCAGGCTCTGTGCGATTTTATGTTCATTGCTAGGGCGTTCTAATTTCCATAAATGATTGCGTAAACAAGCGCTAGTGATTGGAAGTGCCTCCAGTAAAACAACAATAATTTTATGAGACTCAGTTAAAACTTTCCTCAGCTTTAAATTAATATCGACGGAATCAAGATGGCGAGAGGAAACATTCTTTCAATTCTCCTGAATTTTCATTATGTTGAGTGCGGTGTCTGAGATGAAAGTAACTATGTTAGAAATTATATAAACATCTTGAATGATGATGTTTCTGCAGGAAAACTGTATCTGTATCGGGTTATACGCTTGAATCCGAAATTTTCCTTGAAACTACATTATACAGGCATTCATTCTTCCTACATGATAATATTTCTCTTATTACTATGATGTTGTGCAGAATTTTATCGCAGAAATGCGTACTATATTTCCTTATCTCGACACATTTTCATATATTTTACACACATCTTTCAAACATTATCTTCTTCATTTCCATAAAAATTTCTCTCGTTTTCAATGGTTGCATTTTCTTGCGTCATCAATATATTTTTAATCAATATATGTATATATTCATAAAATCGATTTCGTTATTTTGAAACAGTTTATCCACAATTGAATCAAATTTTCGAACTTTTTCGTTTGCATATCACTCATTAGTCAATAAAATATAAATTAATATAATATGATTCCTAATTAATATTTTAGAGCATGGAGCGTCAATAACTAAAGATTTTGGATATTATGTTGAAAGGAGTGATACTGGCATCGCTTGGAGAGATGTCTAACGTAATGAAGAATATCAGGAAAACCTGAAAATGTCATGATTTGAGAAATAAAACATGTAATTGACTAATGGAAATATAACTGTAACATGTAACTGACTTATGGAAATGTAACTAAACATGTAACTGACTTATGGAAATGTAACTAAAACATGTAATTTGACTATGACTAATGAAAATATAACTATAACATGTAACTGACTTATGGGAATGTAACTAAAACATGTAGATGACTTATGGATATTCAAAAGTCAAATTTAAATTTCGTATCAATTCTAGCATAGAGAGCAAATTAAAGATGATTCCATTATGAGCAGACCTGGTCTTCACTACCAGTATCGCCACCGCGTTCATAACCAAGTTACTTGAAATGAAAATTTGTACAAGAAAAACATGCATATGCTAAAGTTGCAGGCAAAAATTCGCTCAAAACGGCATGTTGATAACGTTTACAATGTTTACGCTCAATGTTGACAACGTTTGCAGGATGAATTAATAGCTCTGTCAAATAAATCAGATATTTTATTGTGACAATACTTGACGTCAATTGGTGTAATGAGAAAGTTCTCCACGGTCCCAAATTCTTATGCGAGTATTAGTAATAATAATCAACTTCATATACGTATATATAAATTAATGCAACAATAAACGTTTATCGACAAATGAGAATGAACCTGTACGTGCATGAGAGTTCACGTGCCATCTCATCAGAAAAACAAAAATTACCTTACCAAAATTTATTTTTTTTATAAATATGTTCATGTATAATTCGATAAATATATTGTAAGTTTGATATAAGTTCCAGGAACTTTACTTACACATTGTTTGTTTGAATTTACCATAATGCTCCACACAGAAGTTTCAATTGCGTACGCGAGGGCCACTTGGCAGCGTTGCATGCACCTAATGCACCTCTTCTTGGCGCTCCACGAGTCTTTCATAGACTTTAATTCAGGGGAACAAGGCAGTCATCAAACGAGCTGCGCAAAACCTTTCATGTTTGCATATTCAGAGTTATTTATTTGTTCATATTAATGCAGTTTTTTTATTGCAACGTTATTTGCTGCATTTGACTGTTCAGTGTGCAGCAGTACAAGCATTTTGGTTCAGAAGGAAAATTTATATGATTTATACTGCGGTACAAATCACATCCATTTTGCTCGGAATCAAAATAATGAGGCAGGATTTATAAGGAGATGATATCATAAAATTCCCTTTATGAACAATATTTTTATCCTAGTTTGTTTGTTTATTCCTTTGCGGGTTTATGGAATTAAATCTATTCATGAAAATTGAGAAGGGAAGAGAAAGGATTTAATATACTTTAAAATGGAGAATGCAATTAATTTTCACTTTACAAAAGTTTTGTAAAGATTAGGCGCATCATACAAATATGAAATTTTCTTCGTTCATAAGGCATTTGCATATTCATGCTACCTAATACATACCCATTAAGTTTCGATTTGCATTTATTTCCTTACTTTTCGACAGGTAAAGTATTGGCATCTATCCAATCTAAATAAATCCTTTGAAGAATCGCTTCACTGAAGCTCGGCCTGCTGATCGCTTAGGATGATTTGATGTATCACAGATCCACTTCGATAGTGGATCTGACTGCTTCAACCACTCCGCCAAGATCCCTCATATCAACTAAAATTTCTTGCAATGAAATCAAACCTACATTCAGGGGGATTTTTTTTATCGTCTGGTATTAGTGAATGAATTGTATTTCGTGTGTTCATGAGGAGACAATCTATTTTTATTAAAAGAGTCTGACGGAACCCAATTTTACGATGTGCATTAACATTCGGCTGGTCAATAGCGACTATAATAATTTAATGAATGAAAGATATTATCTTAAGTCATCGGAATTAAAATTAGTATGTAATAAAAATACTAAACTTAAATTCGACAATCACTTGATCATAATGAAATTGTCCAATATATTAATCAAGTGACAATACTTGGTGCAGGTGGTGGAACCGAACCTAACGACATCGAGCCTGAGCCTGAAACCTTCCCCCGCCGACCAGGACGTCGTGATCACCTGTCGTGTTGAGAATCCTGCCATCCCTGGCTCCGTCATGGAGGAGTCCTACAAGCTGAACGTGCATTGTGAGTTATGGAGGAGTCCTACAAGCTGAACGTGCATTGTGAGTTATGGAGGAGTCCTACAAGCTGAACGTGCATTGTGAGTTATGGAGGAGTGCTACAAGCTGAACGTGCATTGTGAGTTATGGAAGAGTGCTACAAGCTGAACGTGTATAATGCGTGATTTTTTAGACTTTATTGAGCTAGAAAAGGGCGGAGGGGAACTCATAACTGTTCATTAAAGTTTTATTTCTATTTCAGAAAAAGCGATGTATGTGATTTAGGTCAAGATGCGGTAAAAATAAATGGTATTTGTACTGAGGTGCCAATAGATAGTGGTCGACATGGCGCGGTCCTAGTTAGAAATTCAGGACTTAATAAATAGTAGGCGAGTGGGTTCTGAAATAACAAATAAAACGTGAGAAATAACATGAGAAACTTTTCTGGGCGAATCACCGTTTTAGCATTGAATCATTTAATTTTCAATTTTCTTCAAACCTGTGGGTATCAAATTTAGTTTGACGCTTTCGACTCAAGTGTGAGTCCATCTATCTTTCGTATTTAGGGCTGCTTAGCTGATATTAACTTAATTTCATACGATACAAATCTTGATATCATCGTGATGTTCACAACCTGCCATTTTTATAATTAAATAATTCAATTGCAGTTAATTATAATACGAATAATTTAATTAATTACTTGTTTATTATTTGATTATATTAATAAACATAATTATTGTAAAAAATTATTTATTTATTTTATTACATGGTCGAGGGTTTTTTCTTGGCCTGCCGACTCTCATTCTGCCTATAATTTTTGGAATATCATGAAATTCAGTCATAATTCACGTGTGCTGCGGCAAGAACATGAATAGCGAGGCCACTTCCCAAGATAGTAACAACTTTTCTTGACGAATGTTTATAGTTCCTATGTTATCGTCCAGTTCAGAGGAGAAAGGCAAGGAAATGACAAGGATGTTATAAAGCGATTGCATAACAACAGGATGTTATGCAATAGCCTATTGTACGGAAAAATAAGTCGTATTTACATTTCAGGCGAGTGTGGTTTCACAATACATAGGTTTGTATGGACGCTTAAATAGAACAATGTTTTTTAATGCACTTACGTAACTAGTTTAATTAACGTATGTGATAAATTCTGAGCCTACATATAACATTTGTCTCATCCTATGTTTTACAAATGAAATGAGGAATAATATTTTGGCCTTTTATGCGATTAATTTGGCGTTTGCTGATGGTTCCTAGAGAAATTCCTGAAAGATGTACGCTATAATTCCATAACTAGTTTCAATATTTTGAATAAAGCTTGTAACAATTATTTAACCTTTCATCTACAATTTTTCAGGCTTTGCTGAAATAATTTAATCAGTAGTAATAAAAAAGGAAGAAGTAATCATGTAAAATGAGATAATCAGATATGGCATAAATGCTGGGATATTATTTATTGACACGATCCTTAAATTTGTTCAATCTGAAATGCGTTTTAATTTAACGTACAAATTCAATTTAACCAACACTGGAATTGCACGAACGTCAAATCTACTAATTCAAAGACTGAAAGAAAGTTTATGAAACTCGTAAGAATTCGGGTATTTATTCTTAATTTCTAACGATTTACTTTTGCATTTATGTTTTCTTTTTCCTAATTTTGTTTTGCTTCAAAGAAGCAATGTATAGGAAAAGCAGAGAAGAGTTAAATTGACCACCACCATTTTACGATGTTCAATCAATGTCGTAAATTTACGTATAGTTATTTTAGTGGAATTTATGTTGAAGTAACACTTAATTACAAGTATTATTCTATATGGTCATTAGCTGGTAGTTTCTAGAGATAATTTTCCTTTATTTCAGTTACCAATCAGGAGAAGTATATATTTTTGTAGCATATATCAAGTATCAAATTTAAATGAATCAGTTTTATAAAGAACTTCATAATTATTAAACAATCTTGTATTACAAACTGACTCGGCTTATCCATTCCCCGTTTGAAAATTATCTTCGTGAAACCATTTAGAGAATTATTTACTTGCATTATCATTTATCCTGAACTATTTTGGCTGCTTGCCAGAATATAATAGATTATAGGGGTTAGCGCTGCAAGACGTCGGCAGAGTTTCGTGTCCAATGTTGTACCCACGCCATATTACATGTAACTTTCCTCCCTAAATTGCCTTGTAACGAACACAGTGCAGCTAGTTAGCTAGGCAGCCGCTGGTTATGAAGAGTCTACAACGATCACTATATTTTATATATAGTTTACAAATACATAAGCTGCTGATGAAATTTATACGGCATAGCTATGCACTAAATTGTAGTACTGTTTTTTTTTGTAGTTTCTTCATACTTAAATTTTGATTATTCTGGTTATCTGGTCGCCCAATTGACGGAAAATAACTATTAAACGTAACTCCTTAATCATCAACATATTTTCTGTGTTCGCCATGAATGATTGTGTAAAGTATAGCGCATAATAGGTCATTCTTGAAAGACATGCACTTTAATGTTAAATATTTGATTACAAACTAAACCTTGAACTACTTCAAAATTTTTGCAACGCACATTGTACACAACATGTTTTTCTGAGGGATAATTAATTTTCCTTTTGAGGTACAATATTAAATTATTGCTCAACAAAGTACTTTCAATATGTCAGTCCACATCTCATTTTCTTGAGATTTAATATATTTTGGTCGTAGCTAGAGCAAGCCGTGCCTAGGATACAACGAAACTTTATTTCGTCGAGAATAATCTGACAAATTTCTTTGCACTACAAACAAGATTAAATTTAGATTTTAACAATTTTCGTTATTAGCAGTTGATAATTCTATGAGAAGAAAATTGACTTATCAGTACTGAATATAACTGTTGCAGAGAAGTCAATCAAATCTACCTTCGACTAGGAATCAGTTTATTTTAAATATTTTTACTGCTACTCGGAGTGACATCCCCCGTTCCATGTAGATCCTCCTATCACGACGCTGCGGGTGGGGCTGAGGCTGAACCCCGGCAGCGTCAGGGAAGGTTCCGACGTCTTCTTTGAGTGCAGCATACAAGCCAACCCCCACACGACCAGCATGTTCTTCCTGCACATGGTGGGTGATGTTCAGGCCACACGACCAGCATGTTCTTCCTGCACATGGTGGGTGACATGAAGGCCACACGACCAGCATGTTCTTCCTGCACATGGTGGGTGACATGAAGGCCACATGAACAGCATGCTCTTCCTGCACATGGTGGGTGACATTCTGGCCACATGACCAGCATGTTTTTCCTGCACATGGTGGGTGACATTCTGGCCACACGACCAGCATGTTCTTTCTCCACAAGAAGAAAACCCCGCATTAATGTCTGTTCGGTTCCCTCACATGTATTTCCATTCAACCCGGAAAAAACATCAGCTTATTTGATTGCTTTCAACCTGGCTTTTGACGTTCCGTTTAATACATGTTCATTTAATCATAAATATGGATCATTCCACTTCGCATTGCTGAATCGCTATGTTGTAAGCCTGACGCTCCTTTAAAAAGACCAATCATGAGTTGCTGTTTCGTAAGGACTCAATTGAAGCGGTTAAAACACACTGTTCATGATGAGGACTTAATATGCGTAAATACTTGACTACATTTGCACACATCTCTGTCCCGCAGAACGAGACGATCCGACACAACGTCTCTGCCCGAGTGATCGTGTCCAACCAGACGCTGGTGCTGCAGAGCGTCTCTCGCCAGCAGACCGGCCCCTACCGCTGCGGTGCGCGCAACGCCGTTGGTCTCGGAGTTAGCGAGCCCGTGCTGCTGCGCGTTCTTTGTGAGTCCCGCAGGAGAAATTACCAGTGAAACAGATTTGAATAAATAAGTTAGAAATATTTATAATATTTGGTTTCATAATAATTTTATTAATATTAAGCACTCGACTTTGCGAAGACAATTATACATAGTTTTCGTTTTCACGTCTAGGTACCTATGCCATGCAATTATAGTTCGTACATAGTTTTGCCAGCCATCTCTCGGGATACGTTGAATCTCAGTCAAAGCTGCAAAAAAGAAAATTATGTAAATGAGAGTCACGGTTCTACGGTTCAGTGTGAAAGGAAGATGACGAATCTAGGCATCAGAAAATAAAATCATATCTGCACCATTTCACCTATGTAAAAATGTAATATTTATAAATACGAACCAAAATTGAGCATTAAATCAGAAAGTATCCAAATATCTCGCGACCTTCCATAATATTGCCATAAAAAGCAAATAAAATTCAATAAAGTCAGTATGATATTTTACTCTTCGTTTACTTCGCGACGGTGGCGTTATTTCCTTCTCACTTCTACTCCTCGATGGCATTAAGAGATCGACTCAGACAAGCCAATTACGGAGCTGCGGGCTTCATATAAGCAATTAAACTCGTCGCTGAAACTTGCATGATCTGCTGAGCTCTCACGCGCGCGTCTGTCTTCAATCAAGCGCTGTTTCAACAAGTCTCTGTTCAAATGTCACCAAGTTTGTTCTTATTTAGGAGCCATTACTGATAAACCGAACTGTGCCATAGGTAGGCTAGTTACCCATACGTGTTGTTGAACCTGGTATTTGATGCCAGTTTGATACAGAAACTGCATCCAAATGTACTTGAATTATATGTTGTCTTCTACATGCAATGCAGTATACATGCTCGTGTAAATGTAATACTTTATACATTTTTGCGTATATGCATTGCTATATACAAACTATTGTATATGCAAAGCTTTATACATGTCTGTGTACATGCAAAGCTTTATACATGTTAGTGTGCATGCATTGCTGTATATAAACAATGTACATGCAAAGCTTCATACATGTCTGTGTACATGCAATGCTGTGTAACTGTCATGCCGCACCTCATCAGTTGTATTGAGTCTGAAATGAAAGCTTTGGGAGCTGGAGCGTCTTCAAGTTTGTTCGAGTGCCTCGCTATGAGGGAACCAAGTATTGAAATCAATTACGTGAGTGCGTGTCCAAGTTTTCTTCAACCGAACGTGCAAGTTGAATGGGACACAAGTAATTAGTTGATCGAAAAAGTGAAAATAGGAGTAGATTGGATTTATGGAATTATTCGTCTAGATAAGTGAGAGGTAATTATTTATTCATATAGAGGATAGTTAATGCAAATACTGTTAAACAGCTTGCATAAACATCTCGGAGCTCATGAACTTTGGTTGTTGTTTCGAGCAAAAAAGTACACGACGAGGAAGTCTTCTCGGTCGTGTACATGAGCACGGCCGGCTTAAATATAATTGGACCGTAAATTGCAGATGAAAAATAAAGAGCAGTTAAGAGCAAGCACCAACAATAGCAGCTTTTGAGCACTGAGCGTAATGAAGTCATTCATGATGACTAATGTGGCACAATATTTCAACAATTAAAATTACTCGGAGCTTCGCAAACATTTTCTGGAGGAACTTGAAGTAAGAAACATGTTGTAAACAAATGTTGTAATTGAGCGAAAATTCTAAAGACAGGAGGAAAAACTTAATAATAATATACATTTCCGTGTCTTTTACTTCTAAATTTATCGTCTATTTATTTTAGCATCCTTAACCGGTTTTTCTGACCTGCGAAATCTGGGGTCCCTGTATATTTTTATTCTAAAGCCTAGTTTAAATGCCGCTTAAAGTTGATATCCCCCAAAATTGTAAATAGATAGGTTTATTTGCTCATGTTTACCTCATTCTTATTTATTTTTATTCGCCAATGTATGTTTTTTAATTTCTTCAATGTGAATTTTAGCTTGCTAATTATTTGTACATGTGTTTTAGGTATTTGTATACTGACGATGGAGCTGGACTCCAAAACGTTTTCTCTCATAAAAAATGGTGATTTATTTGGCTGTTTTCTTTGCTTCTAAATTTTAGATTAATTTGCTGATATGAAAATTGGTAACAGGGAGATCTTGGATAATATATAATAGGTACAGTAATAATAACTTTGGCAATGTGGCCTCACCTGCAGTGAGGATCAACAAAAAGATGATGACCAAGTAATCACTTCGAAAACTACGTATCATATTTAAGCATTGCTGCCCAGCTAGGGAGAAAGTTAAAATTTCCTCAAAAATAGAAATTGTAAATTTTAATACTCTTTAATATCACTCAAAATTTTCCAACCATGTTCGTGGTAGGATTTTAGAAATCCTGGGAAATGAAGGCTGTGTGGACATGGTGGACGTTTTGTATAATTGGGCTCCGTGATAGCTTGCTGGCCTCCAACTAAAACTTTCCGCTGCCCCAGCCCTCGCTTTTTATTTTGCCTTTCATCCAAGTTTATATTTCCTCAGTTGCTCCCTCGTTTTTTCTAAAATGTTCTCCTAAATTTTCGCTGAAACTATTCCGTTAAAAAACGTGAATTAGAATGCATTTTGATTGTTTTATTTTTTTTCAATTTAGATATATAAAGCCTATGATGGTTATCTAATATATAGGAAAAATTGTTTATGCTGGTAGCCATATGAGATTTCAACAAAAAAATTATATGCTTGATTTTAGTAATCAGTAAGTAAAATTGATGAGGGCATATGCAACATTAATTTCGTAGTCATGATAATTTAGTTAAGTTAGGCATAAACGAATTACTTTTTCCTGTGATCTGCAACCATCTGTGATGGTTTATTATGTTAAGCTCTCATGTTAGGCTCTGGTTTGAAAATTATCCAATTGAGTTGAACTACTTATTCATGGATGCTATAGAAAGCTGCGGTCCAAAGGCTCGCATCATTTCACGTTAAACTCTAATTATATGAGTTCATCAGATAAACTTGAATTTTTGTTCTTTTATAGCTCTGATTTGTCTTCTTTAACTTGATAGCTTTAACATTGACTTTAACTGGATAATATATTTTACTACAATTTGTGACTTACTCAAAAATACGTTCCCTCAATATTCACTAAAATTCACTTTGAGTAATTTTCGCAACATTGATGGCATGCTTTAAAAAAATAATATAACTGTTTTTTGACCTTGTTGTATCGCTCCAAATGGACGAATTACGCATATTTAATAATACAATTTTCATTTGATCACAGACGCCCCCGTTTGTGCACCGGGTCAGAAAGTTGACTACGAAGTCTTGCGTTACCGAACCGCGAACGTTTCGTGCACCGTGGACGCACAGCCCAACAACGTTACGTTCACGTGGCTTTATAACAATACGGGCACGTTACTGGATGTCGGAGAAGGACGTTCCACGTCACACAACAACGTCAGTATTTTGCACTACACGCCGACGTCTCCATCAGACTACGGGACTCTGCTTTGCTCAGCTAAGAACGTCATCGGGGAGCAGCAAGAACCATGCGTTATCAGCGTGACTGCATCCAGTGAGTCGCTGGGCTTTAAATGTACAAATTCAAAATTTATGAACAAATTTAATGTACAAAGCCCATTAAAAAATGCTAATGACTTGAAGCACATAAGACCTTTCTCGATTGATATCTGAAATGGACATAGAAATTGATAACTTTAATTCATTGCACAACTCAAGTATTTTTAAATAACGCTTCACGCTACTTCTGTTTAAACCTGGTCGCTTATGGTCTCAGCGTGGAGATTTAAAAAAGATAATGGGATGGAAAGTAATAATTTTTCACGTCTGTGTTTACAAATTTTACTTTGATTCTTGAGCACAATAGTAGACGCAACAGATGAAAGTCGGTAGCTGTAGCTCCGACAATTGTCAGCTGTTATCTTCGTCATGAGTTACGTAAAATGAGCCTATGAAAAAAAGATGATTGTAAAATGAGCCTATGAAAAAAAAGGTTAAGGTTGAGAATTTTTATTGAATATGTACTAATACTGCTCACTCAAAACGTCATTTATTAGATCATGTGGACGAGGAATTGACTATAGAACAAATAGTGTGATTTAAAGTTATTTTGTTTTTTATACCTTATCTCTTTATTACAATAACTGTTATTACTCGTGTCCGTCTGAACTCCCGCAGCGGTATTCAACTGTATCAATGTATTGTGTCCCTACATATCATATTGGATTATATTTATTGTATTGTATCTTTGTATTGTATTTTATTTTATCATTATTAACTCGAATCCCGCAGAACTGCCGGAGCTGGTATTCAATGGCATCAATGTATTGTATCACTACATATCATATCGGACTATATATATTGTATTATTTCATTGTATTGTATTATATTGTATTTTATCATTACTAACTCGTATCCCGCAGAACTGCCTGAGCTGGTATCAGACTGCAGGCTGCGAGCGCAGACTAGCACTGCTGTGATCGTGACGTGCGTCAGCCTGCCCAGCGAGCTCCCCACCGCCTACTACATGGAGGTACTGCACTGAACTCTTCAAAAACATGTCGTTCATAAGTAATTTTAAAAAGTATGGTTTATAAGGTAAGTGAAGAAAATCTATCAATATTTCTATACGTATACATGAAACATCGATGCCAGATCAGTGATTTTCAGGGATTCTAAGAAATGAATCACTCTCGTCCTACTGATTTGAATATACATAGAAAGTTTCACTAATTAACCAACTAGTGATGAAAGCTGTTTGAACATCTCCTGGTATTTTTTCGTACATTAATAATGATGCGTCCAATTGCGATAACCTGTGCAGTTTGTGCTTTACTGAGAAATACCATGCATAGAGCATATTGCCTGGTTTTCATTTTACTTCTTAACTATTTTTAGCGCATTTTTTCATTTATGGAAAAAAGACACTATTGTGCTCGTCATGTCCGTCCGTCTGTCTGTCCGTCTGTCTGTCTGTCCGTCCGTGACTTCACGTTTTCGTCGACGAGAAAATGCGCTCTGTGTCACTCACTGCAGTGAGTACTGAGTTATATTTTTTCTCTTTACGGTTCCTCAACAAAGACCTAATTATTTTGTACAAAGAATTTTAAATCTAGAACTGCAATTGTGAGGCGATCACTTGTTTGTTCAGGTGCGTCACTTCGAGGAGCTGCAGTTCGTGAAGCGCGTGTCGAACTCGACGCCGTACTTCGTGGCGGACGGGCTGGCCCCAGGCACGGACTACACGCTACACGTGTCCGTCGTCAGCCCCATGGGCAACTCGACGCCCATAGAGCTGCAGGCCTTCACCATCAAGACGGCAGAGAAGAGGATGGGTGAGTCCTCCTAACTCCGCTGTCCAATAGAGCTGCAGGCCTTCACCATCAAGACGGCCGAGAAGAGGATGGGTGAGTCCTCCTTACTCCGCTGTCCAATAGAGCTGCAGGCCTTCACCATCAAGACGGCAGAGGCAATGGGTGAGTCCTCCTAACTCTGCTGTCCAATAGAGCTGCAGGCCTTCACCATCAAGATGATGACCAGCACTAAAAGATTTATCATTTAAACAGTCTTAAAAAATGTTTCATCCTCACTGAGCGATAATAAAAAATTAGATACTCCTGATCAATTTGCACCCATTCATAATTATAATTTAGGCGATGAACTGGATGGAACCTAATTTAGCTTTAAAATGAAAGTATGGGAGACCATATTAATAGACCTTCTGTGGTCTTTTGCTCAATACGTTAATAAAAAAACTAATAAAAATAGATTAATAGGCAATAAATAGTAAATGATCCAAAACCCAGAATAAACCTATTAGTAATATACGCGATTAGCATGATCAATTTTTATTTTATTTCATTTCATCTGACGAAGACATTCAGCTTCCAGTATTCTTGTTCGAGGCTTTTGCTCAGCAAGGAATGAGACGTCATCTGCAGATCTCTCACGATCCACGACCGCCAGGCAGACGAATGCGATCACGCATCTCTTACATCAGGCTGATTCTAGTGAATGATTTGCCAGACAAGTGCGCATGGCACTTCCAATGCATGTAAAGAAGCTCCCTTCAAGATGAATGTACGCAGACGGCTCATCTGGTATCACCAAAATTCAACTCAAAACAAGACGATCGAGACCGAACCTAAAGATGAACTTTTCGTTCCGCTTGGTCACATTTTTGAAGTACTTCTGGTTATTAGAATGCTGATGTCATGGAAATTAGCGACTTAGTTTGCGTGAAAATTCTTACTCATGTGCAGGTTTACTCATGATTTACTTATGATTCGGAGACGTGTGACTTTTTAATGTACAACGATTAATAATATTTATTCATTATTTTAGGTCAATTTCCACAGTTGAATGAAAAGTGGACAAATTTAATGACTAAAACTAACTGCTGGAAGTTATCCAGGAAAGTTTTCAGAGCACTTTTAACATGACTTATGAGACAACAACGTAACATGAGCTCGACCTCACTAATCAACAGACATTGAAATAATGTTGATTGAAGGGTATTTCAACGAAATAAACTCGTAATCAACGTTTTTCAACGTCATTTGCCTGGAGGGACCACTACAAAAACACTTGTAATTATTTACGTAAAAAGGCAAGTCCGTACAAATTATATATCCATACGTTAGTGCCTTTGCTGAGTCTGACAATTTTTTATTCATTGCTTATGACATTGATGCAGCTGGAACTTTATATTTCATGTAACTTCCTGAGATAAAAAGGAATTCATGTATTCATATGAGCCGCGTTGATAAGCTTTCCAGTAAGTAATTCTTTTCTCGATAAACATCAGTCGCTATTTTGCAAAAGCAACTTATGCTGCGGCCAGCTCATTAGGTCCTGCCAACATCCAAACGTGCGGTAGCCGTTAGCAACTACATTCTTTGCACATGTTGAAGCCTTTACCCTACCGCTTAAAAATAAGCAAGGAAAAAGCAGCTTAAAAATAAATTCATCCTTAATGAAGAAAAGGCCGCTTTGAACCAGTGGGCCAGATAGGGGCATCCTATCGCTAATGCCTTTGACTAAACTTAATAATGGTTAAAATAGGTATATATAAGGACTTCATTAAAATTTGAATCGATGTTAATACACAGAATTGTAGGTATTAATTTTTATCATCAAAGATTTTTTTGACCTAGGAGAAGGCTTGCCGAAAGAGGCCAGTTGTGCATGAATGCCAAAGTATCAATAAAATATAATTTGTCTACGATATTAAACAAACTAATAAATTAAAATCAATCGCTATTACAATTTCTCAACAAAAAAATAGAGAATGGATTTTCGTTCAATTCCGTCAAAAATTAACCATGCATTTAGAACACTTTATTCGTGTAAATCGCTATTATTTTGCAAGTGATTGCCGATGTACAATCTCTAATTAAAACTAACTGACCATTGATTATCGTTTTTTCTAATTTTATTTTACCTAAAACCAATTCTAATTATTTTCATTACTAAGCTTGAATAAATCTGTACTAAATTTCACGTAGGTCTTTCAGGGCAGTGTATGTAATTTGAACTGTGTTATCGAGGAGACAACGACTCTCGGAAAATATGAACAACTTTCCCCACTACTGCGTTTGTTTTGTAAAGTTTTTGCGATGAAACTTGAATAGAAATCGAGGAATTTAATCCGGGATAATGAGGGTTTCGGATTCATTCAAACAGCGAGCGTGAACCGAAAACCATTTCATGATGAGGAAAATTTGAGATTCCAATCTGCATAGTTTTACATAGATAATCCCTGCAGTACAAATAGACTGAGAAACTCTTACTGTACAACATCATACGTTTATTTATGTAGGTGCAAAATCATATTTATGCCGTTTAAATATGATGACAATCTTGTGGATAACAACAGATATAATTCATTTATTTGGAAATTTTATCCGTGACATCTGACGGTAAGATCGCGAATCTATATATGCAATTTTAAAGTCAGAATTGAACGCGAATTCAACGTTGAAACAACGTTGTTGGGAGACTTTCCATCTCTTCACAAACTGACGTCTCCCCTGACACATCACACGTGATCGTTCTTCACTCAGTTTTTCTAAACCAAGGATTTCCTTCAATGAATAAACAGTTCTAAGTAAATATAATTAACAATGAATAAATAGAAACAAAACACAAAATACATAACACCCTAATTCTAATCTAACTTAACCGTGTGTTTTCATCACTCTCAATTTACTTCACAAATCCAATAATCGAGACCAAATATTAAGTTTAAATATTGAGTTCAGATATTGAGGTCTTCCTGAAATAGAACAAAAATAGCGCTTGAAATAACTAACTAGAGAATGAATATATAATAAAAAATAAATTAACACGCAAAAATAATCAATTACACGAAACGATTCACTTCTAAAATTGAACAATCACAAATATAATCGCAGAGTTATCGATAAACGTGCCTCCACGGCGAGAACACTTGATACAATGGTAGACAAACCGCAATACTGCTGGAGGTCACGGCTAAGGTGATTGAAAACTGAAAATGAAAAACCAAAATCCTAATACCTAATATATTGCAACTTATATATTTTATCTAAAGCGATAAATCTATAACCTCTACAAAGTCGAAATGTACGACGTTGGAAAATTGACGTTGCTTCAATTTTCTTTCTAAACTAATATTCAACGTTAATTCAACGTCGCTAATTTTCTTGTTTCGATGTTGATTCAACCTGACATGGCCTGCTGATAACGTATAATCGTTGACGGCTTTAAATAAATTACAGTTAATGGTGCCAATCTAAGTATTAAATACATGTAATGTTCAGATGAAAACATAAAATCTATTAAAGTTTTCGACTCACGCTAAAAAAAAGTTGCAAATCTGCACATTTAAATAAGTTTTTACCGCGTCTTAACATTTCATGTCAGTCAACATTCGATTGTGTAAATTTCAAGCTCCTTTAACAATTATTTTTTTTTCTGAAAAAGTTTTAAATCTATTTGAACTTAGGTTTAATTTTATTTATTTCGAAGTTAAATCAGACGTTATCACTCCAGCAATGCAAGCGCACTGGCGTGGCATCAATTGATGAATGTTGTTAAATCCTTTAGCCGATAGCGTACAAAAACTTTCTCTTCAGCATGAGCACAAACTTGCCAAATCTGCGCCATTACACACACAATTCGAACGTTCCTACAAGCTTGCGTGTCAGTGACTGGAATGAGTGAATTTGCTTGAGAATTCGGAAAATTTGTCTCCACTTCAGAAACTTTGAATGAACGCTGTCCGCTTCAGAAACTACAAATGTGCACCGCGCGCTGGAAGTTCCCTTCAATCATTGATAACGGCCAAGCTTGAATAATTCTCGATCCGTCCAGGCTTTCACGGGAGCAATCATCGCCTGGAAATCGCGTCTGTAGTCCCTTAAATGTGCGTGCTATGCAATCGAGACCCATCGTCTTGGAAGCAAAACGTTTTTGCGACAGTCGTTTGATCCTCGGGAACGTTTCCAGAACGATCGTTCTTGGGGGCTATCGTTTCCCAAACGGCTATCTGATTGTGCGAATCGCTTCCATCCGCAATACCGGAAATCACATATTTTACTATCTTCTAGTGGGGTAATGGCATTGTGAAATGGCTCTGAATGGCATAAAGCGGCTACGACTGGCTTCGCAAATGCTCCTAAAATGTTTTCCCCTGAATGGACCCTGAAAATAAAATTAGGTACAATTATTCTGGTCGCTAACCAGATGGGGGAATGCACTGAATATTGTAATTCTGACTTGCAAGTGTAAGACTGAAATTTTCGTGACTTTTGACGAAGAAAATGAACTCGTGGATTCTAGCTGCAACCATGTGAGTTGAGTTTCAGAACAATTTAACATTTGTTACTTATTTTTAAAAATGTTTCGCTAGAAAGCATAGAATTTGACTTGATACCCAAAATAAAATTTTTGGTGGAGCATCGATGATTATTGGTGGCTAATAGTGGAAATTATAGGTGGAGCACCGATGGCGCATCGCTGCGGTATCGATGGAATGTGCGGCATATGTTCCACCTAAAACCTGCCGATGGCCATCCTAGCCGAAAACTCTTCTTCCATCAATAACTACCCATTGGCACCGGTGGCGCATCGATGAGCCAACGATGGCCACCTTTAAAATTAATTCGATCGAAAAAATTTCGTTAGTTTCAAATCCGATGCATTTGCATTTGCTGATATTGCTTTCTGACGACTACGGATGCACATCAACCATGGCAGTACAAGTACCAATATGTCAGACATGTAGCAGGAACAAATTATCACAGTACCATAAAAATACCTCGTGAGAAATCGACTTGAAGAAAAGCCCTTACCTGCAGCATTTGAACTCCATTCTAGAAGCCGAGCCTCTACCGTTGAGCCATCGGAGAGAACTTGGCATTCGAGTCATTTCAAGAAACTTAATAGAAGTATTACAGGTATTAATTTTATCAAATGGCGAAAGTTAATGCTATCACCGTGATGATTTTGTGGATCCAGGAACCATTTTATTTGAACATGCTGCTATATTCGAGTACACAGCCGCTGAAAGAAATTTCGTTTATCCATAACGAACGATAGTTCAGCTCAGAGTAAAGACTATGGGAAATTGCTTGATAAGTATAGAAGTTTCATAATGTGAACATGTCACCACCAAATTTGACATGGGTTCGATTCGAAATATTTTCGCCAATAATATTTTTGTGTGAAATAAGGAATTGATATCACTCGATGCTTTTGAAATGTTAGGCGGGAGATACCTACACCAATTCGTGTCAATATTTTTCTCAAGCCCAATCTATACTTTTTTGCGTAAGAAATATACCGAGACTAATTTATTAAAAATGGGGATTTAAACTTAAAATAACTATCTGACGGTAAAAGAAGATTACCCATAAATAAATATATTTTACTATTGAAATCAGCGACAGAAAACTAAATTTTCACCAATTATGTAACGCATATAATCTATTTGCGGTTGATTATAAATAATCGATCCTGTTTATTTCATTTGAAAGTAGCTCCATAAAAAAATGAAAACTACAATATAAATGTTGGCATGCAAATTAATATTATATTTGATTTACATCACAAAAATGAAAGCCTTTGCATTAAAAACAGGACATAGAATAGCTGGAACGCTGTTTAACAGGTGATGTGTACAAAGCATTTCCTTTGCTCACTTTAATAGAGAGCTTGCACCGCACTCGATGTTTTACGCGTAAGTATACCGACAATTGCTTAATTTCGCATGCCGCGCACGTGCTGGACGTATGGTACGATTGAAAACTGTGCGTTGAAAACTTGGAACTCAAAATTCAGTACTTAATGCAAATACAGTCATGTTATAATCGAATTGTCTTTTGAATAATGCAAATACTGTACATCTATGTTATAATTGAACTGTATTTTTAGTGATGCAAATACAGCTCTGTTATAATCGAATTGTCTTTTGTTTGGTAACTAAATAAATGTTACAAGCGCTCGAGCATGGCCGCTCGAGCATGGCCGCTCCAGCTGGAATCTCAAAATAAAATGATGATATACGAGTATATCTGAACAAGTTTGAGAAAGAAATTTGATCACTTCTCTTTCAATTACAGTTTAAGGTCAAGGAGTTGCGGAAAGCGAAGTAATCTTTAAAATCGTCATCCTATAATAACACATCCAACTGGTACCACTGACACGACTTCTCTACACTACTCTGCACTACTCTTCACTACTCTGCACTACTCTGCAGTACTCTGCACTACTCTGCACTACTCTGCACTACTCTGCCTTACTCTGCACTACTCTGCACCACTCTGCACTACTCTGCACTACTCTGCACTACTATGCACTACTCTGCACTACTCTGCGTTATCACAGACACGAACTGCTACTAATTTACAGATCAACGGTCCAGTGGTACCAACACTAATACGACACGCGGGTGCAGCGAACTAGCGTTTTTCATGTGGATGTCGTATGCTTTTTATTGCACGGAGCAGAATTCGTTTCGAGCAGAGAGACGTGGCACCTGCTCTGGACGAGAGAATTTAACCTGCGGTGGCTGGTCCAGATTCTTACAATGTCTGCAAGCTTGAGGAACATGAGAATTATTATGAAATTTGTGCCTCAGCCCATGACGTGTGAATATTTTTATGAACAAGGGCAGCGACGGTCTTGATCTCTCGAAACTAGTAGAGATGCACGGAACATAATCGTGCATAGAGCAGACGGCGCGTAGTGACTGGGTGTCTAAAATAGATGTGGCAGATAAGTGGTAGCGAGACTAACAATTTAGAGTAATATAAATGCTAGGATGCAATTGAGTAGTTGCTTATTATTTTGTAACTTAACATAACGCTTATGTGTGAGGCCGTGCAATTTTTCATTCTATTCATTCTATGAATAAACGTATTTTATTAACACCAAATCAGAATACCGTTAAAAGTGAATTCTGGGTGAAGAAGTAGATCATAAAAAACGGGTGAAAATTGCAGAGCCTTTGTTTATATAGGAACGAAATTACCATGAAAGTTATAAATTCTTAGCAATTCCATTTTATATATTCATGAAATATTAGAGTCATAACAACGTTTTGTGGCAAGCATACAGCTCCACGAAGTTAAAAATAATGCACATGTGTTTCTGAATTACTTCTGAGACGAAAATGTAATCGCAGTTTATTATATATTAAAAATATAAATTAGGTTCAATGTGATGAAGTATGTTTAGTCGTTATTGGCGATTATTGCATGTCCAGTTTGAAATCATTCGTTCGTTAAAAAATGAAATTACGCAGAACTTGGCGATCCTCTTGATAGAAGATTCACAATCAATGCCAACATCGATAATTGCATCCCATTCAATTCGAAACATTTTAAATGGTGATCGGTAACACGAATTAGTGTGTCGTTTTTTCTGCTATGTTCTGTTTTCTTTTTTCGTTCATCCCGCAAGTGTTTTCTTGAAGATTTGATGGGACGTTTTCTCAAGATAGCGAACTATGTGTAGATGTAAATTTTCAATTATTTACCTTCTCATAAATCTCTGAGTGATTAACACATATTGACTCCGAAAAGGTTATGAAGCAATCCCCTCGTTTTCATCATATTATTTATTATGAATATCTTCCACGACAAACCATAAATGCTTTCAGAATGACAAGTGGTGGGAAGGTGCAGCGCTGCATTCTTCTGACCTTGGCTGCAGTACAAACTCGGAAATGTTGTTTTACCAAACGTGATTCAATTTCCCGAGCTCTTCACATGTCTGAAAGCCTTGCTACCTTTTGACAAGACAAGTTTTGGGAGGCGTATTATTCACACTCGGATTTGCAATAGGAATAGAATACCGGAATCCATTATGTCAGACGCTGCCAAAACGATGCGATATGAAGAATTTTTTTTTTTGCTTCGCGGATGGGCTTAAATTCATCCCATGAGCTCCGCAGGTACAGACCAGTGGGAACTGACATTTCTAAGAAACTTCTTTACATCGTTGCACATGATTGTTTTTTTTCGTGGGCTGCTTCGAAATTGAACATTATTGAAAATTTCAATTTTTAAATTAAAGTTTCAGAAAATATTTAGTTTTGGCCATAATATAGTATCTTTTTACAATTCTTGCATCTTATTTCGCTGCTTACGGTTCGAAAGCTCATATTTTTTACTAGGTTCCATTTCTGCACGGCTGCATCCTCCTAAAGATGTTAGATTCCCTCTAAAGTCAGCAAAATCTCGAAATCTAATAGCGTTAAAACACCTACAGGAATGCTGGCGCTAATTAAATAAAGGGCATTTCTTGGATAGCTCGCCTCAGGTGAAGTCTACGGAATTTACTCCTAGTATTTAATTTACTTGGAAGAAAATTAAAATTCACTACATCCAGAAAATTTATTTGCACTGGTTTTATTTTTACTGGAAAGTAATTGTGTTCCCTTTTAATAGTTGCTATGAACATTAGTTGTTGGATTGGGGGAATGGTTTCTGCTACGATGCTCTAAGGTTAAGGTGAGACGGTTTTGAAAGACAGATTCGTTGCTGTTCAAACCTAATTAAGATTAAATACTGTCCACATTAAAAGGAATAATATATTACGCATTATTTTTTTCTAACAAAAAGGTTTTTTCTTATTTAGTGAGTCACATAGGGTTCCGCATGTTTTATTAATGAAAAATATTGCGATAAGTTTCATTTTGAACTCAAGTGGCCGTTTGAAATTGGAAAAATGTACAAAATTGGAACAGTAACTTCTTTTTTAACATAAATTTTATGTGTATATTTTTTGTTTTGGTAATCCCATAATATGTTTAATTTTATTTCCCTGCATTATTACCACCACTCATATGACTCCATAATATATATAACAAATGACAGGTTTCTATTGATATTTTATCCATCCTCTAGAACTGAGTGAAGCTACGAACCCAGCGATGGCATCACCCTCATCACCATCACCTTCAGTATCCCCACTGGTAATGGTGAGCATCATCGTGGTGGTGGCGATGCTGGTTCTCTCCACTATTGTGGTGATGGCCGTCATCAGATGTCACCACAAGAGGAGGGCTCAGAGGCTACGTGAAGAAACTGAGACGATTGGTGAGTCTGGACAAAGGAAAAAAATATGAGAGCTTGTAATTATGTACGGATGACAATAAACATTTCCTGTATGTGCAGTGAGATCCGGATAAAAGGGAAATGAGTTTAACTAAACAACAATAGAAAAAACGGTTCTTGAAATTCTTCTTAAATCTCAACAGTTTCTCGTGTTTCATCTTTGGTTTTCAAGGATTTGATGACGAGGAGAATTTGGCGAAAACGTAAAATTCAAGACAATATTGAACATTGCAATTACCTTGACGATAAATATTGCAGAAAACGGTCACTCAACCATCATTTAAGAATCAAGGTAATAGGGAATGCAGTCTTTTCACATTTTTAATTGAATTGAATTTCCGCGTAGCGTCACTATAGGAGTAAGCATTTTAAAAGTTTAGGGCTCGTACTAGTGCGTTTTCGAATTGGATTGAGAATGTGTGCAATAGATAAAGACTAGTGCAAGAGTTGATCAATTTAGTCTCCAAAAAAGGATTACTTTCAATTTAATATGAATGAAAAATCTTGAAACCTATTTTGCGCTACTAACAAAAGATGCGGTCCAGTTTAATGTTGCATCTCATCTAAAGCTCACTGTTAATGACTAAGAGCCGATAGTTAATTAATTCAAACGACAAGCTCTATTTGTAGAGTATGAGAATAGTTTTCAATCAATTGAAGGTATATTCGTATCCTGCTAAATATAAATAAATTTCTAATTATGTACGATACATGAGCTACCATATTAAATTGACGCTAAAAAATGTGTAATCATATCTTGGATTAGTGATTCTCATTGTACTCCAGCAACAGCAGGCAGCCGAAGCAGCGGGGGGTCTCAGTACAGTCCTACGTCAGTCCACTACACCGGGACTCTGTTAGCTCAACAACAGCAACATGTACAACAGAAACAGCAGCAGACAGATCAAGAGCTGCAACATCGACAGTCGGCATCCATGCAGCCAATTCCCAATGAAGAGACCATGCAAATAAAGCCCGAGAATACGATGGGTCAGCATCAGCTGTCATCCATGCTCCCTCTTAATCACCCACAAATGTATAAAAAGTTTATGAAAATCGAGGAATGTTCTGCGTTAGGACAGCTACGCCACTCACCTCTTCAGGGCGAAGATTTTTTACAGCGTCATTTGGTGCAGAAAGAACTTTGCGATCATTACCGACAACAGCAACATCATCATCAGCAGCATCAGCTGCAGCAATACAAGTCCGAAAACTATCAGAAACTGCAGCATGAGAGGCCAATTGACGCTGCAGCTGCTGCTCAAGCAGTCTGTGGACTCACTGACAAGCAAGTGCCACCGTGTACAGCTGAAGGTAAAAAAATATTCACTTCAGGTAGTTTTCTGTCTCGAGGCAACATAAATGTCAATAAATGGTTACGTTCCTCACACTACTTGAAGAGGTGAAAAACATGCAGACAAGTTAATCGAACTCTCACACCTCATTAGGGCGATTCCTATTTTTGCTGCGATTGTGATTTAGATATTTTGTGCAAACTTAGCTACGATTCGAACATAGATATGAATGAAAGCTAAAAACTCAGCTTAAAGAAAGAATAAAAGAATTTTGCCTCTTTTTTAATTAATAGTCAAATCGTTTAATTAATAGTCAAATCAAAATCAATAGTCAAATCAAATATTCAAAATTAATAGTCAATCAAATTTAATTAATAGTCAAGTTAATAATCAAATCAATCACTCGTACTCATACAGCTGGCAGCAGAGAATATCACCTGGAAGAGCTACGCGTTTCTCTCGCTTCCATCGATGGTCAGCACAACTTTTCTAGTCAGATACCAAAGCAAAATTTCCCTCCTCAGTTCCAAATGTGGCCAAGTTCTTTGGATGCTTCAACCGTACCAATAGTAGCTCCCATATTTTCATCTAGCAACTCCTCACTACTGCCTTATCAATCCTCCTTCGATCAACATACTTTGCCAAGACTGAGGCACCAACTTCAGAAAACTTCCCAGCCGATGAAGGATCAGACTCAACGAAGATCCAGAACGCCACCTCCGTACCTCAGTATGACGGTGAGACTAGTATTGAAGACATCCACAATCAATGGAGTCGTGCGTAATCAAAGCCACTATTAAAAATTTGTATATATTGGCATGGTAACTTTCCTGGAAACATGCATCATTTTTAAGAATCTTTGTTGCAGGAAATCCAACATTTCAAACTCCAGCCAACTAATGAATTTCACTTTGAATATCATCGCTGGAGACACGATTTCCTTTCTCGGTCGCAATGCCGGCGCACAAGTGAGGTCCACTTTTAGCGAGATGGATTGTGGGAGCCATGAAGTTTATTGTTTTTAAGAGCAGTTCTCAAATTAAACAGAGGGCTTGTGAGGACCTTGAGTTGTGTTAGGGCTGGCACTCAAACCGGCACTTCAATAACTTCGGGCGTCTAACTTTTCTCAATGTATTAAGCTGGCTGCATGGAGGTTCTTACGTTAGGGGGGTGGTTGTACCTTGGCGGCATGTGATGATGATGTGATGTTCACATCATGAGTATGGGGCGGAGGTTTGTGATGGGGACATGGGCCTCTTACGTTCCGCGTTTATGCAACGCAGGGGTATTAATGCGTTCAAATTTAATGGATATATGCAATGAATAATTCAGCTCTAATATGAATAATTTCGCTCTAATTATATATGAATGGGCAATGATCAATGCCTCAAAATAAATTTATAGTTCTATAATTATTGAACTATTAATTACAGTATGATTCATGATTATGAGAACTCCTTCTAAACGTAAATTGCTTACGGAACCGACGAAGAAACTGAGTAACCGTCAAATCGTTGTATGGTCTTTAATATATGAAGAGTTTCTCCTCGCTGATCACTATTATGGTATGATCACAATCTTGTCTGAAGCCTGAGTCCTTGAGTTTGCCTTTGGTATTCGCCTGGTATCCAGGGCTTCAATTACCCATAGTTTATTGTTAATACAAGGAGCTTACATTAGAGCAAGGGCTGTAAATAGTTATTTATAGAACAGCCATATTGGCGGGCTCACCATGCGTGCGCGGATGCTGCAGTCCAGAGCGGCGTGAGAGGGAACGGACTGGTGGAAGATATTTTCACCGAAATTATTATCTCTGCAGACTTTTTTATCGCCAACTCCTATCACGTGGAAATAAAAACAGGCCGCTGGTTTCTGTGGTATGTAGATCGCGTTGTTATATATGGTGGAAGAATTTTCTAGAAATAGTTCTATTTCACTTCTATTATGTTCATAAGTTAATTTCAACATAATTTATGGAGAAGCAGTATGTAACAAGTTTGATATGTCTCGACTACAAATCACACACTATCCTTTTTCCAAATTGTCTTCTCAACTCTCCATGCTACTGCTCCGCCTACAGACTTTAAATTAATAACTAAAAATCAAATGAGAAGCAAGTTCGGTTCTCACTGTCAGTTTCCACTGATGTTTATCATAAGTTCGTCAAATAAACATGAACGACAAGAAGCAATATTTATGACGAGATATAAATAAAAAATCGTTCTCGTGTAAAAAACATTTACAAATTTACTCCAACATTACTATAATTAATTTTTATACTTTTATTTATTTTTCCAAGTCTCCAATAACCGTTCAATGGGCATTTTCAGGAATGCATTTAATTAATTTAATTTAATTCATTTCCCACCAACTCATTAACCGTGTCCGCCGTTCTGCTCCCAAACGCCATGGCCGTATTTCAAGAGAGTAATCGAGCTCGCTGCAAATAAGTCATCGCTAGGCTTTAATGGTCCTGAAGTCGAATTATTTCATTCGCGTCACTTCTGACGTCCACGCAAGCTTTGCGTCTGTGCACGCCAAACCTGGAACAATTTCGAAGCGAAATTTCCAATAATATTTTATTATTTGTATATTTTATGGTGGAAATCGTAACCAACCACGCATTCCATTCAATGTGTTATCTTTATTACATTTATCCCAACTCGATGAAGATTTCTTTCAATTTCACTCGTGCGTGGCCCCTCGTTCGTGTGTGTTCCCTCGTTCGTGCGCGGCGCTTCTTTCTTCGTGCGAGCAACTTTCTGAACAGACGACCTCGCAGTCCGACTTCCTCTCGGCCAACTTATTCAGCAATTTATTAGGCCCTTACGTAGCCCTACTCGAGAATCTAAGGAATGTAGCCTCAATTGCTGCAAATCAGATGAAATGGGCAGATTTGGGGAGAGAGTCTGAAAATCTCTGATTTTAGGAAAACTTTTCTTAGATAGTTCATTTTCTCTAAATGTTCTGTGATCATTAAAAGGTCGCACTGGAGTGCTTCGAAGGCTCTTAAGGTCACATTTTTCAGGTTTTAGACTAGCCGATATAATTTCATCTTGCACAAAAAGTCGCGCCTGCTTTCCCCGGCACGAAGTTATTTAATCACCAAAAAGATGAGATTTTTTACGGTCACTCAACCATTTTACTCAAATCCTACTTTGCAAATGTCACGAACTTTTTATTCTTTCAAACCGGTGAACTTTAGCAGGAAGAAAACATTTTTTCTGATTAATCTGATCGTTCGTGACCCTGCTCCTAAGATGTATTTTATATTGGCAATCGTTTTAAGCGTGAATGCAATTCAAGAAAGACATGGGTCCCGGTAAAAGCAAATTTTTCATGCCTAAATTCAAATTTATTTGATATTTTTCATGTTCATTGCAGACGCAGGGGCCTTTCGGATCAACAGCGAGTGAGTCAGGTAGCCTTCAAATTCCTTCACCTACGCCTACGTATACACCTCCAGAGGCTTTCATGGAAGGTACATCCTGCCAGAATTCAGTGCGAGAAAGGAGTGCGTGCAACCAGGCAGATAATTGGGTAAGCTCTTCGAATGGAAGCAAATCAGAGGCCTTTGACGCCTCCATGCTGCCTGATCACTTGCCCAGCGTCCAGGTTAACCCTGGTGATCCTTTGAACCGTTCTACAATGCCATACGTCAGTCCTATTGAAAAGATTAACCATGGTGATACTCTGAACCGTTCGACAGTGCCACGCGTTAGTCCTATTAAAGATATTCAAATTTCAACTTCTGCCCTGGCTGGCAAATATAAATCCTCTACCCCGATGTCCAAATCAGATGCCACAAAACCGCACGATGAATTAAAAAGTTCAGCCAGCAGTGACCCTTCCGAGGGTTCACCGCATGGATCAGTTGATACAATATCTGGTATGAACTCAACGACTGGGCGATATCTTACAGCTAGCAAATCATGTAATCATCCATCTGAGCCACTTCATTGTGAGGATAGTGTTCACGTTCCTCAGAAGCACCATCATCATCACCATCACTCGCGCCACCAAGAACCACCGCAACCCAAGTATCCCAAAATACAGCACCAACCACACAGCATGTGCGAGCAATCACAAGAAAATGTATCGAATTTGATATCGCAAGAGTCAAAAGTGAGTAATAATCTTCCAGTGAATAATATAATGTGCCACTGTCAGTCCCAAAGTGACGTAGAAGATAAAAGAAGGAACAAAAAACTATTTTCGCAAAACCCTGATCGCACCAGCGCTTCTGAGAGCTCCGTATAGCGAAGAGATTTGTGTTCAATGCGTTTTCAAGATGCGCTGCAAACTAGCAGTGTACACTAAATACCATAAGAACTGCTCTACAGTAATATAGTGTACACTAAGTACTATGAACTGCTGTTAATTACCGGTTAAACTATTTTTACCTAAGTTAAATGAGAGTCTGTCGTGCTGCAATTCGAGCTGCATGATGCTCGACGTTAGTTGTCGTAACACTTCATTTAAGGCATTGACTTCTCCTTAAATTGATTCGTCACAAGCGTATTGTAAGCATGTTATGGTTGTTTGATCGTGTACTGAATATTGTCACAAATGAGATGTTTTTCACAGTACAATACAATGGAATGAACTCGTTATGATTCCTGCTACATCTTTTTCACATTCATCATCTCTAGGAAGTTCATTTGTTACTCTGAGGGAAATAACGACTTAAGTTAACTTTATTCAACATTTAGCGTATTTTTCTATTGCGCGGTGTATTTTATATGAAACATTATCAGCGTTGATTGTAAAAGTTAATTGAAAGTTAACGAAAATATTAATACTATACTATATTGAAAATATAGTTACATTAATACTGAAAGGTAATGAAAATGAAAAGTTAATGAAAGTTAACTTATGAATAAGTTAAAGAAAATATTTATATACCATATTGATGCGCAGTTTTCACGGCACTCTTCATAGATTTTCTAGGATCAACACACGTATTCTGAGCTCAAAATTTGTCTCATCATTTTCGTGATGTAATAGTCATATGTATTTATTTTGTACATGATGCATTATTTGTCCCATATAGACTAGTAAATGATCAATAACTACGTCGTAAAGAAATCTCAAAGAAGAAGTTACTCTGCGTATAAATGAGTGTGTATGTCGATGAGCCAAATTTTCGTAGTTTATTCAACAGACTTAGGAACTTATCAGTTCCTATGGGCGTTCGGAACGTGAAATTTATTTGTGAATGTACTCGAATAAATCTTTCAAGTCATGGAAAACGGAATAGTGAATATCACTGAAAAACTTGTTTCGACTTATAAAGTAGGTAGTTTTTAACAATGGGACAAGACATTTCCGTGAAGACTATTTTGTCGAAAATGGTGTCCAATCCTTTATATCTTTCCAGTCGCCGTTTCGAAAATTTTCAATTAATTTTCAAACTTGGTCTCTATTTGAGCTGTGGCGTTGACTCAAAACGCCATACGATATAATTTGAATGGATTTTCATACTTGAAATGAAAGAGCGTGGACTGTTGGAAACTCTGCTAATGGAGACATGAATTCTGAAACCCGCTGTTTTTTATTTGTTTATTTTTATTCAACTAGCCTCGTTTTTTAATCTTTATTTATGATGTGTAAATGTTTACCAAAACTAAAGCATATAGTCTCTGTTATCCCTAACGGGTATTTTGTTTTTCCCTAACTACATAGTGATTGAGACATCAAGAAATGTCTGTCGAGAAAAAAAAACGGTGAAACAATTTATAATAACTTGGTGCTCAACGATGACGTATTGTAACTGAAGATTCAGATGGTGATTGCCTGCAGGATGTGAAAACTTTCTGCTGGACTTTCTGGCGCAGGCTTCAAGACATTTAATTTTCTGCTCATGACCTGGACAATTTATCTCCATTTATAGCTCATAATTTTGTTTGGGCTCACTGTGGCTGCTATGAAATTCCAGTTTTGTTGCCTCTTTAACGATATAATAATTTTAACTTAAAGTGCTGAACTTTGCAACGCCAAAATTTTTCTAATACGCTAACAAAAATTATGAAAGAGATTTGGCAGAAATATAAATATTTTCTTGAAAAACTAAAGATTAAAACTTCAGTAACTTTTGTTTGTTATGTTGCACAAAAGTCGTTAAAGGAATTAGTGTTG
This sequence comes from Hyalella azteca, assembly GCF_000764305.2. Taxonomy (NCBI): domain Eukaryota; kingdom Metazoa; phylum Arthropoda; class Malacostraca; order Amphipoda; family Hyalellidae; genus Hyalella; species Hyalella azteca. The sequence continues at coordinate 341,858 of NW_025941275.1, read as the reverse complement.
ATATTGAAAGCTATGAAAACTTCAAAGAAGATTTGCCAAAATGTTCCATGAATGATGAATTAAATTATGCTAAATATTTAGAGTCCTATATGCTAAGAAATGATGTTTATAGGTACGAAATTGACTATTATAAGTTTATTTTGTGATACCCAAATATAACACAGTATTTTCTCAACTTTCAGGGACATTCCCGTAATTCATTGAATTTTAAATCCCCAAGCCGTTTTCCTAGCCCATTTGCAAACGGAGTTTTTTATGTGCTGGTTCAGTGTGCTGAAAAAAAAAACATTCCTTGCACATAACGCACGAAATTATTCTAAGGTATAATATTCGTATGCTTCCTAATCACTGTCGTACCAGTGTAAGCAGTTCATGGAGATTTTTGAAACTATTTTTTCCCGATGCTCAGTTAGAATGTCGAATATTACTTTAGTTAAATATATATATACTGTATATATATATATATAAAAATGCGCTAAAAAGACTGTAAAGTTACGAAATATTTGAATTTTCGTGTGCAGAATTTGGATAAAGATTTTAACAACCCTCATCTGGTGTATGTTTACCGTCCCTTGAACCAAGATATTGATTTCGACGAGAAGGCGACGTCCTGTCGCATTAGGAAATAAATTATTCATGAATTTTCTGAGCCCGCGATAAGGTTTTGAAAATTCTAAAGCCCATATGTTCGAATTAAAAAATAATATCAAACACGTGCATAGGGGATGATCGGAAGCAAATCAGTTGCCATGATATTAATAATAATATAATAGTCTGATGTCATACCATTAATTCTTATCCACTTGGCACTTATTTTGACCACAGGCAGACCATAAACAGCTACAGACAACAAGCACCCGTTGACTGTTTGTTGACAGTTGACAAGCACAATATGACTGCCATGTCAACGTCGCCGTCAATAATTGATCTGTCAACCGCTCCATGATATTCAGTTTCCTTTCATGAGCTTCCATAGGAGACTTTTGCTGAATTTTCAGCTCCTAAGGCGTAATTTTGGAGTGTATCTCTGGAAGCATTTTGGGTAATTCTTGCACCTGAAACTTACCAGAATAGTTAAAGTTTGCGCGGCAGACCAAGCTGCAGGCGTGTTCAGCTGCGCCTCTAGGATTATCTTCAGGACTTTGCCGAGCCTTGCGATGTCCAGGATTTTCAAACGTGTGAACTGGCTTCAGCCGCTTTCAAATTTTTTGTTTTTCAAGTCCTTTATTACAAACACATTCATACACGGTTCAAAGTGACAGAAAAAATAATATGCTATTTATAAATCGAGCTATGTTTAATATTTTTATCTACAAAGGGCTATTTTGTCAGTTTCATGCCTAACAAAATTCAAGGCATGCTTCAGCCTCCGCCCCAGAGTCGCTATGCTCGCGTTAGAGTTATTCTGGGTCAGTTGGCCAACTGACCGCAATCAGCGACTAGTCAAAACCTCCTGGCCGACTTTACAGTCTCCTGAGAGTAGAGCAAGAGTTGGCAGAATAAGTACCAGGCGCTGGTAGCTGTCTGATTCGGGGACCGGAATGTAGACCGAAAAGCGGACTATAGGGAAGCTGTTGGACTATGCTCCCCGAGTCCTATGCGTTACTTAATCCAGAGCCACCCTCGACTCTAAATTTAGTTAGGGATGTTAGATTCACATCCCATACTACACCGTTTTCTTTTTTACGAAGCTTATTCAAGTTTTTAGTTTATCCTTCTTATAAAGAAATTATCACTAATTAAATTACAAGTTAAATAACAAATGTGGTTCTACTAATCCAAATTCTACAACTTTTGCAAAAGTCTTTGGCGGTAATTAATACAAAATCAATCAACCCTTTTCTGAGGTTTAGAACTGAACCAAGCGATTTTTCAAATGCAACTGATGAAAGTCAAGGCGTTCTTGCAGCTGCTTTTTGACAACATTTTGTGAAACAACAGGAAAATATGGCATAAATTTTATGCTGCGGTGTCATCATGGCAGTTTGCAGCCACCACTTTGGTCGGACGATGAGAGCGCGGCATTTTTATGCGGCCATCTGCATGTATCCGATCGGCCCTAAAGACAAGCTTGTTATGCGCGCTCGTCAGCAAGCTTATCCTAAGTTGTTTCCGTAAATATACGGCTTCTCGGCCTAAGTTGTGTATTTGCTCTGGTCTGGCTTAGGCTTACGTACGTCTAGCTTAGGCCTAGTTTAGGCTGCTCCAGGAACGCTTCAAAAGTTTGCTGAAAGTTAGAGCGGACGCTACGTAAATTATGAGGAGAATTAAAGGAACTTTGCCTCAAGAGCGCGTAAATTGGAGGCTTGTGATGGAATATAGTATTGCTAAAACAGGGACTTCTCCGCAAATGATTAGTGTAATTTGCAAAGATTGAATCGATGATACATTGCACTCAAGCTATTCTTTGTTACTAGGACTTCCGCTTTTTCGTCACTAGCATCATGAGATGAGCCGTTTTATTTGTTGATGCTAAGTCAAGATAATTACTAAATGATGGTGAACAATACTGTATACCAATCAATTCCCTGACATGCGGCGTGCTTAGTTACGAAATGTTATAATATATGAGTTCGCTCACCAATAAGGTTGAAAAATGAATCGACTCCCCCCAACGCGACATGAAGAGGGAAACTGAACTGATTCCGTTTGACTGAGACTCTGTGCAGTTGTTTGTAGTTCATGCAAAGTAGTTTCCACATGCTTACATCTCAGTCACAGACGGGTGTAAAACATAGTATCGATACGGTCATTTATTGCTCTCTGAAAAAGGAAACTGCCTAATGGATCATCTGAATTTGGTTGATAGCAAATTTAATGCGGGTGAAAACGAAAAAAATTTATTTCTAATATTTTCAGCATAATATTGCTTCAGCATTTCAGTTAAATCCTGTTTTAACACGGAAATTTCAACTGATATTCAGATGTTATTAGCGATGAGCACAAAAGACATGACGAAGACATGACCATGCTCTTCGTTGCATAAATTAGAAATATTACACATCGCATCTGCCGGTACTGTTCAATTTAAATATCGAATAACTTCTTCGGTTATTGTTTGTTTCAAAATATTTATGACTACTGCTTGACCATAGCTTGAAGTACTAAAAAAAAAGAATCGCAAATCTCTGAGCAAGTAAAAGAAAAACAGCCTAAGCAATCAGTTGCTGTCCTGAGAAGACAAAATAACTGCGACAGTCTTCTGAACGCTGCTAAGAATCGCTGCTTCGGGACCAGTTGTGCCAGCTGCAAGAAAATAGTTTGCTGTAAGTCACGGCCCACTGGACAACTGCTGTGAACTGCCCTCTTAAGGCCTTCTCCAGACAACTCTGCCTTAGAACTCTGCAGAACCAAGACCATTCCCAACTCGGTAAACTGAAATATGTGTCTTGAAAGGGGCGTCTTTATTTGCTTTTCACATGTTTTTCACAGTTGGAAAAGATGCATTTTTTCACAGTCATATGTTTTTCACAGTTGGAAAAGTTTGAAAGAGAAGGTCTCTTTAAAAAGGACTTTTTTATGGCCATCACAACCGGACAAATGTGTGTTGATGACAAAGTACTGGAGTACTGCTCAAAACTGGAAAAAACACTGCTGCTTTACTGGAGTACTGCTCAAAAAATCCAAGCTGATTATACAAATCAAAACTTAATGAAATTGTGCCTCCATGAAGTGAATAGCTTCCACCGTGTGAAGCTTGACGACCGCTGACTTCATGAAACCTTTAACCATTTTTGAATGAGGAAGTTTGCTGCTGATGATGATGATGCGAGCCTGCATGTGTAAAGCCGAAGTCCTGATGACATGAAATCATTTGCAGTCTTTGTGCCTATCTGAAGTATTACTTGATTAGACGTATATAGAACGGTGTGTTCTGATACATAAGTGTTAAATGAATGATAAGTATTTACAGCGACAATCTCACATATGATGAATTTGACGAGAAAAAAAAATATTTATAGTTTATGGGTGGCCCAGTGGTACCAAGATTGGAGCATAAAGGCGCGGGTTCGATCCCAGGTTTCCCAGCTCTGTGCATGGGCCAATTTCTGGTCAGAATCGGCGAGGAGGCCGGGCGGTTAAGCACAGCAGAATTTGAATCAATGAGTTGCGAGTTCGAGACCGCAACAAGCTGTGGATGTTCTGCTATGTTAAGAATCGGCGACAGGCCTACAGCCTAATAAACGCTAAACCCGCTATTTATAATAGGCCAATATGCATAATGCATGCAGTCACAAGGAAGTCATTTATAAGATTTAGTTTTTTATATATTGTCTGCAGTTTTCTTCTGAATTGCTGTCAAATAAACTTTGCTTTCAGGAGAGATTTCGTTACTTATACTCTAATGAGGATTGCTTAGTTTTGCAAGAATTAATAAAGCAGTAACAATTTTGCATCTTCAATTAATTTATCATGGAGAGGATATTTATTGATTTAGCAGTAAATCATCGAACATTGTAAAAAAAGAGACAGCCACAAAGATTTAATTTCATATTAAAATATTTCTCTTGCCTCATCGTGGCCTTCTGTCTCAATTAATTTCCTGAAAAGAGTTTCTGATTGTCTGCAACAGCAAAGAATTGATCTTGAAGACCAGAAACTCGTCTCTAGAGCCTCAGCCATCAAATATTTAGCTAGAAAGTTACTTGATTTAGGTCTAACGAGACACATTCTCCAAGTTTTAAACTGCACCTTCCATTTACAAGCCAACTATAGCACCGAGTTCTTTATGACCCACTGAAGACTTATTGCCGTCTATATTGGACCTAATCTACGCCACATGGTCTGGTATTCCTACACTGGAGGTATATGCTTCTTTTTATGGACGAACATCTTACTGGCTGAGGCCTCTCGTCAGTTTTTAGGCCTAACTTATGTCCTAAGTTCCGTCTTTGATATCGTAGGCCAGGAAGGGAGTTTAGGCCAGACAGAAGTTCGTGTGAGCGAAGACATCTCAAAGATGGATGGCAAGACATGATGGAAACCAGACTCCAACAAGTGATAAGGTCTTTGATATCGGCGCTCGAGTTCAATGGTCAGCTTGAATCATCGGTTGCCGTATATCAAAATTACTCATATCCATTTGACTTTTATATCGAGTAATCGAGTATCGACTTTTATATCGAGTAATTTTTATCAAAATTACTCATATCCATTCGTCAAATAATCATTCGGGAATCGACTTTATGTTCAGGTATTTGCCCAAGCAGAATGCAAGTATTATTTATATTAATTGCTTCTTACGTAATTTTCAACCTTAATATAACTATTTCATTAATTTGTTTCCAAAACATAACTGAACCGTTTTAAGTAGATGCAGTTACAAGAAGTGTTTCAATATGACAGATTTCGTTTTAGGAAACTTCAGTCTAGTGAAGTAAAGTGAAGGAATCAATCAATAACGCAAAGGAATCAATAACGCGAAGGAATTAATAACGTGAAGGACTCAATAACGTGAAGGACTCAATAACGTGAAGGAATCTATAACGTGAAGGAATCTATAACGCGAAGGACTCAATAACGCGAAGGAATCGATAACGTAAAGAATCAATAACGCGAAGGAATTAATAACGTGAAGGACTCAATAACGTGAAGGACTCAATAACGTGAAGGACTCAATAACGTGAAGGAATTAATAACTTGAAGGACTCAATAACGCGAAGGAATCAATAACTTGAAGGACTCAATAACGCGAAGGAATCAATAACTTGAAGGACTCAATAACGCGAAGGAATCAATAACGTGAAGGAATCTATAACGTGAAGGAATCTATAACGTGAAGGAATCAATAACGTGAAAGAATCAATAACGTGAAGGAATCATTTTCTAGGTGTAAAAGCTTCGACTTGTTTCCAATAGCCGCAGCCTCCTTGATGCCCTGAGGGGTCCTGTCCGAAATTGGCACTCGGTCTGCTGGCCTATTTGTCTCAGGAGGTCTGGTCTTCATTACAAATGTCCGCTGGGGAACATGTAGAGAGTAGACTATAAGAAGACTTGCAGTCTTATGTTGAAGACTCCAGAAAACTTAGATCATCACAACTTTTTGGTGTAATATAAATTTAGTATTTTGAATATTTTGAACGATCAAATAACTGGAAAATTTCTATAACAGCGGTAATTTTTATCGCAAAAAATACATTGGTTTCGAAATTTTTTATTCCATTAATAGTGGGCTAATTTTTTGCCAGCTACAAATTCCATCGCATATTGTGTAAATAATAAATAATATTTATGGTTCTACACGAACAAAAAAAAAAACGATTTTAAATGTTTCTAGAGGTCATGCACAGTGCTATATAAATACAAATGTTGTTCATTAAAACGAAAATACAAGCAAAATTGTTCATGCAAAAAATTGTTTATTCGAAATTGGATTCAATAGCACATGTTGGGATTTAATTGTCTTTGAAGTAAAGTGCATTTATTTACTCATGTAAGCGGTGTGTTAGGTTAGGTTAGGATCAAGTGTCGCTGCCTGGCAAAATATGACAAAATGCTCTGCCTGACACATAAAAATACAACTTAACCTAGCCATTCAAAATTTGATTCAATAGCACATGCTGGGATTTAATTGCCTTTGAAGTAAAGTGCATTTATATAATCATTACCGTTCCATATTTTATTTTTATTTTTAAGAATTTCTGTTGCAAGCCTTGGATTGCCTTTCTGATACGAGCTAAATGTTTGATTTTAATCCAAAGGTAAAGTAAAATTCAGCGTAAAATTCTGACATATATTTTTTGTTTACAAATTATTTCACTAATAAACTTATAATAAACTGATCCCACAGTAACTGCTGCAGCAACATCAGTGAAGCTACTAGCGTCTACGTCGTTCAGTTGAAGGTATTCATTTATATTATATTTGAGAAAATCTTTTCCTACTTGAACACACGACGCTTGAAAACTCGTAACGGCTGTTGGATTCCTGTTTTTCAGAGTTCCTAAACTTGACCTCGGTTTGATCCTTTCAGTTCCGCATCCATTAGCAGGATTGCAAAATATTCATGAATACGAATAATACGATCGAGGCAGTCTGCTATGAAGCTTTTTGTAATTCACTGGGTTTTACGTGCCGAGATTCCATTTATGATGACGCTATATTTCGAAAATTTAGTGTGTTTTTGGTGCAAAAAAATAAAAAAAATTTCAGGATAGAAATTAATTGGAAGAAAGGAAGAGAAACATGAAAACATATTTTTAACATGAATGAACGATGGCAAAATTATGAAGAGATCTACGCAGGGCATAACAGTGTAACCTGACATCCAATAGGCAGTACACAACGTATAAAGTTGCAAAAAATTCTGCTAATTAAATTATTTAAACAATAAATACATCTATATTTATTCACAACTGAGTGAGATTTTTGGGTAGAAACTCGGGAAAACTCCCCGTTTTTGTACCCAAGTGAACATCATGAAGCCATTCAGAACGTTGAATGCATACAAGTCATCGAAACATTTAACATATCTTGACTAAGGAAGCGCAGAAAGATTCCCATTTTTCATAGATAGATTAACATATAAATTACATTGGTCTTATTTCAAGATCTAATTTTCTCACTGATATTCTGTTAACATATTCAGATGTTTAAATAAAATATTATAGGGCGTGGTGATGTGCTCAAGACATCCCTGCACTTAACGCAATTAAATATTCTAATATGTTATAACAGGAACAGATTCGCTCAGTCCAGCAAATTGGAACGAAATTGCAAAAATGATGCATCGCCTAATTGATTAGAAGCTTTGATGTATATGAAGTCTCATCAAACTCCTTCATTTGGGATGCTTTGAAGCTGAGAGGGTGATTTTAGCGAGGAATAATTGCGCACGAATATGTCGCTCTTATTGTGCACGACGCATGTCTCATTTGCGCACCATTCATGGAGAGATGTTCACGCGACTGATAAATGATAAGGATGGGGGACAAGAAAATTACTGTCACGACTGCACTTTTCCAGTCATGAGTGCACCTGCGGACCCAAAAATTCCTGACTAGGAAAAAGATACCGAGTTAGATATCGACGCATAGAAACTTTTTTGCTTGTTTGGTTTCTTGTGGTGCCGTAAATGCAATTAGAGTCATTGTAAAAATTGTGTCAGGATGGTGAATATTATCATTAGATTATCTAGTACCATTCGGAGAAAATAAGCATGAAAAAATGTAAATTGTACACCAATTGATTAACAGTTTGAGGCATAATTCGAATTCTGTCTAGGAATACACGTTCCTCTGGTCATTACCTAACAACAACAAACACTTGCACTAAAAATGTTCTTCCGCTTGTAACGTTGTGAGGCAGAGCCTCGGAGCGCACAACGTAAAATGCCGTGCAGCGTTAAATAATCCATATTATTTGTCTTTACGAAAGGTCACTCCCTTGTTTCCGATTGTAAACCCACCATGTGACCGCCAAGAAAACTTCTGGCAGTTTTAGAATTGGAGGCGCAAACTTTACTACAGACTTTGCTTGCGAGATTGACTATTTGTTAGACCACCAATTAGCTTCTGTCTGAGGTCAATACTTTTTTCTACCAGCATTTATAAAAAAAAAACTGCAGCGGACGTTGTGAACACTGGGGCTGTTTTTATTTTAAATTTGTTCACTCAAATTACTGCAAGACTTTATATAAAATTTTCTAGATCTTTGATCCTGCAATTTCAACACCTTAAATTTTAGTTATCACGAATAAAACTTCAAAGCACAATAACTTTTCAGACCTCAGATAGTTCAACATCCCAGCCAACCGTAATGTCGGCTGGTATAATTATATTGTAATTAGAGTCGGTCAAACGCTATACAAGCAGGCACCGTATTTACCAAATTCAAACCGATGGCCACGCCTGACAGCAGGAACACTAATTACCAATTTTAAGCGCCAATTTGTTGTTGAATTTCCAAATTCAGAAAAGAGATACAGGAAGCAGACCAGCACACGTAATAATCACATTAGCACCACTTTCAAAATTGACTACTTCTGATAAAATCAGAACAAAGGAACTATTTATGTTAACAATTAAATTTGATTAAATGTGATGGCTAATGTTGTTGTTGCCCCAACCTCTTTTATTTATGTTCATCGCCTGTTCTTGCAATGTTCTCTGTTCTATTGTATTGTCGAAAACTGTTTTCCGACGTGGGCTTCAAAGATCACCAATGTGTGATCCGCTCGCCTGTCTCCTGTTTTACATCATTCAATAAAAACAATGTTTAATACTTGAGTCAAGAATTCTAAATTTGTGGATTGAAAAACTTGAAATAATGCGTGATAAGTGCATTCGGTGAACGCGCGTAAAAACAAAAGAAATCTTTAGCTTTATTATAGCTATAAGGATAATAGGATATATATGGAAATTTTCATAAATAGGCTGTTCGAACAATTTTTTAACGGCAGTAAAATTTTTCTAATCTAACAACTATATTGTTACGATGGTTATTAGAATTATTGCTATTGTATATATTACTACTGCAAGTTAGCTACGTCCCTCCTCCAGTCTTCCCTGAAATAAAAATTTAACTGCACCCGCAGAATGTGAGAAAATGACCTGGGAAAATGAGGCCTAAAAAATGACCGAGATTTTGAAAAAGAAACGCGAATCAACCAGATAACAATCACACAAGGCTAGACTGAAATAACACAAGAAAGTTAGATGCGATAGCAGAAATACACCAGAGATGTCATTTGATAAAAAAATTTGCGTGCACCCAATGGCATGGTGATGAGAAGCCGTGCTTAAACATTATTAAAGGAGCTGCTCGGTCCGAAGAACTTAATGTTATTGGTGAAATAAACTAGAGAGCCAATAGGTAGACGTGTTAATTAAGTTTATGTTCCAGCTTTTGTGGTTTGTCGTATTCTCTTGAAGGCACAAACTGAAAGTCTGTCAGTTGAAGATTTTTGGTATCTTGGTTGAAGAGTGAACTTGATGAAGTGCTGCGGATGAACTAGCCGGATCAACCAATATTAGCCAATATTCTAACAGCCTGGCCAATATTCTGCACACTGCAGCATCACCCATCATCACAGAGCTGCCAATATTCTGCACACTGCAGCATCACCCATCATCACAGAGCTGCCAATATTCTGCACACTGCAGTATCACCCATCATCACAGAGCGGCCAATATTCTGCCCACTGCAGCATCACCCATCATCACAGAGCGGCCAATATTCTGCACACTGCAGTATCACCCATCATCACAGAGCGGCCAATATTCTGCACACTGCAGCATCACCCATCATCACAGAGCGGCCAATATTCTGCACACTGCAGCATCACCCATCACCACAGAGCGGCCAATATTCTGCAGTCTGCAGCATCACCCATCATCTCAGAGCTGCCAATATTCTGCACACTGCAGTATCACCCATCATCACAGAGCGAGCTATATTCTGCCCACTGCAGCATCACCCATCACCCAAACAAAGGAAGAAATTTCATCTGACTTTTGAATCATTTAACTTACCCATAACTTCATGATGAAATAGCTTATGAAAAGTGCAGCAGTTTTAAATCATTTTCCGGCCCTGCCATTATTATGCGGAGAGTTTTAAAAGAAGAGACTGCGAAGTATGCTGGCCATGAGGAGAACTTCTCTCATTTCACCAAAAAACTCAAAACTTTAAAACTTGCCTGACCTGAACAACTTTTTGGCAGAGATGTGGGGCATCTGAATAACCTTTCAGCATCCGGTGGCGGATGGCGATCAATAGATTCCGGTTGCGAAAGGTTTCACCGATCTGTCTTATGCAAGGCTCTTGAGTTATGCAAATGCAGTCTCTCCGGTAGGACTTATGAATTACGGACTTTATCACAGTCGCGGGCTCTAACTCACAGGATCTCAATAAGTTCTTCTTTTTGATCATGTGTCGCAGAAAATGACGCACAATCAGAAAGAAGTAGAAACCTGGTCAAATGGACGGCCTATTGGAATGGTAAGCAGTTTTCCTCCAATATATCATTCTCTGTCTCGAATAATTTATGCGTAATCCTTTTTGGAAGACGTCAACACTGAATACTTTTTAAATAAGTTATAAAATGATTCATCGCCATTTTGACTGTATTAGTAATTTGTAGAAACGTTGAAGCCATAAACGCAGTGATGTCACTTGGCCTATTATTGAGGGGCTTCAGCCTCGTTCAATTTTAGACTCCTGTTAGGCAGGAAATAATAATACAGATAATTTTCTGATAATTAAAGATAGATCTGCAAAACCAACATGAAGATAATGAAAAGATTATTTCAAATTTATGCGTTAAATTTAAATTTTTTATCCAATCCTTTTTCCGAGTCTTACCACGTGTCTATATACTATTCAACAACAAAGAATTATTTATTAGACGTAGAAAATATTCTGATAAGATAAACATCGTGGTAACGCACCCGAAAAATTTTCAAGTATAATTTGCAGTGCCAGGCTTTGAAGACGCAAACATTGTCAAATATACAGGAAGATTTATTTTGATTTAAATATTTTCCCTGTCGAGGATAAAATGTTCTTGAAGTCTTCAACGTACAATTTTGTCTGCAACCTTTTTCAGTCCATTTCAGCCTTTAGAATGCTCTGCATGGTCGTGTCCGCTGTAGAATATTTTTTAAGCAATTCAATCTCATCAGTTACATTTCACAATTTTGAAAATTTCGCAATCTGTGAATCTGAAACCGGAGTTGATTTATGCGACAAACTCGAGCGCGATCTAATATGGGCTTAAAAATGCATCTCTGCTATAGAGCTCCACAATTGCTGTAACTCGGCAGGCTGCGGCACTGGGATATTTGTCGACGAGCTGCACCAGAGTTCGTCATGGAATTAAAGTCTGGAGAAACAAGGCCTGCAATCACCAGTGAACTCCCAGCTTGATTTCGGTCGTAAAAACGTAAGCCTGCGGCCTTCCTTGTTGATGCTGCAGAGGCCCAGACTCTGCAGACTTAGTGGCTACTGCCTTTGCTTGCTTTTCTTTGAACGTCATTTTAGTTTAGGTTTCGTCCTAACGTTACTTGGAATAACAGTTTTTGTGCAGCAACTCATTTTTTTAAATTTTAATGCAAGTTAAAAAATCATTAAATCATCCTTCGTCTTGAAAGTGCAGTAGTTGAGTTTTCTCACTTTTTCATTGCTTTTTACCATACAAAAATCAAGAAAACAGGAAATCCAGAGTTCTGTAGCTTTAATTTTATTTTGGAGACCGTCGGTGCTCGTCTATTTTCCAAGTTTGATGTCTTTTTGATGACTTTTCTCTTCGTTTTACTGGTGTACTCCAGTTAAAATGAAATAAAACGTGTGCGAAGAGCATAAAATGTCACAAAAAAAGCATTCTGATGTTCATTTCTTGCTCGAGAATTTCTATACAACAAGAAAGACATAAAGCTTAGAAGTTGGCGAGCCACACTATTTTCGAGTACATGAATTACTGAAGGGTTTCGAGGAGTGTTAAACCGAGCAGTTTATTGGGCGAACATTCAACTTTCAACATTCACTGAATGCCAGCTCAGCGCTGCCTGCTGCTGCTACTCAACCCTGCTGAGTACAGTGACGTAGGCTCAATTACAGACTAGCAATTACGACTCGCTGCCGGCTCAACTTACATTCAACTGACTCGTACTGGCACCAATGCCACTTGCTGCCGGCTCAACTTACATTCAACTCACTCGTACTGGCACCAATGCCGCTTGCTGCCGGCTCAACTTACATTCAACTGACTCGTACTGGCACCAATGCCACTTGCTGCCGGCTCAACTTACATTCAACTGACTCGTAATGGCACCAATGCCACTCGCTGCCGGCTCAACTTACATTCAACTCACTCTTACTGGCACCAACGCCTTTCGCTGCCGGCTCAACTTGCATCCAACTCACTCGTACTGGCACCAATGCCACTCGCTGCCGGCTCAACTTACATTCAACTCACTCGTACTGGCACCAATGCCACTCGCTGCCGGCTCAACTTACATTCAACTCAGCTGTACTGGCCCAAGCGTCATTCGCTGCCGCCTCAACTTAAAACATTTCTTTGACTTTAAAACATTCAGCGAGACTGCAAAAATACAGCGACTGGCTCGTCGTAAAACCCACACGAGAACAAGATAGAAGATTTACTTTTCCCCCAGGCGATGTGGTACAAATGACATGCGGGTAGAGTGCACTTCTGTCGTCACCAAACACTGTCGTCGAGCTGTGATGGAAACTTTAATTGAAATGCCTCTATAAAAATAATCTAGTTTACCATAATACCTCAAACTGACCATTTAAATTTCCACTATATTTTTAATTTCATCTCTTGCAAGCCGTGACAGAATAAATTCTAGTCTAACGAAGGTTACTAGGTTAATATGCATTAATTATCTTTTATTTTGAATTGCAATTTTGTGTGTACTTCGAACGTGCGTATACGTTGAACTGCCATTGAATTGATCGACCCAGGGATCAAGTCAATAACAATTCAGGTCAGAATAATGTCCATCCAATTTATACAACGAGAGCTGCTGGCGTCCGGCGTTATGTTTCAGGTTAGCTTTTATTTGTTTTATTTTTCATAAGCCAGTAAACTGACTGTAATAGCTCAGAGCAGGAAATTTGCAAAGAAAAATGAAGAGAAAAACGGATCATTGATATAGATTTAGTATTTGCGGAAAGTTTCACAATATATTCGGTAAAGATTAATTAAATAACAGCTTTTTGATTTACATGACTTTATGAACGCACGCGACACATCATTTCTACCATGCAAAAATCGGATATGTAAATTTCAGATTCCTCTGAAGCAAATGTGTAGCTATCTTTGAGGTGTCCAGTGGAAAGATGATCCGCTGAGTTCACTCCAAAGTCAAACTGTCACCGAGAGGCTTCATAAGTGAACATTATATTTCCAGGGATCTGAGGGCTCGTTGCAGTTAAATTAAATTAAAATTAAAACACACATTAAATTAAAATAAAACACGTCATCTAATAGAGGCTTGCGAGCCACAAACCAGACATTCATTTTGATATTACAGCCTAAATCCTCTCCACTGATAACCTATATATATGAATCAATGCTTCTAAGTCGCAGTTTTTATAATAAATTTTAACACATTATGTTATTACACCGAACGAATAAAGTTTCTGAAACTTTGTTATCTTCCGCTCAGTGAGGCTAACTCGCTAGCACGCTCCACTGGTCCAAGGCTCTACAACAGTTAAATACCTTCGTCTCTTGCATGTATCGTTCCATGATTAACTCACATTGCCCTGATGTGTTACGTTTACACAATTTACTAAGAGATTAAGCAACCTGGCCTTGACGCTTGTGTCACGACAAGGGGAGTGAAGAAATGGCCTGCGTTGTGCACGCAAGGAACGAACTAAAATGTAATATTTTGAATGACATCAATTTTGAGCTCCGTTCTTTGTTTTCTTATCGTCTAAATCTAAGTAAGTGTCAAATAAACAAGGGCACTGCGTAGCCCTTGTGTTTAGTTTCATTGTTTCGCATTGTGACCTTTTCACTCGCAATTTGTTCGGCCGTTACAATGCTTGTATTGTCATAATATTGGATCAAAAAACACGCCGGCTTGGCAGAGGCAAGAAAGCACAACCTACAGACGGGCTGCAAATTTTTCCTATCCAATAAGAGGCGGCGATCAGGCCAATAAAAGTGATGTACTGGACAGCTATTGGCCTGAATGACAGACAGGGTCACAGTGAGTGTCAGGGTGCGCCATAGGACGCAGAGTGCGCCATAGGACGCAGAGTGAGCCATATGACACAGAGTGCGCCATAGGACACAGAGTGTGCCGTAGGACGCAGAGTACGCCATAGGACACAGAGTGTGCCATAGCACGCAGAGTGCGCCATAGGACGCAGAGTACGCCATAGGACGCAGAGTACGCCATAGGACGCAGAGTGCGCCATAGGACACAGAGTGCGCCATAGGACACATAGTGCGCCATAGGACGCAGAGTGCGCCATAGGAGGCAGAGTGCGCCATAGGACGCAGAGTGCGCCATAGGACGCAGAGTGCGCCATAGGACGCAGAGTGCGCCATAGGACGCAGAGTGCGCCATAGGACAAAGAGTGCGCCATAGGACGCTACCATAGGACACATAGTGCGCCATAGGACACATAGTGCACCATGGGACGCAGAGTGCACCATAGGACACATAGTGCGCCATAGGACACATAGTGCGCCATAGGACGCAGAGTGCACCATAGGACACATAGTGCACCATAATAAGCACAGATAAATAATGATCATAATTGGTAATATCATTTTGTGCATTTCAGATGAAAATCAGGTATATAAAATATTTAATTGGCTTTAATTATGAATGTTGACTGTTAAATATGAAATTAAATAATATAATGGTGTGAAAATAAGTCTAATCTTCAATTGAATGACTTGTGAATTAAAATTCCGGTGTCGTGGTCATCTTGATAAGGCTACGCGTAACACAGACTCAATCTGGTTTTGGTGCACATGTTTTTCTTCGATATGTAATAATCGTGCAATAAATAGAGGATCTGAAGTAAGATGAGCGGTTCCTTAGACTTTTTATATGACCATCTAGGCTAAAACTAACAGGATTTTTCTCTATACATTTCGCTGTGATGCCAGCAATCAAAGAAATATTTCCTTTCATCACGTTCGTCCGAAAGTACGTACTTTGAAAAGGAGCACTTGAATACAATAGGTACGTTATGGCTCCTATATTCGCCCAAATGATCGCAGAAAAGTGAGCTGAATTTAACCAAGCGTTATTAAGGAAATCGTTTTGAAGAACAAATGTCATTCACAGAATTTATGATTGCTTATATCCGTAACTTTTGAAAAAAATATGAAGACAAGGCAAAGTCACCATTTTCACGTTGTGGAAAGTTTCAGAAATCAGCCCATCTTCAATTCAAAATTCAATTCAAGAGTTTTATGGAACAGACTATCATTATGTTATAAAAGATTTGAATTTTTAGTTTATCCTGAAAATTAGATAATGGTGCTTCATATTGTTGAAAACTTTAATTTTAAAACTTTTTTAATCCAGCCTCTCATGCCCAAACGCGGGTCAAAACTAGTTTTGTTGGCAAATTAATGAGACGCCGTCCGCTTATGAAACTTTCTACTAAATTCCAAGAGAGGGTATCATTTTCTTTGAAGCTGACTTAATTCGTACCGAGAGAATTCTGTTCAGAAACAATAGGAGAGCAGATTTATTTTCTTATACAAATTACATTTAAATACAATGGGAAATTAATCGAGCATTTCAATCTTGTATTTCAAACGCTAAAATTGAATGTTCTCTCAGCGTGTAAATATATAATGGGAGAAGAAATCATGCATTGAAATAATCATATTCATTTATAGTTAAGGCTTCCTCAACAAACGATTACCTCCTATATAATCAAACAGCAAAAGAATATTGCTAGTTTTTTGCGCATGCAAACAAAAATGGTCACAAACCGTTTTTTAAGATTAAATTAACTTTCTGCACTTGTAGCTTCAGACATGCATGCGTCGCTATCAAGTGTGATCTCAGAGAGCAAATTTGCCTCTTTTTTCTCTTCTTCCCGAAATAGGATCAAGTGAAGTAAAAGATCAGATCCTCTCCTATGCACTGCAGCAATAACGCGCGATCCCAAGCCAAGAATATTCGGAATTCTTTGGCGGCGCAAAGGTCGTTCGCTGATCACTGATGGATTTTGGATGGGCTGCTAGCCGGCTTTTAGTGAGCCATTCCTGAACCATTGCTTGCGTATTAAGGACTCCACTTGGCTTTAAAGCTCCACCAACGATTACCATCTCATCTAGAACCTAATTCAGCAGAGGCAGCTCGTTATTTTACGTCAAATTAACGGCTTGGGGGGCACATTGCCAATAGATGAGTGATTGGAACTCTACTCGTAAGTGTCTTCTGATGAAGACCTCTGAGTCTTCAGAAACAGATTTGAATAATTATTGCTTATTAACGCGGATTCCTTTCTGATTAGCCAGAAGTGACTGGGCCAATAGACCGAAGAAAATTTTTTCGCCGAAGAATTAGTTGTCACGAAAAATTAGTATTTTATATATTAGTATATTAAAAAATTAGCAAAAATAAGTATATTATATATTATATTAGTTTTTACGTCAATAATATATTCGAGAATTACCACTTAATTCTATCTTGGTTAATACGGAAACGATTTTATTGAATATTGACGCTGTACATACTTCTAACAAAGTCATTAAAAAGAGCTCACGGAGACATTCCAAGTAAGTAATATTTCTCCGAATAAGGATAAGGATTCAGAGATACAACATTTCGTCCGGCAGTTCGAATAATTGATTAATCTCTATTAATTATTGCTTACAAAATTATCCTACGTCAGACCACGTATAAAAAAATTACTTAGATTTTTCTGTAAAGATTGTAAATCATTCTGTACAAGGTCCGATTGTAAGATTGTAAATCATTATGTACAAGTTAAGAAGTTTAATACTAGCAAATGAGAACTGTTGTTTCTTTTCATTGTAAATGACGGAAGATAATCTCCATCGCCAGAGGCTTAGCAGGTAATATACGTTTAAAAATGACTTTTTAAAGACAACACTTCCAAAGAATCCAGTGTCTCCAATCTTACAGATGTACAATGAATTTCTCATTTAATTTTCGAATATTAAAAAAATTAATTTTTCAATTTTTTAATATATAAATTTTTTAATATATAATTTTTTCAAAATTAGTTATTCTATTAATTGATTCATGCATTGCCTCTGACTTCACACAAGTGTACAAAATTTCAGATCAATTGGACAGGTAAAAGTGTGTCAAATATCAGTTATAAGATTTGGAGCTGACAAAATTATTTTTTCAATTTTTTTTTAATTTTGAAAAAAAAAATAATTTTTAAAATAATCTATTTTGAAATTTGTTTCATGCATTGTCTCCAATTTTACAAAAGTGTGCAAAATTTCAGATCGATAGGATAAGTCGAAGCGTATTAAATTTCTATTACAAGATTTGTAGCAGACAGACAGACAGACAGACAGACAGACAGACAGACAAACAAGAAGTGAAGTTAAAGAGAAGTGTTGTAAAAAGGAAGCTAAGCTCGCGGCAGGCCGGCAGTCATTTTGAGGAATCGGCATCGAAATTACGGGAACTAATTGATCAAGAGCAAGAAAAACTGTGATTCAAATCAAAGATTTTGTTGAGCCTGTAACATCGCACATTAGTATATATGATTGACAACAAGCCATGATTAAGGAAGTCTACGGAGGATATAGCTCCAAATTTACATTGCATGGAACCTGATATTTATTAATATTTTCTCCTCATACAAAGAGATAATATCGACTAATGTGCAAACGACAAAATTCGGAGGTGCTTCATAACTCGAACAAAAATAAAAAGCCGCGTTCATGCTTCCGAATATTGTAGGACTTGCACCAATAAATTGACTTGTTGCGGCGCATCAGCGGCTAAAGATATGAGACGGGGAAAACAAACAAAATAGTTCAAGATTTTTAACGAAAATGTGAAATCGTTACTTGACTTTTCAATAAAATAAAATAATATAAAATGGTGTAATTCGGCAGATTCCTTTCTTAATGCAAGTTTGATTGGAGACCAGAGCATGTTTTTTTATTAACAAACTTCATATTTGTTTTTTTCAATGAGTTAAACAAAATTTCTTGCTGGCGCCGGGAGATCAAAAAGCAGGTTACCAAATGGCGTTTTAATGGCATGAGACGTTTTGAATAAACAATATTCATTATTATGTAATTGAAGGTTTTGAAACACTTGAAGTTGAACTTGGGAAATGACAGTAGTAGAATCAAAGGTATTGTGGATATAGTTTGGAATTCATGCTTAAAATTACACTGAGAACAATTTCAGCGTCACCACGAATCCTTTACTTTGGAGGTTGATAGCTGGAAATAAATAAAGCTGGATAGCTTTAAATAAATAAGCATTATTTGAAAAAAAATGTTAAGAAATAATATTACGTAATGCAAGCCTAATGACCCTTTGAACAGCTTTTCTTGATCAAAGCACAAATCAAAGTTATTATAGAATTGCAACCTTCTTAAACATAGGAACCTGTGGCGGGAAATTTGGAACTGAGTCTTCGTAGAGTGCAATTTCTTAGACGGCTCCTAAAAAATAATGGCTGCTTTTAATTTCAAGTTTGTTTCGAGCAGAAAGTTTTTTCATTGTAAGTTCTTAGACTTGCAAAAGAGCTGCCAAATTTCAGAAGAGAAGTTAATTATTTAATTTCGTAGGCAACATGAGCAGGTTCGGGCTCAAACGGACGGGATTTAAGGGAGCAAAATTTAATTGTTCGCAAGTTGGGAGCTCCATTTAAATATACAAAACATGCAATTAATGCGTACAATGAGTGTGGTGTAAGAGGAATAAGAGTAAGAGTAAGAAAGTGCGGTATTAGAGAATTAGAGTGCTTTCTGTATAAAATTTTGGAAGATAAATGAGCTCGCGTATAATTTTGCAGGTGATTGTGTAGTATTATTACAAGAAGAAAATCTGAGAGTGATTTGCGCAAACAACAAATTATTTCTCGAATTCACATAAAATCGATTAAATTATATTTCTAATTAAAAATTTTCACATCCCTATTCTTTACCGGAGACTTATAAGCTTACTTCTTGAATTTTACAGCCAAGAACAAAATAAGCGAGCCCAGTGCCTCAGGCTCGGATCCTCAACCGGCAGTACGTAATAATTTGAATTGGCTTGGTTGGTGCTCTGAGTTTAGGTCGTGAAATATCGGTCTGTGCCTTGCCTTCGCGCAGTATGGTTCTATGAAACTTTTAGTATGTATAATGCGTTCGCAGAAGTTCTTACTTAGTGTTTAAATAACTTTGTTAATATTATTTAATTAATCAAACGAGCGAGGCACGTGGTGAAACTGGTTCATTGTAGGGTATTGAAGTCGTGGTCATGTGCGTAGGGTGCTCAATAGTTCCCGTTGACTTTCTTACTGGCCCATGGCTATGCTTGGAAGATTGTGTTAACATGTATACTCGAATTCAATCAGTCAAAAGCCGTTAGCGGGACAAAATAAAGTTAGTAAGATGTGTATTCCAATTCGTGCGAAGGACCTTTAACATGAAAATTGTACGGTAGCAACGTTAACTCTGGTAGCTGGTTAAGTCACGTTCAGAACATTCTTAATACGGAGGGCTAAGAATCAGTAAAATAAATAACTTCTTGAAATGTCATTGTCATTTACTAGATATCTTGATTACGTTGACCAGCCTGGGGCCATACTTTCAAAACTCGCTAAGTGAACGTAAGTACTTACGCTCTATTTTCTTGTCTAAGATTGGTGGATTTTGCTTTAAAGGTCGCCAATGATTGGCTGATGAACTTACGATCTCTTAACTTTTTTTGAAAGTATAGGCCCCGAGACATTACTACTACCACGTTGAATTTATTTTGACGATTAAATTGTTGAACTTGGAAGTGCCAACCATAGTTGTGCATGCGGCCCAACTACTTACAGGTATGGTCCACGCATTGCGACAACACTTCAGTAATCTTAACCAGCGCGTGGTGTTTTGCCTACTTCCACTTGTCACTGCGTGTCGTACCCATAGCTTCGTTGGAATTAATTGCAGAGTTAGTGTTGATATCTTCGACATATTGGGGCATAGGTGTACGGGGAAAGTGTTTGGACGTATTCTGCACGGTCTTGATTCAGGAGTAGGAGAACTAACTGCAGGGGAAGTTGCTAACTTTTGCCCGTGTCACAATTGGCGGGTTTTCCAGATTAGTATTAAACCTGTTGACTTCATTACTGATGATTCTGATAGGAAGTAACTAATTTCATGCAAATTATCAATGCCTCTTTTCCTCTGCAATAAATAATCAACCTTATGTATTGGTTCTTGCTTTGATAGCGTACTATCGCTTTATTCATTTTTTAGAGCCAAAAATATAGTTAAGCCCGTTACACATCCCATAGCCTGCGGGTCTTCAGAAAGAAGTGAGTAGATTTCTGGTTATAGTGACGACATAATTAATTTAATTGTTGTTAATGCCCACACTACGGTAAACGATCGCTTGAGTAGCTTTAGTAAAACTTCGATGGCTCAACTCGACGAATCGGTTATTTTCATGTATAACAGCTTTATTGGCTATTGCACTCCCGGCGTTGAAGCTTGATTAGTGCCCTAATAGGTCTACCGTATATTGCGGAATATGCCCGAATCGTCGATGCATTTGTCTGCAGATCACGACAGGAGCCGCACGAATAGGCGTGTGCACGAATTCTGATCTTCGTTGTAAAACTTGTGGAATTGTGAAATGAATTTCATAAATTTGTGAAATAAAATAATTAGACGCAATCGGATGTTCGTGATTTTTTATGCTACGTACATGGCGCGGTAGGGTTTTACCTACCGCGCCAGTATGCACTTCGTGGCATTGCTGTGGCGAGGCTTTGGTCTGCTGTGCGGCAGGCAGTGGCGAGGCAGTGGTCTGCTGTGTAGGCTGTGCGGCAGGCAGTGGCGAGGCAGTGGTCTGCTGTGTAGGCTGTGCGGCAGGCAGTGGTCTGCTGTGTAGGCTNGCGACAGGCTGTGGCGAGGCAGTGGTCTGCTGTGTTCGCTGTGCGACAGGCTGTGGCAAGGCAGTGGTCTGCTGTGTTCTGTGTGGTAGGCTGTGGCGAGGCAGTGGCCTGCTGTGTAGGCTGTGCGGCAGGCTGTGGCAAGGCAGTGGTCTGCTGTGTTCTGTGTGGTAGGCTGTGGTAAGGTAGTTACTTGATGTTCGTTTTCAGTCGTCAATCGATCTTCAGAATAACCGATTTTCGCTAGGAAATATTTGAGGTCATTGAATTTGTTTTAAACAAAAGTGTTGGGCTAGAATCGCGCCCACGAAGACGGGTCTCGTTTATCCGCCTTATCCTCAACAAAGTTGTGCTGGAAATGAAGACTATCGCTGGCAGCAATACCATAAAAATTTTGTTTTTAGAGCATTATAAAAGGAAGGTCTGGATAGTAAAATAAGCGAGGTCTCGCAGTGTGAAAAGTTGATTATATATCAATACTGTGCAGTAAAGTGTTTGTGCCTTGTTCACCCATTGTCCATACATTGAAATGACGAAATTTAGAGTTAACATTGTGGAGAGTAGAACTGTGTTTTTGCAATTACCGTGCGTTACGAAAAGTTTTCAATGAAATGCTAAGTAGGAAGGAAATGAATTGGTTGAGTTTTTATTCGCTTGTTGACACTCGTTTAGATTTTTTGTTGTAGTATGCGAATTTTTATAACAGTTTGCGGCAGAATTCAGCAGCATGTCGGATAATAATTTAATTTCATTTTTGCATTACAGTGGCTGCTTATCGAGGTCAGGAGAACAAGAACTATTTTAATGCAAATGCTGCTGAATTCTGCCTCAAATCACGCCCGCCTCATGTCACTGGAGACATGCTACGTTTCTTTGACCAAAAGTCAGCAAATTTCAACTTGAGAAACCCTCTTGGGCTTCAGTACAATCACGAAGCTCGCTATGTGACGCAACAAACTAATTGGATTTCCAACCGAAACCCATGGAACTTGAACCATGTTTCGCCACACGGCTTAGATTGGCAGCAAAATGTTCCAATGTATCGTAACGCAAATTACCCAACAAGGTTTGGACAGGATGGTAAGCCAAGCCTTTTCGGAATGCATCCATTAGACCATAGTAATGAAAAAAATCAATCAAAGCAGTTCAATTTCAATCAGAATAAAGCGGGGAAATTCACTGGTAACCAGTTCCCGGTACTGGACGTGTCAGACAGCGACAAGGCAAGGGAAATGTCGTTTCTGTATAAATGGACGTTTGAAAACCCAATCTCGACCATGTCGCCTCTCGTCCAGTCCCGAGCACTTCACCAGCCCAACGCTAATCGCGATACGACTGTCCCGGCCTTCTCTAATGAGCCTAGTCTCTATTTCGCCGGCCAAACCGACATCAGGAGTCGACCGTCGTTTAGTAACCAGACTACTTTCAACACTCAGCAGCAGAAGCCGCAAACGCATCAA
The DNA here is from genome assembly GCF_000764305.2 of Hyalella azteca. Lineage (NCBI taxonomy): Eukaryota > Metazoa > Arthropoda > Malacostraca > Amphipoda > Hyalellidae > Hyalella > Hyalella azteca. The sequence continues at coordinate 318,849 of NW_025941275.1, read as the reverse complement.
AACAAGACCAATGATAACTGTTCCTCGATCATATCACTGGATCGTCAAACAAGCAGAAAACCTCGTGTTGATGCACCTCTTCAATCTTCCATAAAAGCTCCTCATGGTGAAGAATCTTTCTCGGAAACTCATGAGGACTTGAAGGCTGTCATTGTCCACTTCATAGGAAGCGATACCCAAGCCAGGAACGCGGAGAAAAATTTTTCCATAGTGTGCAAAGATGGTGTTGTGCAGGCTAATCGTGACGTACTCACAACTAATAGCAGTGTTTTCTTCAACAGCATCAAGAAAGATTCAAATACTCTGACCCTGGAACACGTTGAAGCCCATTCTATGAAGTTAATAGTATCTCTGATTACTACAGGGAGAGTAGTGGTTCTTCAAAAACGGCTGAAATCCTTCATGAAGAAAGTCGGCTCTTTCAAAATCTTGGGAGTTTTTTCATCTGAAGAGATCGAAAGAGAATATTTCGAATTTTCAGACTTAAGCACAACAAATTTGAGTGAGCAAGATATCTCCATTGATACTTTTAAGGTTGATATTCCTCAGCCTCTCGGACTAGAGGCGAAAGTGCGATGCCTGGTGTGTAGAAACGTCCTTCTCAAAACTACGTTTCATGGGCACTTTGAAGAATACCATGCTGTCCTTCAAGAAAATTTGACATGTTGTAATTCAATTTTTTCAACTCGCTACGATTTTATAACTCACGAAAAAATGTCGTGCCGTAAGTTGAGTAACCATCAAACAGATTTTCCCGACACATCCGGCATTTCTATGAATTTGAAGGCTGAAAGGTCGGGCATTAATTCTCACTCCACTCCAATAAAGCACATGGAAGAGCGGGGCGGCTTCACTTCGCACGCGTGATCAGGATTTCAAAAAGCAAACTCTCTTTCCAATGGCCGCCCAACTTTATATAATAAGAAATAAAATAGATGTCCAATATATTAGAAGCTATATATTAAGTTTCGCATTGTGATTTGCAAGTCTTAAGCTAACGCCCTAAGTAATGATGCATTTTTCCTGCATGATATAAATTTAAATCGATTACCGTTATTTAATTTTAAGGTCAGAACTCTGAAGACTGATCTGAAATCCTGATAGTGAGTGTAGAAGTCTTAATTAGAATAAAATTATCTGCAATGATTTGCGAAAAAAAGTTTCATCCTTATGGTCTCTTTGCGAGGCGAATTTCCCGTCATTTGAAACTTGAATATTCCTTCCGGAATCGTTTGCCAGAGAGCGACGACACGCGATATAGAGGAAGGGATTTGACTTTTTTACAAAAGCATTTTAAAGGGTGCGAGAAAGAAGATATAATTTTGTAATGGGTAATTTGTGCAGGGTAGAGTTCTCCCCTGGATAGTTCCTGAACATAAATTTTTCTATTGTGGACGTTAAAAATTTCTATACATGAGCAAATTTGCAACTTATGTTTAGCAAGGAAACGTGCCCCAGAAGTTTGGATTTTACCGCTTTTCCACCATCCAATTATTAAAATTGCATTTGAATTTAGCATGTAAACCTGAATTATTTGAAATTTATGAATGTAGAACTGCATGAAAATGCCAAGAAACCCTGTCTGGAATTCAGCGTACCTATGTCATGTGAATGATGCATATACATGTGTAATTTTAACTTGTTATGGATAGCGGGTGAACGTCGGTAGGATTCCTAACTGGCAGCTGTTGGCAGTGTGTAGGGGATAATTAGTTTCCTGGGCCTAGGGTTGCTCGCTAACTTCAGTTGAACGACTGACGGTTGAGGCATGTCTTCTCGGCCTTTTCCGTTAGACTTGTCAGCATTATGTTCGAAGAGCAACATTTGTTTTTTGGTCAGTCAGAAGGTACCATCGCTTTATTAGTTAAGTATTATTATGAATTAAAGGTCAAGTTGAACTCGATAAATATTGCGAGAGAAAAGCTGTACTTCTCGGTATGTGTAGCTGAGGAAACGTTGAATCGACTAAATTTCTTGGACTAGATTTCTATTTCTATTGAGAATTCCTCTGAATTGAAGATGAAAAAGTCTTGATGGAGATTATAGTTGAACCCAGATGCTTTTTCTTGACAGATTGACGTTAGTAATAATGTCGGTGCATGGTTCTGGAGGTCGCAGGACGGTATTGGGATCTTGCAATAGACCCACATACGCTTCCATCTTGTCCAGACAGAGTGGGAAATTTGACGATAGTCGTTTCGAACCTCAACTCTTTAGCTCAAACAAATTTGTAGAACCTTCCGAACTGTGTTCTGATGCTAACACTGACTTTGGGAAAAGAAAAGATGCTCCTCAAGAACATACGAATGCGAAGAACGTTCCCTCGAAAACTGAATCTTCTGTAAACGAATGTACGTATACAAACAGGAGTGCCACTGAAGACACAGCGGCTGGAATCCGTAACTCAGCGCTGTCTACGGATGGTGGAACAAAAAATTCAAACAAAAGGAATGGAGATGGTTGTCGAACCAAAGATTTCGAAGCTGTCGTTTCTGAAGAAAATGAAGCTAATCTGCGGGATATACACAGCACATCTCAGGAAACCGGTGAGAAGAAAATGAAGCTGGATCTCGGCGAAGAACTCGACAATCGCCAGATGAAATCGGATGCAGAAATCGAAGTTGATATTGATTCCAGACTTGGCAAAATAGAACCCGATCTAAAGCAAAACGTTGTGAACAAAGTTAGTGTGAATGATAAAACTGAACCTCCTACGAATATCGGTAGAGCGAAGGAAAACCTACAAGATGACAAAATCGAAGAAAGCAGACGAGGTCAGATCGTTGACAACGATGGCTGGCAGCAGACTCGCAAGAATAGCGCCAGGCGACACAAGAACGATGGCCGAACACAGTATTCGAAGTCCGGTGACAACCGTATGGAGGCTTCACAGCCAAACAGGTATTTTTCATTCCGTGACGTCTGTTCTAACTTTATGCTTCTTTTTAGCCAGTTCTTTTCAGTGATGAATTAATAGAATTTCTTTTTCTGTTCCATAATATATTGATAGTGGTTGAGCATATCGTTTTCACATAAAATGTTATCCTGCCACAAGAAGGTACCCTTTGAGAAGCAACTGGGTGCATCGATTTGAAACTTTATACTTAGGTGCGTTTATTTACAAGATGCGAGCGAAAATATTGACATCCCAGTTGAAATACAATATATTTGAATCCTATTAATTTCTTCAATATTGCAAAAATTCATGAAATGAATTTGAATTGAATGCAGGGTAGATATTAATGTTATTTCAAAGATTGACTCCACTCTACTTGTTTCATCACTATAATGTATTTTCGTTGCCTTTTCGCTCGAAGGGGAGGTTATCAAGATGCTCGTGGGTACTCGCGCAATGACGCTCAACGCTACGGTTACAGAGGCCGTGGTGTGCGCGGTGACGCTCGACGACAGACCACGGTCTTCTACCCCTCTAACAGAGGCACTAGCAGACAAAACAGAGGACAGAATGTATCAGGAGGGAGGTCGTTTAACGAAAGGGATTTTCTTTCCAAAGACCGTTCGATGGAAAAAGGTCAGGTTCGTGCAACAAAAACGAACGTTTCTCCGAAACCTGATTCACCACCTGTCGTATATTCGAAGGAAGTGGTTGCTTGGGACAAGACAGCGTGTAGACAAGAGGTACAAAATACACCCACTATCACTGCTGCTGCAACCATTATCAGAAGACCAGACCTAACTCCACCTCCACCGCCATCAAGCGGGACGTATTCTTACAGGGATGTGCTGGCTAAAGGACTCAAATCTCCAATAACATCGGCTGGTAACTCTTCAGGAGTACGAAACACGGGGATAGTGTATTCCGTCTCCCCCCTGCCTTGTCGAATTGGAAAAGATACCAACGAGTCCACAATGAGCGCAAAAGAAAGTGAAACCGCGAAAGAAAATCAAACTTCATATTCGCCTCATGACTCTTTTCCGAATGAAACAGAGAGCAATTTTGAACACGTAGGCACGAATGAACTCGAAAATGCGGAGGACAGAAATCGTGATCATAATTCAAAGCACTACTACGGTGACGATCTTTACCTTGCGAGCATTACTGAAGAATGTGGGACTGGTTCGAAATCATTTAATGAATCATTCGTTGAGACCGAAGTTGCTACTAAGTTTGCTACGCACGAAAAAGACATCCAAAATATGGATGTCTTTTTCGGTGATAGGAGCAAAAACTACTCGAGCGAGAAGACACCTGTGAACGAGCCTAGTATATCACCAACGCATCAAGAATACCCCAGGGAGAAAAAATCTGAAAAAGAACTTGAACCAAACACTGCCAGCTCGCATGAATTATTTCAAACGTTGCCAGGTGATTTGAGGGGGCAATCGAGTCGTAAAGAAGCGGCTGTAATTACGGCAAGAGTTGATGTAATGTGCGTCAGATCTGCCGGTACGTCTGAGAAACCAAGTGACTCTGAATTTTCGGTGCAGGATTGGAACGGAAAAAATCAGTTCAATGATGCAACACATGCATGGGCTATCGGCGGTAAGTCAACTGATGAAGTGAACAACAATTCAATCCATCTTAATTTGATGAAAAAATCTGGGGGTGACGAATCGCCTTCAGTACACATCAAATTTAAGGCCAATGCCGAAATCACGGATGACGTCACAAATGTTCGTGAAGACATAATGAAGATGTGTCCTCCGCAAGATAGCCCTCAGCTTCTGTGCTCGGAAACGGACAACGGCCTCACTGTCAGGGCTGAAACTTCAGCTCCACCGCCCACGCCAACCAGATCGGCAGGTCTAGAAGTAGACAGCTTGCAGGAAGGACTGTCTCGCCAGTCGTATAACGTGATTGCCTCTGTGGCAAAAGAGCTGGAAAGCCATGCTATGAAGTGGCAGGAAACTGGCGCGATAGAAAGTGAAACTCTCTCTGCATTCTCTACAGTTGCCACTAGCAGGCATAACGTCTCAAATGACTACTTGATGGAAGGAAATGTCGATACGGGAACATCCTCAGATTACGTGAAGTTTGAATCTCCTCAAGGAAAAAAAATTGTGCAACCGAATGACCTCTCGCAAGAGCGCTACAGTTCTGATCGGTACAGTAGCGAGCGTAGTGTAAAATCGACAACCGAGAACGTGACGGAAATAGAGACGGCCAAAATTGAAACGCAAGAGGAGAGCCCAACAGTAGGTTCTTTCGAGCACAAACCTGTCTTCCATCATGATCCGAATAACCAAGAAGAAGTTACTGCATTTGAAGTTCAGCCTGCGAGAAATGCAATTGTATTTTTTCCAGACGAATCACAGAGCTGGATGGTTACAACAGGAGGCCAGGCATTACCCCAAGCTTTACCTCAGCGAAGTGGGTTTGAGCTTCGCCGCAGAAATGAAACGCCAGCGCGCTGTATGCAAGAATTCGCAATACAGGAAATGGCGCGCCAGAATGATAAAGAGACAATCGCCTCGAAAGAAGAACCGAAAGCAAATTTTGAGGAGCCACTTGGAACAGACTCGACCATAAAACGATCTGAATCTGAGCCGATGCCACCTTGGCCTGTTGTGAGCAGCTGCACGAGCTCAGTTACGTACTCGAGCGCAACAGATTTGGTAGCCTCGCCACTTTCGGAAAAAGTTGGTCATTCAGTGGTATCAACAAGTGCTTCAGCAACAAACACTTCTGCCATCTGGTCCGAACTTGGCCAGTCCACTGAGCCAAATCCCACCAGCCTGGATCGTGACCAGCCTGAAGCTTCCCTAAAAATGATTTTGGAAAACGAGGCAACCACTATCCTCAAAACGACAAACTCTTACTGCACCAGAGGCGACCATCAATCAGAAACCGTGCCTTCAGCCAATTCCAACGAATCGATGGTTGCCGCAGCCTCAACTCCTTTCATGTCCTCAATTGTACCCACAGTACCGGAAATGACTATGATTACAGAAAGTACACAAGCTATTTTGGTACAGAATGATCTTTCAGAAAGTCGAAATATACCTTTAAAAATGAAAATTGAGTCATCTAGAACTTCCAATTTGGCTGAACTGGACTCCTCAAAGCCTGCTCAGATCTGTGTGCCTGTCGTTCAACCTTCCGTTGAGTCGCGCCAAAATCACAATTCATTTGTGATGCCGACTAATGCTGCGCACACTCCTCCTACAAAGGTAATTAGTATGCCTGATGTTGATACTGATATCGACCTTACAAATGATTTTGAAAGGTATATTATCCTTTTTTGAGCTTATTAAATCCAAAATAGTTGTCATGGTCAAAGTGAATGCTGTTATTTTTACCCAATGAATTGCTCACAGGGAAAGTGATAGATCGGACTTGCTGCTTTCAACGAAAAGTACCTTGCATGCGGCAAATCGTTCAAAAATTCAGTACATGATGACACTTGTGCAAGATTTAATTGTTCATGAACTGAATTTTTTAAATCCAGGATTGAATTGCTCAATTAAATCTTGAACATCGTTGAAGAGTTAAAAAGCATAAAAAGTTTTTACAGCGGGAAGAATATTTCGTTATCTCCTTCGGTTATACAATAGTGTTCGCAAAAAATTGTTAAAATATTAGATTTTAGATGAATTTAAAAAATTGATTTTTGAGGATTTTCTTGATTTGGCTGCCCTACTGATAGTGATGTCATCATATTTAAAATCTGTCCTATTTCAGATAAACGCGCCGGCGTTTGTTAAAATGGACGCAACTGCTCTTTCGAAGGTGCCGCCACCAGTCAATCTTCCACTGCAGCTACCTAACTACGTTCAGTCTCATCCTCCCCCAACCGCTCTTCAGTACCCACATCCCTATGATCCTCGTTGGTCTAGGAACTACCCTCTAGAAATGAATCAAACCGAATGGCTAAATATTAACAGATATCCAAATCCAGATAGAGATTTCAGTCGTCCTCCCCCTCCTCTGCCTCCCATGCACCCTGTTCCTCAAAGCATGAATTTTTTCAACTATCCTTCGCCCATGCAAGCTCATAAAGATAACCTGTTCCCCAATTACAATTACCCAACTTCGCCTTTCCAAGCAGCTGGTTATAGACTTCAACCTCTACCGGCATTCGTGCAACGTCCACCCCCGCCCTTGCCATCTGAATTTAATTCTGGACTGTACAATAGAACTTTGGAAACTCGTAACTCCTTGCCGCATCGTTTTTCTGCAGATTTCAGGGGTCAAAATCAGTTGGTCATGTCCCAAAAGCCGTATGAGGGTAACCACGGACGCTTCTCGTCGCCATTAAATCAGAACTATCGCGACGACTCAAATTACAATAATCCTCCGAACTACCGAGCATCGACGGGTGTAGCAAATCAATCCGAACATCGCATGCCGTCGCAGCGCAATATGAATCGTTCTAATCAGCCTCAGGACACAACGCTGGGTGATTTTCTCCCCAGAAGCTTGGATTCTTCCAAACCAGAGAAGATCACTAATGAAGTGGGGCTCCAGTTTCCGTGGAAAAAGACTAACGAAAGGAAAAATTACGGCTATGGCAGAAAGAATTACAAGGTTGACCACAAGGAGGAAAATTATACTCATTTGATGAATCAAGAGATGATAAAGGATCAAGATCGATGCGGAGATTCACGTAGAAAAAATGTTGTGAAAGGAACCTGTAATCTCCATGAAGAGCTACCCGGTAAAAATAAACAAGCAATACACGAAGTTAAAAATGTACTGGGTCTCAACGAGGCGGAAAAGCTCGAAGTGGACAGGGAATTGTACGGTGGTGTTCCTCGTGGTTATCACGATAGGTACAGTTTCTCCATGCAACACCAACAGAATGATGACGTCTTGATGAATCACATGATGCCGAGTATGATGCCTCCCGTAGAACTTAACACAAGCCCAATGGTTAATGCCTATGGCGACATTGATGGAAAGGAACACGCGGTAGAGAGGCTAGTTTCAGGTACACTAGTTTCTGATTATTCTAACTCAGATAGGATGACATGTGACGAGTCTCAGCTGAGCCACGTTAGTGCCTTGGCGTGTGATAACATTCAAGATTTTTGCACTGGGGGCTGGAAGTACTACAATGACGCCATATCCTCGCCTTCTGGATTACGCATTCATCAGAGCACCTATGTGCCTTACGTGAATCCATGCGGCCCCGTCCCGCCTGCTTATCTCTCGACGGATGTAAGGGCCAGGGTCCAGTGGCTAGGCTTCCCTAAAGCCCATGAGGCGTACTCGGCCAGGATCAATTCGCAACGTTCGCTGCGTATGGACGTCACCGTGGTTTGCAGTAAAGGCAGTGCCGTTTGCTGCAACAGTGAAATTCTAGGGAATTGCAGCAACTACTTCTATGAACGGCTCGTTGGACGCAGTGAGGAGTACATCACTATCTTCGTGAACATTCCATCAAAGATTATGAAACACTTTCTGCAAATGATGTCATGCGGAGAGGCATTCGTACCAATGAATGATGTCAACGACGTCATTTTGAGAGCACCTGTTTATCTGAATTTGAACCTGTAAACTTCTTATTTTTGACATGATAACCTTCAGTTTGGGTTCATATGAAACAAGGAGTAAACTAAGCAATAATTCAAGAAGAGAACCTTATTTATCTTTCTTCCTCCCTATTAACCTGTCTAACAATACTTAAATTATCAAGTATTTAAAGGTTAAAAAAGAAAAGTATTTAGTGCAATAGAAGGCGTTCGGGCTCGGAAGCTCTGAGTCGGTGCATTTCATCGAGGTTTAGTTCACATAAATAACGATGAAATTTAGTAAGAAATTGCTCTTTGTATTAATTCTTCCTTGCCTTGCTTCTTCATGACCTTGAGTGTTTTCGTTCGATTTGTATGTTCGTAGATTAGAGTTTGAAGTTCTGCTTTTGTGAATACGCTACGTTAAAACTCAAATCTTAGAAGTTGTTGACTCTCTTTAGCTCATATCTTGATGAGTGGCTTTGAGCGAATTTCAAGGTTAGCTAATACGTGTCTATGTACTGTAAACCAGTATTAGGAAAGTCATCATCAATAAAGCTTGGAGAGTGAATCAATTTTTCTTTTATGTCCCATCAAACGTATAATCCTTATTTTCACGCCTTTGCGAAGGCCTGAATACTGGTGATCAATTCTATTATAGTCACAGAAAAGAGTTCAAGTTAACGCGCAATCGAAACGCTCTCCTGTGGACTGGAGGAAAACCTGCCTGAAACGATGGAGTTTTGCTTGGTCATTCCTTCAAGCTAAGAGAATATTTTGCTCTCTACGATGTACACTGTACAGGCAGACCATACTATGAAGCGGTATCTATTTTTTTCTGCCCTTGAACTAAGGTTCGGGTACCATCAGTCTCTCATGACCTTCGATCCTTCTTGCAATTGGCGGTAATCCTTCAATCGATGAGCCTCTGTTACCTGATCGGTAGAGTAGACCCCCACAATGCTGTATTTATCGGGTTAATTGAGTTCAGAGATCCTTCATCGGATTAAAATCCGCTTGTTAGGTTAGTTGCACTCGTATTTTTTAGTTCATCAAAATATCGTGCGCTGCGACACGTCCTAAAGGCGTACCGATCCTAACAGGAATCTAAATACGATGGGATTCCACGGCTAGAAGCTGAGGAATTCGAATTGCCTATTGCTCAAATTATCTTTGATGTGAATTTTCTACATTAGTGCGCGAATAACTAAATGCAATTGTCGAAACGGTGGATATATATGAATTTTTAGCTATACAGGTGGTTATTCTTAGTGGCAATAAAAAATGGCGATGGTAACTACTATTTAGATGTGAATAGAAGTGTTACTACTTGGGCTATTGATGGACCAAAGCCTGTCTTCTAAGACGTTGGAGTTTTTTAAGTCAGCATTAATGGTGAAAGAGGACGCGTAAGTTCTCGTGAAATGCGAGGAATTCCTTTGATATATATACAAGTCGTGTGAGAATGACGGATAATATCCTTGCATAAACATTCTGATTTGTTATGCCGGAAGGAAAATACGAACTGCGATCGCTATGTCGTACTTCTTAAGGCAAAATAAATTTGCTCCAAAAGGCTCTGGTGCGAAGAATGTTTCTTTTAAAAACGGTTGAGAACCGCTGGCTGTATAAAGATGAAAATGTTCATCAATAAACTATTTCAGTAACCGTTCATGAATTTTTGCGTGAAATAAAGAGAACAATTTTTCCAATAGAATGGCCTGTAGAAATATAATACACAGCACGGAAAAAGAAGGGGACCTCGCGAGCACTCGGGGTCCGATGAAAGCTCCTGTTGGCCAGGCCTTACTTACGGCAACGGAATTTTCGTACGCGATTTCTTGCCTTCACCACGCACACACGCAATCCTTATACGCGAAATGAGCTGACAAATTTTCCCTGCCTACTAAGTTATTGTGGAGAAAATTGGGATTTAAATCGTAGTTTCCGTCTTAGCATTGTATTAGCGGCCAGCATGCATGAGTGAAATACGCGAAAGAAATGTTCAAGTAACCAAATTTGGAGCATTTTTCAAGCGGCAGTGAACAACGACCTATTAATATTACAAACCCAAGTACTGAACTAAGTTTTATTGCACTAATTGATTTATTTATTTCATTCACAGGTTGAATCCTTTGCTCAATTTACTTCTAAAAGGAATCCCAATTATTTTGCAGGTAATCTTCTCATCAATTGCTTGCCCGCATGTTTACGTAACAATAATACAAAGCATGAAATATTTACTTACTTAAATGCTGTTTTTACAATTTAAACAACATGAAATGCCCAACCATGTTCTATTGAAACCTCTACGTAATGGTTTCCTGTGGTATATCCATTTAGGAATAAATATAAATTTGCTATATTGATCATTTCAACTGAAAAGAGAAACGAGGCAAGCTTGTGACCGGACTTTATACAACGAAAAAGTTATGTTGTTCAAGAATTTGATTATTCGATGAACGATGTGCAACAACGGCATGTGTGAGATGCACATTCAGGCAGATTATCTTCCCGAGGCGATAGACCTGTTCGTTCTACTTTTCAATGTATTTTGTGTAAAGACTGATGCTTAAATAAAATGGACCATGCTTAGAGAACAAGACCAAAAGACGCGTACTGACCGCTTTTTGCACTATACCATCGATAGCAGTAATGTCCAATAGCAATTATCCAATACTAAACGCGCAGAGCGATGACCCCTACCGTCGATCCTTGCTGATTCAACTAATGAAAATTTCAGTCGATCCTTCCTGATTCAACTAGTACCTGCCGCCTGCAATTTCAGACGAATGATCTCAAAAATTGCTAGATTTAGCAGAATTTTTATTGTAACCTGCTCGTTACAACAAAATGGTAAAATTCGCATTATGACCTTCATTTAATTGGATAAATATTCAAATTTTGCCTTTAGAAACGGATTTTCTCCAAGTAAAAGCTGGAAAACGCGAATGAATATTTTATCGACTTTTTCATCCATTTTTGGAAAAATGTTTTCACTTCATATGGCTAGCTTTCATGTTTATAGCTTTTTTTCACACAAAAAATTTCGGTGTTCGTCAGGCTGGCGACTTTAAGTTTAATTTTTAGCAGTTTAATGACATGGTATGGACTGAAGGCGCCAGTGCAATGAGTCATTTGTGTTCTGGTATATGATGTTTCTCAGTAGGCCTGGAGTTGGAGAGAGCGCTAATGTTTTCCATGGCATCCTCTCAGGCTTTGCTAATAGAAGCATCTTGAGATACCTCCCAAAAGAATATTGGATCTCCCCTAGGAAAAAAGCTCGTATTTCAAAATAAAAACTCCCGATGCTGACACCCGTCTCAGCTTCACCAAATATGGACAGACTTCAAAGGACGGACTTCAGAGAGCGAGATGCATTACGCTCTTAGCTCCTTGAACATTTTGCCGGCAGCGGTTTACCAGATGCGCGGATTGAGCTCAACTTGCCTTCCTGTCTTCATAAACTGTTTAAACCTTGTATAATTTTTATCTCAATTCAAGACACACAAACGTTCTTTCCTCTGGGTTTTATTGCAATCAACGCTTCGCCAAGTGTTAGATCATTTAAGCATACATACCTGATCATACTTCTACTTAAAATTGGACAAAAATGTACAATGCAAGCAAAAAACAGAGAAGAAGTAGTATGAAACGCCGGCGGAGATAAATAATTATATCTCGCGTATAATTACTTGCAGGGAAGTTGCGGTTTTTTCTGAGAAACAACTCATAATCTTGCGGATGATATGGAGTGACTATATGAACAGAGATCAATATAGAGATGTGTGCCGGTTGTACGTCAGCGTAGGCAACAGGTCACATGTAGTACGTCTCGTTAGAGAACAGCGCCACTCTAAATAATGCATTTATCGGATTTATTTCAGATGATATTTAAAGCCGATCGAAATCGTTAGAACAAACATAGGATCTATTTTAACAAAATTCTCGGCCGAAACTAAAATGACAGTGCACAAATTTCCTGATAAATTGTGATGAATGCAGTTTAATTACAGAATTAGTTTATTGCGTAATAATTCCCATTTACTTTAAGCCATAACTGAACTAAGTGTCATGCAATCTTTCTTTTCCGTTAAAGGATGCAGCAACAATCACGAAATTGAACACGGCAACTTCGAAAAGACTGTCTGTTCTCTCTACGCTTCCGGTTGCATCGACCACTAGTTACTCTCATATTTTATTCTTTGCCTCCAAGATCCCTGGAAGATCTTCACAATGATCAATTTAAAATAATCGCACAAGTTCAGCTCGTGCCGCCCTTGTAGTTATCACCGGTTGTTTCCCGGACAAACTTGACCCATCTTCACTGAAACTGCAGGCGACCAATGCTAATATTGGACCTTGTTCTGGCCCGATTGGGGCGTTGTTTAGTTTCTTTGAAGACCCAAGACAACCGAAGAATCTCTGGGTTTACTATAATATCCTAGGAAATGACTAGTGATTTCCAAGAGTGATCCACTTTCTATAGTTCGAGGCCGTCTCGTAAAACTAAACTAAAGCGTGAAACTTGAGAGTGCCATTGGCCCAGCCTTGTTGACTGTACCGTAATTATCGTTAGATTGTTTCGATTACTGCTTATTGGACGATACCCTAGGCTTACGAAGTTCTTGTGTATGCATTTGCAACTTGAAAAAAAAATCCTGCAAAAATTTAAGTTATTTATTTGGTGACCCTAGATATTTTCTAGAAAAAAATCGATTACATGTCACGGCCAAAGTGACGCGTATTTCATTATTCTTCAGCTAATTTACGATAGGTGAAAACATGCATCGTGGAAAGAAATACTCAACCTTCATTTTAACACCGGATTCCGTTTTGTGATGGCAGTGATTACGACGCACAATAAATATACGATACAACAAACACCTGGACACCATAACTTCTGTAAGACCATCGCTCAGCCAGATTTACTTCTTGAAGCCGTAAAATCAGAGACCTGAAGAGTGTTGGTTTTATGTTGTGGTTTCAGCGCGTCTTAGAATATCTTGCTCAGCGGAGGGATCACGGCCACAATATTCGAAGCATATCGGGGCCAGCGATGTTCGTTGCACGAAAAACTCTTAGGTCTTTCAGGAACTTCAGTACAGGATCTTACTGGCATAGGGCTATACAGATATGACAGCATCTTGCTTGAACTCGTGCTGCGACTTGATTGCTGCTGTGTTTGGCGGAGGCCCAGGCGCTATCAGAAATAGTTACGAGTTGATAACTCTGTCAGGTAATAATTGACGGCTTTAAAGATCAGCCTACAATTTATAGGCGATATTTCGGTGATCTTTCCGAGTTATATTCCCGAGAGCAGGGTTTTGAAAGTAAAATCAGATTACGCTGGTCAACTTTGACCTGCATTAGATCACGAAGAGTAAGAACTGAATTTTTAGCTTTGAGTGAATGCGTTCTGCACAGAACACATGGGTTGGCTTTCCCTGAAAACCCTTAAAAAATTTCCTTCATAATAGTTTCGAATAAACTGTGAGTAAATATCCAAAAGCTGCTTCCATGCCTTACAACGGAATGTTTACCGAGCATCGCAGCATTAACAGCAAGATTGACGCAAAACAGAACCGATTTAATTAAATCGAGCCAAGCATTGATTTCTTACGGCTAGGAAAAGTAAATCCGTCGTTTCAATTTTTGCTCAGGAAGCGCCTAAATTCGCAACCAAATTTTTCTTTGCATGTTAAAGCCTGCACCACGAGTGTGGATTTATTTACAGAGAGCACATTAATGGAAAGTGACTTTTCATCATAAGTTTGGTTTATGCACTTGGGTTGCGGATGAAACGGGGAAATTCCATGCCATATTGAACTCTAAATTCTTGATGCTGAAAACTCGTATAGCATTTTTTATAAAATATAAAATTTATAAAATTAAGTGGAGAAATTGTTATGTGATGAAATTGTTATCCTGAAATTTCCGAAGTTTATCATGTCACCTCGTATTATGTTTTCTGATTTAATTGAGAAAATCATGTCGAATTCGTATTCAAAGTTAAGTTCATGAGTTAGAGAAAAAGTTGATCATTATTTTCTTGCACCGTGAACAGCTTACCAGCAAAATATTTGAATATTCTTTTTCATTTTAACGTGAACTGATAAGCGTTAACTTTGGTTTCTTTTTAGGCGACACAATATTTCATGCGCATTGATTTTAAATAGGAGCATTTCGAACTAGCTCCAAATAATTAAAATAATCAAAGGCATGCAGAAAATGCGCAAGGAACGCTTATATTGAGAGGTTGATTATTCTATTTACGTTATCTGTAAAATTCTTTAAAAAATTCAACTATAATAAATGTTAATTCATGTTATTCATTATCATTTTTAATCTTCTTTCAATGACTTAGTATTTGCAAGTTGTACAATTTGGACCATGAAAGACGAAGATTATTGTTCGATTTACCGATTCGTGAATGCGAATGAAAGTTATAGCATTGAAATAAAAATAATTTTTATAATTTTCCATGATATCTGCACATATTAATATCCTTTTGTTATTTTCAATTTTTTACCATTTCCAGCGCAGTTTAGTATTGGTCTTATTTTTATTCTCCAAACAAGAACCGCGGTAAAAATTCGTGAATCTGCTCAGCGAAATTATATTTTCTTGTTAGATCGCTCTTAGCAAATTTTTTGAGAGCGTAAAAATAAAGCCTGCCAGGAATATTACAAATTATTCTTGTCTCAACATTCCATTAAAGTATCACAGAGCGCTTGGGCAGAGACGGTGACTAAACCAATTGTTCTCAAGCGGGCCCCGCTGGTTTAAAAAATTGTTTTTTTTTTCCAATGTTTTTCATGCTGGATTTCTGTTCTCATGCTGGGATTTCTGTTCTAATCGAATCCAAGAAGATTTTATTCGGGATAAGTTTACGCTAGGTTTTTTATTTTTATTTTTTATTTGCTCAACATGATTTTTAAGTGCAGAACAAAGTCAACGCCTCTGACAGCATTTCTTACAATTAATGTTTCAACAATAAAGTTATATATCGTGATCATAAATTGAAATCATTTACAAAATGTCATGTCGTGACAATTGTTAGAGAATGCAAGCTCTAACAATTGTCAGAACTTCATCAAGTACGACATCAAATTAGTTCGACCAGTCAATGAAATGCTGCTATCGCACGTCAACAATTGAAGGAGAAAAGAAAAACATTATAAACTTACACACTTGAACAAGACACGAGTTAATACTGAAAAATCATAGATAAATCTTTTGAATAATAATTATTTATGAGCAAACTGAGCTCAACTACAAACCCAAGGTGCCATATTAAGAAAAAAATTCAAAATCGATTTATAGTAACAAGTTTTCCTTAAATTGGATTTCAAGCCGATAATGTAGAAGTTTACGTTTTAAAATTCATTCCGGAAGTAAGTTGGTCAGATTTGGGGCATTTCTTAAGGCGTATAATCAATTTAATAAGAGTGAGATATAAAAATCATTTTTGCTATCGAAGTCGATCTTGGCAGTACCTGCACTATAACGGGAATTCGTCGTTTCCATCATTCAATGCGTACTTTTTGAATTTTTTCCATAAGCAAAATCTATCAAAATAGCGTGTGTAATACATTAATATTATTTATTTATTTTTTATTAGCTTTTTATAGTAACTCGCGTGCATGGAATGGTAAATATCGGTCAAGTCATCTTCTGAGCCGCTCGTCCGACCAGCTACGACCAGCTCGGTCCGTTGCTGGTTGGTCCGCAAAATTCGGTCCTCTCGTCCGATGGCAACGGCCAGCTACAGCCATGATCGGTACACCTGCGAAAAGCAAAAAATTACGATAAAGAACACGTATCAATAGTATTAAATTCTAACGAAAGAAATAATAACTGAAAAAAATTAAAAGAATATAATCATGCGGCACCTAAAGGTGGAATTAATTTATTCAATCTTTGCTTATTCAATCTTTGCACTTCAATATAAATATTGACTTTTCTTTTATTAATTTGTAAACAAAATATGACCAAGATTGAGTGATATTTAAGTCATGATTGAATGATAATTACTCAAGTCTCCTGCGAATATTATATAGCGACCCGTAAGTAGTTGTAGGTAATTTGGTTGCACTGACTTTATAACCTTGCAATGATATTTAGCAGCATTATTTCATTTTAAACGCCCATAAATAAATATTTAGTTTCTGATGGATGTGGTAATGATGTTCAATTATATCATTTGAATCCAATAATGTTAATTTATATTATTTCACGTCTACGGGGAGTTTAAATTCATCACACATGTCCTCAGCTGACATAGTTTCGATTTGAAATTTGGGTGGACTAGTCTCGGTTTATTAAAATTTTCTAAAATTAATTATTATATAAAATTCGCCTTGTTGTAATTTTTATCGACCTAATTAGTTTAGAATAAATGCCTTGCAGTTATGCTGAAATAAACTACAGTCATGTTTTAGATATATGTGAGAAGTATGAGGTTTTACTCTAACAAGTCTTACTCTTCGGCCGTTCAGGGGCAGAGGGTTGCGGTAGTTGTCCTGTACTGGTTCCCCATTAATGTCTTTCAAAGACCGAAGTTTTTCCAGCTGAAATATATTCTCATTAATCTAATGCAGTGAATCTTTAACTCAATTAGGGTAAGATATCATTATTTGCAGAGCGTTCCATTTTATACATTATCGTTTATTGCCATTAGTCTATCGAACAGAAATAATTATTCGCTGATTATCACAACAAAACATCAACCTAATAGCGTTATTAGAATGTTTCAATTATATTTGTACGAATAATGAAATATCATCACAAACAATGTTAAACAATAGTGATTATTGCTAATGAGTCTATAAATACCTGAGACTTGGAGACCGGCAAAGGCTGCTTGAAGACCGTCCACACGACGACCTCACGACACACGGGCGTCGTGAGGCTGCCTTCGTAGCGGTAATAACTGCTCAGGTCGTCGGGGAGCAGCGACGACAGGGCGTTAGGCTTCGGCACATTCGCCGTGTAATCTTTTGTAACGAGTAAGTTACTTATTAATTTCCTGGTTAAAATAACACTGGCTTATTAAATAACTATGCCTCGCACCATCATATGCATAAAGGGTATTAAAATTATGTATTTTCTATAAGTTTTACATTTCATAGTTTAGTGTTATAATTTAGAGGTATAACGTAAAATGATGCAAACACGTGTGGGATGGAATGAATTTGAGACATGAAGAAAGTCGAACGAATAGCAAGGTTCACGGAGGACAGAGAGATTTCAATTGATCAATGGAAGTCTAAAATTTAAACCTCGAGCTTTAATGTAGAGGCAAAATATTGGACTCGTCTAAAGATGACACTGTTTGCATTTACTGGATCAAGTAAATCAAGGCCCCAGCTCTGGCTTCTACAGAAACAAGTTTAGGATAATTGTGGGCGCTTACTGTTTTCTGTGGTGAGTTTAGAGGTGATATTTAGTAACCGGGTCAGGGCAGGATTGTCGGTACTAGAAAGTTCAAAAAAGATTCCTAGTACCGCCAGGCCTTGACTTGTTTCGAGAGCATCGTCCACCGTCTGGCCTACTAACTTGTGCACGAGGTGGAGCTCCAGAGGGTACCTGGCAATCACAAAATTAAGATTGAGGCATAATCCTGCAGAAGTGATTATTATAAATATGGCAACAATGTCGTCCGTTCAATAAATCACCACTTTAATGGGCTCAAATTTAAATAGCTACAAATATTGCAGAATGGAGAAACGGTAAGGATGCTATAAAATTAAATATA
Source organism: Hyalella azteca (assembly GCF_000764305.2). Classification (NCBI taxonomy): domain Eukaryota; kingdom Metazoa; phylum Arthropoda; class Malacostraca; order Amphipoda; family Hyalellidae; genus Hyalella; species Hyalella azteca. Next base: position 300,674 of record NW_025941275.1, on the reverse strand, counting down.
ACAGGAATAGAATAGGTAATGAAAAGACTCACTGCACAGTATTTATGGTATGTTCAGATCCCTTGGTATGTTCAGAAAAAAAAAAGATTGAGGCGCAAATCTGCACAAGTGATTATAATAAATATGGCAACAATGTCGTCCGTTCAATAAATCACCACTTTAATGGGCTCAAATTTAAATAGCTACAAATATTGCAGAATGGAGAAACGGTAAGGATGCTATAAAATTAAATATAACAGGAATAGAATAGGTAATGAAAAGACTCACTGCACAGTATTTATGGTATGTTCAGATCCCTTGGTCTCGTCAGACCCCCAGTGGAAGTGGAAGTTCAGAAGCTCGTATGGGGATGAGAGCCCGCCGCTAAATATGCGAGGCTTCCTCAAGTACGCAGGAGTAACTGAAACTTAATTATTATAGGAAATAAATCAATTATTTTTGCTTCATTTGCAGTGTCTGAAACTTATATAATGCAGGAATAAATTAATTTGATGCCTGAAATTCAGTGCCTGAAAGTTATAACAGTACATGTATCAATTAGATCAGGTCAGCAGTGAAATTATTTAAAATTAATACTGAAAAATCTAGTAATTTATGGCTATTGCAACTTGTAGTACTCATTAGCACTATTGAGGACAAATTTTTCTCATTACAGTACGTAATTTAGATACTAGAGTCACTAGACCATAAGACCATTCCGTTAACTGTCTGGCCCATTTCATCTAACTACCGATCAGTGTTTATTGGGATCAATTTCGAAGCAATTTTAAGGAAGTCTTGGGCACATAAACACTGCATTGATACTTCTTTTCATATTTTGTGAATGTTAATAATAATAATAAAAAGAAATAAATAGTAATAATAAATTTTACAAATTGAATCATAACTGAAATGTATATTAAAATTAAAAATAATATGACTTGAAAAATACTTCCTGGAAAAATGAAATAAGTAAGCTGTAATTAACATTTATTCGTGATAGAAGAACCATCGAGACGAAAGAGTTATGCAGAAGTTACAAAGGATGAATAATTGTTACAAAAGTAGCACAATTATTTCATGAACAGAAATAAAAAATTAGTGACCAACATTATCAAGTTGATCTTAAAGAATTTGGGCATGAATTGTTCATCGCAGGCGACCAAATGTTTGTACATTAAAACAGTTGACGTTTTAATCATAGTTTTTACATAACATACCAGTTTTAACATAACATAACAAACTGAATTAATTAGTTTTCTTACGAGTGTGGAAGTTGTTTTCAGCCGTCATGGACGTAGGTTCCACGTCGTAGCCACTGAATTTCAGAGGCAGCAAAGTGCCCAGCCACTTCCAGGAGGTTTCCCGCGTCGGGATATTGATGGGCGACTGGCGATAGCCAGCGCAGTATTTCGGATATTCCTCATCCCAGTTATCTTTTGCTGAAAATTATAAAAATAAATTATTCGTATTATATTGACCATATTTGTTGCAAATTAATATAATAATCAATCAATTAATAATAATAATATATTGTATCTTCATTATTGTTGATATTTATGCTTAGAAATTCAATAATTGTAGCCAAATTTTTTGTGGCTATTTTTACTGGATGCAATTGTATTCTAATAAAGAACTGCGTATTGTTTGTTGATGAGGCCTTACTGTTGTACCATTTGATTTAGCAAAATATATCGCATTCTTTTTTCCCTTCAAAAGACAATAGAATCTTTGTTCATTTTGATATGAAACAAGTTCATTTCGAAGTACTGCAGGGAGCAATGATAAAATTCAAAATGTGCTTCATTTATTGGCGTTGTCATACTCACTGGAATAGCTCCATTTACTGGCTACCGCTCCTGTGAGAAATAAAAATACGTGGAATTAAAAATATTAAAAAAATTCCGAATAAAAGTATATATAGGCAAAAATATATTAATAGAACTATTCACTAATTATCTGCAAATGACTGCAAGAGAGAAGAGAAAATTCTGTCAGATACTGCAAACGAAAGTATAACGTGATTTCATTTGTGTGTGTCTGATGTGTTTAAAATTAATATCGTGACTGGTTGGATCATAAATCCAAAATCAACGTAAAAAGCCCATAGATTTTATTTATAAATTGAAAATGAACTCATTTTAAGAAATTCCAGTCATACAGGTATTTTTTCTCAATACTGAATAATCGATTACTCCTTTTAAGTTAAAGTAAAAACATCACGTTTCATTTAACAAGTAGACCAGAAAGTTCATAGCATCGAACTTATTTCGATCAAACATCAAAAGATAAGACTGGACATCGACACAGCAATCACGGTGAGGTTCGTTCATCCGATGCCGTACTATCGTAAGTCACTTAAATACACGTAGCGGCCCATGTACACGTAGCGGCCCACGTACACGTAGCGGCCCATGTACACGTAGCGGCCCATGTACACGTAGCGGCCCATGTACACGTAGCGGCCTATTTCTCGTCAGTGATTGGCGGGTTTTGCATGAAAAGAAGTCAGTGATTGGCTGACAGCGTCTAGAACTCGTAACTATTTATATAGTTACCAGGGCGGCATTTCAAAGGCGGGTGAATCCTTATGCTACAGCTATGGTTCGGATGAACTTCACGCAATTCGTAAAGTTTTCTCCAGCGAAATTTCCCGCACACTTTTTATAACACTTCTCTTTAACTTCATTTCTTATTGTTTGTTTGATTGTCTGTTTGCTGAAAATCTTATAATCGATATTTAACCCTTTTCTACCTGTTCAATCGATCTGAAATTTCGCGCACTGCGTAAATTCGGAGAAAATGCTTGAATCGATTGACAGAATAAATAATAAGAAATTAGAAGAAAATGCTATACATTAAAAAAAATTTAAATATTTTTTTAATATTCAAAAAATAACTAAGAAATTGATTATTCAGTGATATCGGAGACACTGGCCTCTTTAGAGGTGTTGTCTTTAACAAGTAATTTTGAGACGCACATTATTTCACTCAAAATAATAGACTGAGTTTTTTTAATTTTGACATGAAAAAAGTTCATTCCGAAGTACTGCAACTAGCGTAGTTTAATTTAAATTGTACTTTATGTACCAGAATTGTCATACTCACTGAGGTAGCTCCATTGGCTGGCTGTCGCTCCTGTGTGGAATAAAAAAATATTGTTAAATAAACTGTTGTGCAAGCAATAAAAAATTATTGTTAAATAAACGGTTGTGTAAGCAATAAAAAATTATTGTTAAATAAACTGTTGTGCAAGCGTCAACGAAGTGATGGAATATTGCATCGATCTACGTGGATTCAACATGACTGATGGACTGAAAAAATTACATCGTAAAAACTGCGCTTCGATGAAAGATTTCTTTAGATAATTTCGCCTTTACAATCACAATATTAAATTCCTTCCCGCAATTTGACTCGAGTAGAAATTCCAATTGCATTCATTCTCTGAAATAGTGGCATATTAATACAGAAAATATTTAATCAGACCTGATAATTTTATGTTAAGTACTATCTGATGGTGAAAAATAAGTTAAATAATGCTGTAAGTAATGTATTCACACAAAATAATCTCTATTAAACTAGTATCAAAAATGTCCCCAGAGCTTCATGTGTCATGAGATGAACATGTGTCATGTGTCCTGAGCGACACGTGACACATGCATGCTCTTTCACACACGGATAAACACGTGCCGACACAACAGGCTTTTTCTCATAAATATAAAAGTATTATGTAAAAAATGTAATTATTTCAATGAAATCTGATTACGGAACAAGCCTTCTACTATAGATATAATCAATACCTTTCAATTACGGAACGAAAAACGTTCTTCACTTGCATCCAACTAGACAATCAGACTGGACAACAGGCCTCAACAATTCGACTTACCAGCGAATATGATGAATGAAATAAAGCTTGGTAGAAGTAATGCGACCATCTCGGTTGGCTGTTGTTGTTGGACTGACGATCGCTATAACGTCTGTTCAGATCGTCGGTGGCTATGCAGGTGCCCCGAAAAAATGCAGTTTTACACGTGCATTTGAACATCTGTTCATATCGTCTGTAGCTATGCAAGTGTCCCGAAAAAAATTCAGTTCCACGCGTGCATTTGAAATGTTCTTCCGGTGTTCGTCAAATTCAATGCCTCCACTTTACGTTGATAAATAATACTAACATTTTATCAATTCCTGGAAGATTACAATACTTGTTACAGTCTTATTAGCAATATTATGAAGCATAACAAAATGTCAATCCAAAATATTCAAGATTTGTCACTAGTATATTTCTCGAAAAATATTTTGAAAATTACATATGTGACTCAAATTCATTATCATGAGCAAAAATCAGCAATTGAGTATTGGTGCAATTTTCATTAGAACATTTCGAGTGATATCGTGATATCAGCGATGTTTGTGTGAATATATGAAAATATTTATTATACACAGTCCTACACTATGCAATGTTACTGTTATGTAATGATAATTTGCGGTGTTATGCACACAAAAGGTACAAAGTATAGAAATGAAAACATACAGTCTTATGTCTTGACAACATTCAGAGTGTTATGCTGACAAAATCAATGATATATAGTGAAGCAATATAATTTCGTATTGACTGCTTATTTATAGTCTTCATGCATACTCTTGGGTATCTTTATAAAATTTTATGAGTTTTCAAAAATTTGCCCAGCATCGCAAATATATAGAGGCTGTTGGGGCGCGTTTTCACGGAGCTTATCGTGTCGGTAAATACCGAAACCTGAAATTTTATAATTAGAGGGGGCAAAAAATTTGATAGAAAAAAATTGAAATTGTGTTCTGCAATTGGTAAACATAAATTTTGTTTCTAGGACGCAAGATAGTTTATTCCATTTTTTTTGCAAACTATATATGGTAAACTGGGAGTCCTATCTTCCATGTAGAATTTGAGTTTTATGTCATCTTTATTTTATCACAATACATAAGTGCTTATATCATTAGCCTGCATAAATCGCAAGTTCACTACGAATTCTTGCTGATTACAAACAAAAGCTTTATTAATATTTGAAGGATTACGGGTATGAAGGCGATAGGGATTCCATTTGGATACTCTATTTGTATTTGGGATAGCCTTAATTAAATATCCCAGATTTTCGTGAATTATGAAGCACGAGCACTGCCGCACTAACGCCGCACTAACCTGTTAGGTATGATACATGTATATTATAGCCAGATAGAGCGCATATTAAACGAAAATTTCGAAATAAAACCGATAGACTTTATATAAGATAAAACGACCATGAATCAGTAATTCCTAAGATAGAAAAACTAAAAACTGTTGTTTAAGAGCCATGACAGCGACAAAATATTACATCGCTCTACGTGGGTGCGGCAACATGAATTGACGCAAAATATTGCATCGCAATGACATCTTTAGAAGTCCGCGCTCCAATGAAGGATTTACTTTAATAATCTTGCCTATGCATAATTTCATACAATCATCTCGTAGTTAATGGAATATGGAAGAAAATTTAACGTTGAGAAAATTTATTGAATTAAGTACCTTGAATTTTTCCTTGAAAATTTAAATCTTCAAAGTTGGATTCTTGGAGCCGGGACGGTTTGATAATTGCACCAAAATCAAGAGCCATGCGAGAGTAAATTGCTGGAACCGCGTCAAGAGGTATAATAACAGCAGAAAATCATATAAAAATGAACAGTTGGGCCGCAACCAGCTATACACCAAGGCTTGGTTCATATGTAAAAAAGGGTTAAATTAAAAGAATGTATTTTAGAAGAAAAAGTAGAATCATTAGAAAATTGAACGTAGTAAATTCATGAAAGGTTAGATTAAACTAAGTCTAATTACCTGAGATCATATTGACACTCGGTGTGCTAACGCACTTATGCAAAGAAATTAAATTGATTATAGAAGAAGAAATCAGTAGAAGCTGGATGAGTCAGACGGAATTAAAGTAATAACAGTCGAAGATTAGTTCGTTAAAGTAAGAATAAAGTTATAGCAATTAGGCGTAAACGCTAAAATTGAGCTTGAGTCGGAGAAGGATCCGCTCTAAGTAAATAATTGAAGTTGAATTTTAAGAAATCATATAAATGATGTATGAAGCATCATACATGATAATTAAGCATAGATTTTGAGCGAACTTAGCAAAAAGAAATGAAATTGGGCAGCAAACTAAGGAATAGATAAATAACACAACAAAGAAGATAATTAGACTTAGGGTTGAATGCTGGTGGAGGCGCGGCGGCAGACTATACAAGCTGGCTGGAGATCACGAAACAGGCTCTGTTACGACGGTGTATACGTGCTGAAATCCGGCTCAGACCTAAGCTACCCTAGCATTAAACTTACCCTAGAGAGAACTAAGACTTTAAACTTATTCTAGCGAGGCAATGTTTAAGAAATGAACAAAATTAAGCAATTAAATTCCCAACACAACCACACTATAGTAAATTTCTTCCCTACAAGTTGATTTCAATAAGGAATTCTACGCACTCTTTTTCTGAAGAAATGGCTTACTATTACTAAAAATATCTTGTGGGATGTGAAGTATTTATATCGTATATTATCTGATGTCGAATGATTAGTTTAAATAATACAATGAAATTTATGTCCTTGCACATAATGAGCTGCGCCAACATAGTAGCAAAAATGTCCCCAGAGCTTCATGTGTCATGAGCTCAACATGTGCCTTGTGTCCTGAGCGACACGTGACACAAACAGACTTTTTTACACATGTCACAAACACACGCAGAATCAACAACATACTTGCTTTTATCTTTTTATAGAAATTGCATCTAAACAATTATCTATTTTCCTCGTTATTTGTTCATTTTCCTCGGCAGATGGTATAATTGGAAGCATAAATCTCTAAATTGCTGACAAGATAAAGGCTGATGTTCATATTACTGTATCGGGTTAAGTGATAGAAAGCGAATACAAATTAGGTGCAATAAATAAAAATGTTCACATGGTATTTAATGACAACTTTACATACTGGATCATATGAAATTTCCTGCTTCTCTTGTGCCTAGAAAATTGAATTCTCCAGACGCATGAGATCAGGATCAAAATCTCCATTATGAACTATGTTCAGATATTAGTACACTATGTATTCATTCTCTATGCAGGGACCACTGAATGAAAATTCGATTGGCACTTCTAGATAGAGTTCGTTGGCTTAGGTCGTGCAGAATGACTAATGATTGGGACGGCAATCCATCGTTGGTGTCACAAACACTTCCGAGATATGATAGCTCACTAACTTACGAAATTATATAAACTAACAAGTTTAATAAAACAATGACAGTATAGCTTGAGCATCTTACTATGTTTTTACCCTGAGAACTGGTGTTAAGTTGTAATATTACCATGGACAGGCCTCTCCGCTCAAAATCATGTTCTAAGACTCACTTTCTACGACGCCAGATTATGACAAAGAAAGAAATGAGGAAATTGGTTTCAGAAACAACGACTTTAAATTCGTGTGAAGACGTTTCAAAGTAATTGATTGCCACTGGAGACTTCATTGAACCATCGAAACGTGCTCAATTCGAATAAATTAAATCTTAAACCCGGCACCTTAAAAGTTCATTGCCCTTTGTCAATAGTAATGCTGACTTTGCCCAAAGACGTTTTCGAAAAGGTTCTCACTGTAGACACTTTTCTCAGTCCTAAAACTATTTAGGAGGTATTATTCAGTTGATTGAGGTGTTGCTCAATTTTCTTGACTTGCAAAAAGACTTTGATTTCGCAAAGTACCAAATTGTTTCAAGTACTCTGTAGTTTTTGTATAGACTATATAGTTTGTAGTTTCTTTAACTTGAATTAGTCATTTCTCACGATTAGAGTTTATACTATCGTACATTAACATTAACAAACTTGTAAACTATTACCGCTGGCTCAACTTAGAAGTAGCTTCAAATCGGTGCAACGAAGCTTTTTTGCATCAAAGTATTGAATAACTTACCATTTCTTTATAAAAAACGACGACTTCACTTAAATATCCTGCTGCTAAAAATAAATTACTTTCTAACTTCCAAATTACTTATTTATTCGTGTCCTTTTTGTTCTTGGATTAAATTTAGTTATTTTCTCATAGCTATGCACAATGCTCACCTCGTGGATGGAGGACTACGTAATTTTCTATGTTACGTTGCAAAATTCAATACTTTAATCTAGAAGATATCGAATAATCGGATTTTGAGTAAAAAATTTCAAACACTCATTTCACCTTTATTTGGCAAACCTAATAGTGTTGAAAATTATATGATGATGTGAGATAACGACGTTAAAATTCAGGAGCGAGCTTAGTTGTACAAAAGTGTCAACATGCATGAAATGTTCTGATAAATACGGCGATGTCTTGGTAGGTGAAAAATTGGACCTTGCGATGATTTCTCCCCGACAGCTGTGTTATGCTGACGTGGGTTAAGGGGCATATAACATAACATAGCGATGTCGGCGCTGAAGAGTAGGCCTGATGTGGCCTGTCGCCGATTCTTGTACTTTTCGTGACTTATTCACAGAATATCCGATTAATAGTATCTTATTTCTTTAAATCCTTACGATAGATGAATTCCAAAAAAATCAAAGCTGCAATTTATGAAATCATGTTATGAGTCAGTAATGTTTAACATCCATAATCAAATTTCAAACAATATTGTTTGGTGTCCCTCTTTCACGCATGTGCACCCTATGCAATGCCGGCGTTAATTTTTATCTGGCTTTTTTACGTGAACCTATTCAGTGAAATTACAGCTCGCATTAGTGTATTCTGAACGAATTTATTGATGGCCAAAAAATAAATGAAGCCTGCCTGGAATATTACAATTCTTGTCTCAACATTCCATTAAAGTATCACAGAGCGCATGGGCAGAGACGATGACAAAACCAATTATTCTCAGGCGAGCCTCTCTGTTTGAAAAAATGGTTTTCTTTTCCCAATGTTTTTTCACGCCCGGATTTCTGTTCTCAGGAAAATGTTTACGTTCGGTAGTTTTTTTATTTGCTCAGAATGAATTTAAACGCAGAGCAAAGTCTTTGACAGCATTTCTAGCAATTAAAGTTTCAACAAGTTATGTGAAGTGATCATATATTGAAATCTATTATCAAATGTCATATCTTGACATTTTTGACAATTGTTGAAAATACTTCCAAATGGCATCTAATGTTGTAAACTTCCGACAAGGCGACACTAAATTAATTCGATCAGTCGATCAATGCTGCCATCGCACTTCAACGAAGGAGAACTAAAAGAAACACTAAAACAATCCAGGCTTAAACAGGAAACGAATTAATACAGAAAAATCATATAAAAAATTCTAGTGATTTTCAAGGCTAGTAAAACTGAACTAGAAACCTAATTAAGGTGCATAATTTAAGAAAAAAGTACACAGCAAAGAAATTAAGGGCACAACACAGAGACGGACAAATGCGATCTGCAAAACAGAGTAGCCTCTAATTTGCAAGTGGGCCAAACTTATTTTCGTAGGAGTATTGATATTAAGATTTCTTTAGTTGTATTAGTAATTATTGCCTTTTATTTAAAAGAGCCACTCTAAAGGATTCGATGCACAATTTCTAAAACGAGAACTGAAAAGACAACGGTTCTTCTTTGTTTAATTTCGAACAAATCGCATGTGGTCTTTGATTAATTCCATTTTCAGAAAATAATAATAATAATATTAATAATAATAAAAATAATAATAATAATAATAATAATAATAATAATAATAATGATAATAATAATAATAAAAAGCGACTACTTAGCCCATTTTTACATTCAAAGTCAGCCATTAAACATTGTACAAAAACGGCAATTGTCGTTTCAGTCATTCTAGGCCTAATTTTTTTCATTTTTCCATAACCGCAATAAATCAAAACAGGGTGCGTTATACATTCTCTATTAAATTCACGACATTTTAGTAACTCGCGTGCATGGAATGGTAAATATCGGTCAAGTCATCTTCTGAGCCGCTCGTCCGACCAGCAACGAGCAGCTCGGTCCGTTGCTGCATGGTCGGTCCGCAAAATTCGGTCCGCTCGTCCGATTGCAACAACCAGCTACAGCCATGATCGGTACACCTGCGAAAAGCAAAAATTTACGAGTAAGAACATGTATCGATAATACTAAATTCAGACGAAAGAAATATTAAATAAAAAAATTAATTAGAAACTAAAATCATTGGACACTTCAAGATTGAAGTATTTTATATAATCTTTTCACATCAACATAAATATTTATTTTTAAATTATAAATCAGAAATCAAAATGTGGCACAAGTTTGTATATGTTTGCAGATTACTCAAGCCTCCTACGCATATCATAGCGACCCATGAGTCCTAACCCCTCCCCTACCCTCAGATGTAGGTTACCCGTAAAGTAGCCGTATGAAGCTGGTGGCCGTAGGTTATTTTTCTTGCACAGCAATATTATACTACAATGTTATTTCGTGCAATTATTTCATATTTATTTTATTTAGCGCCTATAAACAAATATTTATCTTATGATGGAGGGGGCTGTGATATTTAATTATACATATCACTGAAAGATAATGCGGCTGATTTCGGTTTTAGCACGTCACATTCATCACGAATGTCCCCAGATAACATAGCTTCGATCTCAAATAAGGCTAGACTAGTCTCTGCATATTGGTTGAATTATGTGTAAAATTTCACAGGTTATAGTTTTTCTTGGAGAAATAAGTTTATAAATGTAATAAATGCCTCTTAGTTATGGTGAAATTAATTACAGTCATGTTTTAGATATTTATGATAATGTATGAGGCTTGACCCTAACAAGTCTTACTTTTCGGCCATTCAGGGGCAGAGGGTTGCGGTAGTTGTCTTGTATTGGTTGGCCTTTATCGTCTGTCAAATCCCGAAGTGCATCCAGCTGGAATATATCATCTCCTTATTAATCTAATGCACTCAATCTTCAACTTAATTTGGGTAAGATTTTGTAATTGCGAGAGCGTTATATTCTACACATAATAGTATATTGCCATTATTCGATCGAAGTTGTGAATAATCATTCGCTGATAATCACAACAACCTAATCAACCTAATAGGTTGTAATCAACCTAATAGCGTTATTAGAATTTGTCAATGATATTTGTACGAATAGTGAAATAGCATCACAAACAATATAAACAATACTGATAATAGGTCTATAGATACCTGGGCCTTGGAGACCGGCAGAGGCTGCTTGAACACGGTCCACACGACGACCTCGTTGCACACGGGCGTCGTAAGGCTGCCTTCGTAGCGGTAATAACTGCTCAGGTCGTCGGGGAGCAGCGACGACAGTGCGTAAGGGTTCGGCACATTCGCCGTGTAATCTGTTGTGAGGAGTAAGTTACTCATTAATTTCATGGTTAAAATAACACTTAGGCTTATTAAATAACTATGCCTCGCACCATCAGCTAAAATTAAGGGCATCAAATCAAGTATTTTTATAATTTTTATATTTTATAGTTAAGTGTTATAATTTAGAGGTATAACATTAAATGAGGTAAGCACGTGTGGGATGGAATGAATTTGAGACATGAAGATCGTCGAGTGAATAACAAGGTTTACGGAGTAGAGATTTCGATTCATCATTATGATGATTGCTGATATCTAAGAGCTAAAAATGCCATTCAAACTCATCGGCGTGAAAATATAAATGGAAATGGAAGTTTAAAATTCAAACCTCGAGTTCTTAACATAGAAGCAAAAAAGATGGCTCGTCTAAAGATGACAGTGTTTGCATTTACTGGATTAAGTCAAGTAACTATTAGCCCCAGCTCTGGCTTCTACGAATAATTGTGGGTGCTTACTGTTTTCTTTAGTGAGTTGAGAAGTGATATTTAGTAACCGGCTCAGGGCAGGATTGTCCGTCCTAGAAAGTTCGAAAAAGATTCCTAGTACCGCCAGGCCTTGACTTGTTTCGAGAGCATCGTCCACCGTCTGGCCTACTAACTTGTGCACGAGATGGAGCTCCAGAGGGTACCTGGCAATCACAAAATTAAGATTGAGGCACAATCCTGCAGAAGTGATTATTATAAATATGGCAACAATGTCGTCCGTTCAATAAAATTAAATATAACAGGAATAGAAAGGGTAATGAAAAGACTCACTGCACAGTATTTATGGTATGTTCAGATCCCTTGGTCTCGTCAGACCCCCAATGGAAGTGGAAGTTCAGAAGCTCGTATGGGGATGAGAGCCCGCCGCTAAATATGCGAGGCTTCCTCAAGTACGCAGCAGTGACTGAAACTTATTATAGGAAATAAATCAATTAATTTCTTGTTGTACTCAACAATAACAAACTTATTATAGGTCATGTTTCAATTAATTGATGTTCATAGTATGAAATAATGACAACAAATGTTTGTGCACTAAAAGAGCTGATAGCTTTTTTACACTGTTAGAAAAATGACCGTTAACGGTATTACCGGCGTTTCAGTGGCCGGTCGGCACGTGAAAAGAAACACCGTGTCGCCGTTTTTATTCTAATTTAACATTAGAAACCCGTAAAACATATGATAAAAACGGCAAAACAGTTTATTTTCACGGGGCGACCGGCCACTAGAATGCCAGTGGGACCGTTTTTTCACCGTTTTTTCTAACAGTGTACATAACACAACGAAATGAATGAATGAGATTTCTTACGAGTGTGAAAGTTGTTTACAGCCGTCATGGACGTAGGCACCGTGTCGTAGCCACTGAATTTCAGTGGCAAGAATGTGCCCAGCCACTTCCAGGAGGTTTCCTTCTTCGGGATGTTGATCGGCGACTGGCGATATCCAGCGCAGTGCAAGGGAAACTCCAAAGGCCAGTTATTTTTTGCTGAAATTTTTAAATATTAATTATACTTATTATATAGGCTATTTTTGTTGCAAATTTCAATTGGACCCTCATTATTGTTGATATTTTTACTTTCAATTTCAATTGCAACCAAATTTTTTGGCTATTTTTACTGGAAATTTAAATTGTATTCTAATAAAGAACTGCGTATTGTTTGTTGATGAGCTCTTACTGTTTTATCATTTGATTTTGCGAAATTTAAAACGTGCTTCATTTGCTAGCGTTGTCATACTCACTGGAATAGCTCCATTTACTGGCTTCCTCTCCTGTGCGAAATAAAAATATGTTGAATGAAAAATATTAAGAAAATTTCCGAATAAAGTAGGCGTAATAATATTAATAGAATTATTCCCAAATTATCTACAAATGATTGCAAGAGAGCGAAGAAAATTCTGTCGAACTCTTTATGCGAAAGTATAACGTGATTTAATTTGTATATACCTGATGTGATGAAATATAGAGTAAGTATTTAATGTAAAGGTTTTCATTGGTTGGATCATAAATCCAAAATCAATTAAGAAAGACCATTGATTTTATTTATAATAAGAAAATGAACTCATTTGAACATTTACCACACTCTTTTTTCACACAAAATAATCAGTAGAGTTTTTGTCAATTTTCATATGAAAAAGTTCATTCCGAAATACTGAAACTAGCGAAGTTAAATTTTAATTGTACTTTATTTGCCAGGGTTGTCATACTTACTGGGGTTATAGCTCCATTGGCTGGCTGTCGCTCCTGTGTGGAATAAAAAATTATTGTTAAATAAACTGTGGTGCAAGCAATACAAAATTATTGTTAAATAAACTGTTGTGTAAGCAATAAAAAATTATTGTTAAATAAACTGTTGTGTAAGCGTCAACGAAGTGATGGAATATTGCATCGATCTACTTGGATTTGACAACACTGATGGACTGAAAAAATTACATCGTGAAAACTGCGCTTCGATGAAGGATTTCTTTAGATAATTTCGCCTTTACAATCACAAGATTAAATTCCCTCCCGCAATTTGACTCAAATAAAAATTTCAATTACATTCATTTAAAAAAACGGTTTATTATAATAAAAAAGATTTTACTAGATTTGGAATAGTTATGGGTTATAAATGAAGAATGATAGCGAAGGAATAGTTTAAATAATGCAGTAAATAATGTTTTCAAAAAATAAACTGTGTTAAAAGAGTAGCGAAAATTTCACCAGATTCACGACAACAGGCCTCAACAATTCGACTTACCAGCGAATATGATGAATGAAATAAAGCTCGGTAGAAGTAATGCGACCATCTCGGTTGGCTGTTGTTGTTGGACTGACGATCGCTATAATGTCTGTTTAGATCGTCGGTAGATAATACAAGTGTTTGGTAAATACTGACTGTTTCACTCGTGGATGTGAAATGTTTCTCCGGTTGACGTCGAAATCAATACCTCCATTTCACGCGTGTATATTAGACTCGAATTTGATCAATTCCAAACTAATTTTAATGCTTATTTCAGTCTTATTAGCAATATTACAGAGCATAAAAGCTTGTCATGAAATATTCGAAAGTTTGGTTTGATAATATCATCTTCACGACCCCTAGATTATATTCACCCTCGTATTTAACACGAATTAGAAATTCCACGCATTTTTAATCTGAAGAAGCGGCTTAATATTACTAAATATATTCGTTTATATCTGAAATATTTATGATACCTACTGCCTAATGGCGAATGAATAATTAAAAAATGCAATAAATAATGTCCTCGCAAATAATAAGCTATCAAAATAGAAGGAAAAATTTCACCAGAGCTTCATGTGTCATGTGCGACACGTGACACAAACAGACTTTTTTACACACGTGCATGGTATGACAAGAAAACAGTTTTTTTTATAAATATCAACATTTTATTTCTAAAATTTATATTTTTCACCAGAAATATTCACAACTCACATAATAAGCTTCGGTCCTATTGTTTACCATTGATTTACGCGGTCGATATTTCAAAACAATCAAATCTGATAACGCCTTTACAACGCGTCTTCTCTGATCAATACTTTGAAATTAAGGGACTGAATACGTTCATGCTGCAATTAGAAAGTTTGATTTCTTTTGCCCGGCGAATTTAAATTTACATTATGCTGCAATTAAAAGGTTTGAATTCTTTTCTCTGACGAATACCAATTTCTAAAAGAATATTGGCATTTCTGTCATGTATGAGACACCTGAATTTAAATTTTTTGTTTCGCTTACATCTTGTCTGATATTTCGTCAATGTTGATTTATTAGCAATTCACATGCTATTGGCTTTCAGGGCCCCTGTCACATGTGGTCGAAAGAGGCAACGATAAAACCTTATGAAAGAATATTCACAATATGCTATTGATGGTGGTGCATTTTGTAGCGACGGAAATTTGTTTTTTGAACATTCAACTCATTTGAATTAACTGTTCGAATCCATATATCGATTGTGATATATACAAAAAAATCTGTTGCAGATATCACGCACATATTCGTTGATATTACACTCTTGGAAAGCTGCTGAGTATGAAGTTAACTCGTGAAGTTTTCGAAGTAAATAAAATGTTTACTCATTCATTTTACTTGTACAAGAACAATGTGGCTTGCATACCCAAATATAAGGCATTAGACTTATGTTTCATGACTTATAATATCTCCATAATTCGAGGGGTAAACATTAAAAATCGAAAATCTCCCTCAAAGGGAAAGATAAATTTGTGTTCACCAAAAAATTTAACGTCTTGTAAATTCAGCGTATCTATATTGCAAACGTTTCCGAGACCATGCTCCATCAACTGTTCAAAAGGTTTGATAACTTAAGTAAAATCAATGAAGAAAAGACCAAAAGAAAGAGATTTATCCTTAAAAACGAAAAACGGACCAATGAATTTGTGAAATGTATCCATTAGCGATTTCAAAGGAACAAGAACTGAAGCCTGAAATTGGGTTTTAGTTCAATAAGTTAGGCTTATGTCTATCTATTTAAAGTTTATTGTCTACAGAAGTGAACTGTTGATATACAGTATATGGTCTCGGATATTAAACATTCGAAAAACTAAAAGTTCGAAGCAAAAATTTCACTTATGAAAAATAACTAAAAAAATTTAGCGCCAAATTTTACTGCTTATATTGTTTATACTTTATAGTTTCTCTTATAATTTAACGGCTGCGTTTGGTGATAACCTGATTACAATTCTTATTTATAGATGCACTAACGATTTTGCTATTATATCATCGAAAATGCTGATGTAAAACTCCGTGCTTATATAAATGGTCGACTGTAATAGAGTTCATGTATGTGATGCGGTGGATTTGTTAGTTATTATATCCTTGGTATATGTTTCGGACGTAGCAGTCCCAGGCCACGACGGATCGCGCATCTGACAGCAGATCTGTTACGTATTGGGAGAATCCTGCACAGTCTCCCCCTTCTATCGTTATGGTTTCGATTTTGATATACGTCCATACGAAACTGCGATCGGGGTTTGCTTATATCAAAAGCCCAACAGAAGATTCAGTGGTAATGCTTGCATGCCGATGGAATTTAATTCAACTAGGTAGAGAAGTATAGAAAGTGAGTGAGCTACATTTCGAGCTTCCTCTCTGTCGAAAAGTGTTCGAGTATATATTCCTTGTGATCGTTCTGTTTTCTATTACGATCATTAACCTTTTTACGCCTTCTTGAAGTGCCATGAGAATAATTAAATGAATTTATGCTTCCATCATCCATTCCTCGCCAGCCTCGTTGAAGAAGCCAGGTCATTGCAGCGCGCCAGAAAGCAGCGCTACTTAATATCTAATTAAATTCCTGTACTGTCTCCCGACATGCCTTATAATCGAGGAACGACAATGATTTATACAATAAGATCTCATCATAAGGTACCCATGACAATTAAAATGTACTTGCATCAATAATACGGTAATTAATGTATATGGTAATATCATATCAATAAAGAAAAACCAGTAAAAATCACAGAAAATCTCATTTATTCTACCTCTACATCATCTACAATGAAAGAGGAGGACTTCAGAGTACTGTAAGTGACACATATTCGCTCAATGTTTGTCATTTATTCTTAGCATTGAAAGTTTACAATAAGTTGTCATTCTTGGCTGATATGTGAATATCTATTTAAAATTATCACTCGATAATCCATGATATGTTTTTGAAACTAAACGCATACGTGAAGATTATGTTAAACAGAAGTCTTTTAATTTTCAGTCTCGGGCTGAAAGCTGTAAAAATGGTTTGATTAAAAATCGTTTAAAAGGAAATTCGTTTGGATTATGTCAACATAAAAATCATAGTTGTAAAAAAGTTCACAAAAAATTATTTCAATTAATAAAGTCAATCATTCAGCATTGAAAAATGGTTGCTTTGAACATTACTTTACAAGCTATTCAGCTAATGGATTTCATTGTTCCTATTTCATATTATGCGAAAGAGATCAGCCAACTAATGACTCAATTTTCGCTCGAAATAATAGCTCATAAATTGGATGCAACGGTTGCTATAAAATAAAAAATAAAATGAGAGTATTCCCGGTCAAAATAATTTCCTGCTGGACCCTTCCCGTTTAAAAATTCCTCCCACAGCATGAAGTTTGAATGATTGATGTATTCCAGTATTAATGGTGAAGTTTCACAAATCAGTGTTCTTCTGTATTATTCGTTGAAATAAAATTTTTATCTACAGAATAGGCAATAAATTGATGCAATTTTTACTGTTCGTTCCAGTTGTTTATGGCTCCTCGCAATGAGTTGAAAATGAGCGATTTCAAAAATAAATATACTTTTTCACTCTACCAGCCAGGATAAGAGAGTCAGAACGCGTGTCTGACGTAGTTACTCTTAGTAATTTCAGTTTTTTAAATGCTGAAGGGGAAAAAATATTTTGATGGTTGACTAATCTAACTCTAACTTTTCAGAAAACTCGTATGTATTCCGTAATCCGTATAGCCTCCACTACCACTAAGCAAACTATGAAATAAAGTGATTGGTAGGGATTGCGCATGAGAACTTGAAAACTATGTTAGGGAAGTAAATTTCATTGTATAATGATATCTCAGCCATGGGGCACTACATGTTATAAAGTTATAACAAAAAGTTTATAAATTGCGGCAAAGGAGTTATATGTTATAACATGTTCTTCAATATAAATATTATTTTTTTTAGATATTTCCTTGCATTTCGGTTAAATTTATATTCATGGAAAACTTTCAATGGATTTCCATGTATGAAATCATTCTCGAGGCTCGAACAAATGTAAAAAAAGAAGCATCGTAAGCTTTTCAACAACAAAATAAAAGTGCAGAGATATATTTAATTTTATCTTAAAATACCTATACCTTTTGGAAAAAATCAGAGATATCAGATATTGTACATCTTGCTCATGAATGGATTTCATTCAATTGGACCTGATAGCTGGCAGCCTACAATAGAGACTAGACTCACAGCGTAAGTTCGTAACAGGGCAAAACAGGCTACAGGCTGGCTGCATAACAGGCAACCGCAGTCCAGTGCCGCCTGGAACTTGTGGGTGGAAGGTGTAGTGATATGGCATGTGCCAGACGTATTTCTTGTGTGTCCAGAGTGGGTTCAATTTCCAATATATCAAACGAATTAATCCTTTCCAATTAAAAATTATTCGGTTTAGGAGGCGTTTGCACTCGGCTTATCTCGTGCCCTATGTATTTGATTGCTATCATAATGTAGAATTTCTTCGCCGACTGGACGGTTGAGAAGAATTCCAGTGGCCTCAAGTCATCTTGTCCTGGGTCGTGTACCTACCATCTTTGCTGTTCTCTGCCACTCTCACGGCTTCCATTATTGTGATTACTTACTTTTATGGAGTCATGGGTGAAGTGCTATGATTACGTTGTACTCAGCACACTTCAGGATCAATTACAGTATGAATAGACAAGGACTCGGGAGTAAAAGCATAACTGTGCTAAGTGGGTGTGCTTCGAGTTTTTTCTGATCACCCATGACTGATGACTCCTACGTAGAATTTGACTGGCACAATATTAGGTATGTACTCTCGAAGCTTACTTTGCACCACATCTGTCAACTAAGGCCATACTTTGAGCCTTCTATTGTGGAGTCGCAAGTTTTCTAAAAAAAATCATTGTTAATAAATTTAATGTATCGATGTCCATTAGATACTCGTTAAATGTGACCTCCTGAATCCCTATATACCTTCATGTTACCTACATTCTAATCATCCTTTACGGTCCTCAGTTTTTTTAACCGTATATACTCGAGATGACTTCATCCCTCAGCCACAGGGCCGTGCTATAAAAAATTGTTTAAGTTCACGTAGTGGCCGATTTCTCGTTGGAGATTGGTGGGATCAGCTTGAGAAGCCGTCTGTACGGTCAGTTATACCTAAGCTGACGGTGTAATGAACTCAGAACGAGATAGAAATACCCTACAGTTTTTGGTCAAGCAAGTGTGACGTCAGACTTGATTGTAACCTTTGGCTGTAAGAAGAGTTCTGGCTCTTTCATTCAAAATGAATCTTATCGGGATATCTCGGCCACCGATTTAAATTTTACAACATTTGTGAAACATGAAAAACCTGATAGCTGAAGCCATAAGTATTAATTTGAAATGTATCGCCTAACATGACACGTTCAGTGTTCATGTTTATACTTCCGTTGGTAACGTTGCGCTGCAGAGGGCGGAAGGCGGCCGCTGTCGAAACGGTTGACCGAGCAATTTTTGCGCGGCAGGTGAGGTGCCGTTATGCCACAAAAATTCCTAAGCGAGGCATGTGTTTGGGGTCAAATAGTCGGCAATCATACAGAAGATCGTTAAGCTTGTAGAATTGGATAACATGTCTACGGCTTGAAGGATCTTTGAGACCGTAACGTTCGTAAACTTGGAACTCGTGTTTGGGACCTAGTTGGCTAGATAGAGGATCGTTTAACTACCACAATGGATATCGATATTGGTATTCGTACCATTTCAGGGTGTTTTATTGTGCTGTTTGTCTGCTGTCTATTTTCAACGATAAATTTTTGTCAGCAACAGTTTTAGTGGCTTGCAAAATTTTTCGATAGTATTTAGTTATGAAAGGACTCGCATCAAGTATTTGTCATTGCCCCAACTTAGACCAGGTTCTTTAGTACAAATATCATTATTTTGATGTAAATGGAAATCAATTCGTACACTTCTATTCAATCTCTGCACGCCGTCTTCCTAAGGTGTCAGGACTGGGCAACAAGTTTATCGCGATTTGTATATTATACTTATATAGATGCAGGTAACGTTTTTTTCGCTATGAATTTCGGTATTTCCCACAATTCTTTTTAATTTTAAATTTTATTGCAAAATTTTCAATCTCTTATGTTCATGCAGTGAAACCGATCATTTCTTGAACCACAGTCGAATTTTTTCATATGATATCATATACCTAATTCGATTATGAAACAGATTTACTTTCGTCTCCTATATTTTCTTATCACGATTGTTATCCTCATAAGTATGCGAGGGCGGATTGTCGGGTCCATAATTAGCCTGATTGCCTTGAGTCGAGGAGGGGATGTGTACGTAGTGTTAGCCAACCATTCATCGGACGGGGATATTTGGTTCTACACTTGATAAGGAGTGTTAACTGCTACACGCAATACGCTAGTAGGTGTACATGATTGGTTCTCCGCCCTGATAAGGAGTGTTGATTGCTACACGCAATACGCTATAATAGGTGTACATGATTGGTTCTCCGTCTTGATAAGGAGTGTTACCTGCTACACGCAATACGCTATAATATGTGTACATGATTGTTGTTGACTGCTACACGCAATACGCTATAATAGGTGTACATGATTGGTTCTCCGTCTTGATAAGGAGTGTTAACTGCTACACGCAATACGCTAGTAGGTGTACACGATTGGTTCTGCTCTGCCAGGATAAATAGGTATAGGTACCGTAGTAGTTTTAACTGCAACATTGCTTTGCTACAAGCAATGCACTACATGTCCACCATATATATGAGTGTAAACCCATGTATACCCATATACATGGGTGCGAAAATTGGTGTAATTCGACAGAAGCCTTTCATTTATGCAAGTTTGATTGAAGACCAGAGAATGCTTTTTTTAACAATCTTCTTAGTTGTGTTTTTTTTCAGTGAGTCGAACAAAATTTCTCGCTGACGGCAGGAAATCTAAAAACAGGGTACCAAATGACATTTTAATGGCATGAGACGTTTCGAATATTCATTATCAAGCTGGTGAAGGATTTCGCAACCCTTGAGATTGAACTTTGGAAATGACTGTAGTAGGTACAAATCAAGGGTATTGTGAGTACGAAAAAACAATTAGGATTGTTAATAAAAAGCATGCTCTGGTCTTCAATCGAAATATACATGGGTCTACACCTGTATAGATATACCTAAACACAATTAGGTGCGCATGAGTTGTTCTCCTCTGCCTTGATGAGTGTTAACTGCTAGACGCAATATGCTAGTAGTATTGAATTACACGCTGTACGCAAGTATTAAATTGCACGCGATACGCAAGTATTGAATTGCACGCGATGCGCAAGTATTGAATTACACGCGATACGCAAGTATTGAATTGCACACGATACCGTACGCAAGTATTGAATTGCACGCGATACGCAAGTATTGAATTACACGCGCTACGCAAGTATTGAATTACACGCGATACGCAAGTATTGAATTACACGCGCTACGCAAGTATTGTATTGCACGCGATACGCAAGTATTAAATTGCACGCGATACGCAAGTATTGAATTACACGCGATACGCAAGTATTGAATTACACGCGCTACGCAAGTATTGTATTGCACGCGATACGCAAGTATTAAATTGCACGCGATACGCAAGTATTGAATTACACGCGATACGCAAGTATTGAATTACACGCGCTACGCAAGTATTGTATTGCACGCGATACGCAAGTATTGAATTGCACGCGATACGCAAGTATTGAATTGCACGCGATACGCAAGTATTGAATTGCACGCGATACGCAAGTATTGAATTACACGCGATACGCAAGTAGTGAATTGCACGCAATACGCAAGTATTGAATTACACGATTTATTCTTCTCTAAATTCGAGTCCCAAGCTTCCGAGTTTTTTATTAAAATAATTTTTAACTAAATTATGATGTTTACTATTCTGCAGACATAAAACATAGCATCGTCATTCTCGGATCAGCGACACTTTTGCTGAGATTCATGCGTGGTAAATTTGCTTATTGTTTGAGGTGAACCACTTCTCGAAATGCTCAAGCAACAGCTTTCAGATTTATTCTAAACAATAAGGAATCTCTCAATAAAGAATTGCGTGCTTTGGCTCAATGCTCATGGTTAGTTCGGCTATTTTTGCCGTGTGAATGTTAAGAATAAAGCGATAAAAAAGGAGTCGCTTAGGAGAAAGTGGCAACTCAAGCCTGAACTTCATGGCTGGCGAGATTTTTCTCTGACAGGCCAAGCTCTCCGTATTTACGCTATGCCGAAACTATAGGAAGCTGTTTCTTCCCATAATATTTTATTGCTCACGTAAACGCTGTATCATGTGTAGATTTTTTTCTGCTCATGAGCCAGATTTATAAATCCAACAACACAATTTTCCTACCCAAGACATTGGAATTGTTTTTTTTTCGTATCAATGAATCAGTAAGCATTTTCTTGAAATTCACACATAATGGAAGTTTAATTTAAGTGGGAAGTCTGTTTTTTTTTATTTCTTGTGCAGTTGTTTTGATTTTATCCTGCACTTTTATTATGACAGTTTGCCTGCAAGTGCGTTGCCCAGGCGGCTCACGGCTCACGATTAAATGT
The DNA here is from genome assembly GCF_000764305.2 of Hyalella azteca. Taxonomy (NCBI): domain Eukaryota; kingdom Metazoa; phylum Arthropoda; class Malacostraca; order Amphipoda; family Hyalellidae; genus Hyalella; species Hyalella azteca. The sequence continues at coordinate 278,031 of NW_025941275.1, read as the reverse complement.
CTCATGGCTCATGAACGTTTCGTTTTGTTTACAGTTGATTTGAAAATATAATGCCAACTAATCGGTGGAAGAGTGAAATGGTATTGCGAGTTACCGGTAATTAATATAACACAATAACTACGTATGCATTGACAATTTGTTATTGTGAAAAAATTATTCATCTATATAAATTCTTCAAAATACTAAAATAATAAATCTTTTTCAAGAGAATGTTTTGAGCTTGAAAATATTTACGGATATTTATGCTGAAAAAGAAACTTTTTTCTTTTCCCGATACCGGTACACTGATATCGCGATCTCGCTGATTTCTTCGCGCCATATCTAGTCACCTCACATATAGTTACTCTTATTTCTTTTTTGCTCTTGCTTCTAAAATCTTCATGTTCTCGCTTGATTATACCGATCATTACTAGCCAGTTGACACCATATATTGTAATCCACATAAACCCCCTCGAAATATTTGGTCTCCCAAGCTGCAACTTTGTTCCATAATTTATAAAGAAATCAGAGCTTCTGCGTGCTTCCTCTGAAGTTCCTCAAGAATTTTTTAATTTTTTAAATCACTTGTTCACCTATAAAACTTGGTAGGTACAAGTTTTATAGGCGCTCCAAATCATTTTCGCTTCGTGAAACCAACGTGAGAACACAAACATTTACCCCCTCTGTATTTTCTATCAACATTCGTCTTCCCGAATAACTACCAAGTATAAAGTTCACAAGCTCACCGTTCGATCATCGTGCACCTGAAAATCCTTGCTGTATTATATCAGTAATGGGGAAAGGTGTGCCCGTGTCACCCAGCTCACCCCAAGGTCGTTTCACCCGACATGCCCGAGCTGTGGGTGTGTTGTGGTGTGTCTTCACCCTCTGCTTCACCATCATTGTGGCTGTGGTGTTCATGCAGCCACACTGGGTCGGCACAGCTACCGACACTGGGCCAGGTTAGTAATTTGAATATTGGTTGTTTATGCCTCTGTAAATATTAGATTACACAATTATGTCTTTAAGGTGATTAATTAGGGCTTATTCCTTATTAACTATTTTATGAATTTTGTTTATTTGTTACAGTCCACTCGGAAAAAAACTATAAATTCCATATTTTCAATGCTTGATACCGTACTCTACAACTATTTTTTTCTCTCGTCTGCCGTCGACTTGAAAAAAATTCGGGTGAGTGTCAGTGAGAATTGGGCAACCGTTACGCTATCCGTTGCAGGCGACTCGATACAATGAGGCATTGTTGAGGGAACCTAGTCGAGGACTGAGCTTGGTGACGTAAAATTGTCACCTTTGACGTCTTACCTGCGCCTCCGAATGCCTTCTCAGGAATTAATTAAAAAAAAAAGTTTTGCAGAAAGAAATTCCTCCTTAGTGTGCTCATTATATTTAAATTAAGTATATAGTGTTGGTAATAATAATTAGTATAAACAAGGAATGTACGCTCGTTTTTCTAGCGATATTTGTGCATGTGACTGGCAAAATTCTTTATTTATAGACACTATTGCCAATTATAGACTAGCTATCATGATATTGAAAAGTTGCACGTTCTAATATTAACATATAAATTCTAAATAGCTCTTTGTTTCCTAAAATATTCTATATGAAAACCGGAACGACACACGTCAGGCTGAACGCCTCGATAAAACCACATTTTTAGAGTTTATCTTGCATTTTTAATTCCAGTTTAATTGCATCATCACAAAAACAAAAATTATCACAGAACTGGCATTTCTGAGCTAAATCTAGTAAATTAGTTCCGATTCTCTATGCCAAGCCACGTATAGTTTTGATAATTAAAGTATTCTTTTTTTTGTCTACGGTTTTGACAAGAAAAGTATATTTCCATGACGGCGCCGCGTGAGGTGCATGGAAGGTCAGTATACCAATTCATGCAGTTAATCACCAATTCAGCAGCTAATCATTCTTAGCGTGCGCTCTGACCTTGCCACTATTCTCACCCGGGCTGATGACCTTTGGCGCCTGGGCCGTAAAACGTCCATTATTTATTTTATGATTTTTATTTCTTCATTATTTTACCTCTAATTTCTTATTTTCTTCCTGTGGAAAACTTTACTTAAAATTTTATGCTCTGCTTATTACATGAATAGTTTTACGAACTTATTTTGGTAATCCAAGAAAACTTTCAATTTTTAATGTGTTATTTCCCGTCAGACGTAAATTTTTTATGCATTGTGTTGACTGGAGTATTGATGTAATCAGATGCCAATTATACAAGACGAACCTAAACCTGAATAATTATTGATCGCAACTTTAATGCGAAGTCGGCACCAGCTTCTCAGCTTAGACGTTATCAATTCATTTGTGACAATTGGAAGGCTTTCCAGGCCTGCGCACTTGCGACGCGCACACTAGCGCAGACTGGGATCAGTTTGTGTACTGAAAATTTTTTATGTGTTCGTGTACTTTGTATCTGTGCAAACAATCTTTTTGTATCTATTTGTGTGTTTGAGTATTTAATCCTTTGTTTATTTTTTTCTCTTAAAAATTTGAAATGTGTAGGTCATGTTGTTTGAACGCAGCGTAGTTAAACTATCTAACGTATTTTGTTATTAAAATCCGCAAGCAGTAAAAGATAATATTAATAATAATAATATAATATTAATATATAGTATAGTAAAAGATAATATTGTATATTGTAATTATCACGCCTGCTTTTGATGGGTGTGATCTCCTCTAAATGAAATTCATTCATTACCTGCTTACTAGCTTGATTACTCACAGGTCTTTCCGTTTGTTCATGTCTACAGTCACCCTGACTTTGTTACTCATCAAGTTCTCCATTTGTTCATGTTCACAGTCACCCTGACTTTGTTACTCATCAAGTTCTCCATTTGTTCATGTTCACAGTCACCCTGAGTTTGTTACTCATCAAGTTCTCCGTTTGTTCATGTTTACAGTCACCCTGACTTTGTTACTCATCAAGTTCTCCGTTTGTTCATGTTTACAGTCACCCTGACTTTGTTACTCATCAAGTTCTCCATTTGTTCATGTTTACAGTCACCTTGACTTTGTTACTCATCAAGTTCTCCATTTGTTCATGTTCACAGCCATGTTAACTGTGTTTATCATTTATTTATAAGTTTGTTCGCGTCCAATATCATCCTGACTGTGCCTTTGATTGCTTGTCTCGCTCGTTCGTTTCAGGTCACATCGGCTTATGGCGCTGGTGCTCCACCGTCTCTCTTGACCCAAACAACTCCCCCGATGACGTCATATGTTCAGGAGAGTTGCTAGATATCTTCAACTTCTTCAGTTCAGATGGAGGAGGTGGCTCTTCTCCCAATCCCGGCATCGTCAACAACACGCCTTTTAAGACAGCATTTGTGAGTGTTGGGGTAATGAAGGGGGTTTATGATATTAAAATAATCAACAAGTTACCAAAAATGTCGCACTTGTAGACTATGGAGTTGGTCCAAAAAGTTGCCACCATAAACAACACCCCTTTTATGGCAGTCTTTCTGAGTGATGGCAACATAAACTTAGCGAGAAATAAGTTACTGTAATGCCTAATTTTTAAGGTATCAGTACATATCTATACCGGTAGGCGTTTACCTCTCCATCAACAGAAAAATCTTGAAAATTTTTATTCTACCTTCACCGTTCATGAATTCGAATTAAAACTGCTTCTCACTATAAAAAAATATATAATTTCAGCGGTCCAATGCTTTTTCCAGAAAATTATCTGTGCTAAGAGAATTTTATCCTGAAATTGCTATCCTCGACTGATTTTCGTCTGCGAGAGCAGTTACGTGAGGCGAGCGATTTCCCAACAAAGGTTCGTGTAAGAAACTTACCTGTATTTCTCGCATAACAATTCTTGCTCAATTTTAGACGTTGCTTATGCAGAAGTACAAGAGTGTAATTCTCGCGAGCATCAGCTGCATCAGTACATTACTTAAACTCGTATAATAATTCTATATTTTATCAGCAAATGGATGATAATAAGAAGCAAGGGTATAATGTCTGCCTCTAATTAAGAAACTACCGTACTTGTATTCATCACAGTCGCGTATCATTCATACCTTGTAACTGTATATAGGTATATGAAACGAAATATACAATAATCTGAAAGTGTTTCTTGTTAATAAGACTGTTGAAATAATAACGGCAAGTCGCAATACACAGCAAACTTCACTCTAATTAGACAATTTTTTCTTACGACCCAGTTGCTGGTTGGCTTAGCGCTGCTGGTGTCTGTGCTGTCGCTGTCAGCGATGTCGCTCTTCTTGTGCCTCAAGACGAGCACGGTCTTCCACATCGCCGGCTGGATGCAAATCATCGCGGGTGAGTAGCATTCATCGGGTGAGTGCAAATCATCGAGTAGCATTCATCGAGTGAGTGCAAATCATCGAGGGTGAGTAGCATTTATCGGGTGAGTGTAAATCATCGTCGCGCACTCGCGCACCACCGCGCAGCAGCGGTCCCGTGGTGCGTGCCGCGCACTCGCGCACCACCGCGCAGCAGCGGTCCCGTGGTGCGTGCCATGCACTCCTGCACCACCGTGCAGCAGCGGTCCCGTGGTGCGTGCCGCGCACCACCGCGCAGCAGTGATCCCGTGGTGCGTGCCGCGCACTCGCGCACCATCGCGCAGCAGCGGCCACGTGGTGCGATGTAGGTCACGGTGCTCCGGCCACCGCAGGTCACCAGGTCGCAGCCGGCGTCGCAACTCTTAACTTATTATGCCTACCAATTAAACTCAAGCGCACGTATTTCACATGCATAAGATGCCAATGACATAACGTCATTTGTATGCTTGCAACTTGAGTTTTGTCGTTCAGTTAGCCCCTCGACCTATTCTCTACTTTATATTTGTAACGACAATAATTCTCCCTACTTTATATTTGTAACGATAATATATAACGATCCCTATATACGTTAATTAGTGGTTTCAGCATGTACGAGGTTCAATTTATAACCTTGCTGGGACGTGGTTATTATCTATAATATCTATGCTCGTTGATTGTTTTTCGTTCGTGGTTATAACGCGGCAAAAATAGACTAGAATATAATATGACAGCAAACATGATTATTTAAACCAAATATACGTTCCTTTTCCTACTGAACTAATCCTATTTTTTTGCATCGTTCTTCCTGCTATGGTATAGAAAGCCTTGCTTCATAGCTCGTACAATTTTTTCGTGGTAAACTTTACATGACGGGACTCCATAGACATACATTTACTTTAGAAAGTCTTGTTGCTGCTGAATGCACTCGTGTCGTCTGGAAGGAAGCTTGCGTCGTGCAGACAGAGAAGTGGAATGGGGACGACTGCCTATGGAAGCTTGTAACCACTTCTCTTCCTCCGAGGAGATATCCTCTGCCGGTACTTTCATTTACTATGACTACAAACTAATACGCCATGCAAATTTACTCCACGACTTTTTTTGGGCCCGTAAACCTCCATTTAATTTCCACAATCCGAGAGCAAAATCTAAACTTCGTTAGATTTCGTGGCGACTTCAGATAATCAAAAAACATGGCGGGTATGTATTGAATAACTTTATAGCTGATGGAACAGTGGAACTTGTTTTCAATAAAAGACCCTTAGCTTTCATCTGTTCGTAAAACTGTGTACGAATATTTGGTGCTCTTTGTCGTATTCGGATTGTTGGTCACCACGATTTCAAGGATATTTTGTGCTGTTTGTCGTGAGTAAGAACGTTTAATACTGATTGCTGAAACAGTGTAAGCGGCGTGACTAGATAGTACAATATTTACAACAAAATTTACTGCTGTTTTTCGTAAAAAAGTCTTCATATTTTTGCAAGAGAATCGCATCGAACCACTCGTTTACTTCGTTTAAAGCTTGAGTGGGTTTAATTAGGAGGATAGGGCGGAGGTTTACGATGAAAAAGGGGGTTTAGGTCACGCAGTTGAAGTTAGCCGCGGGAGACTGGCCAAGTTTGAGGTCACCGTGTGTTCCGAAACGGTTTTGTTGAGCGAGTCTTCGCCGTCCTACATTCCCTGGTCAAGCTTTAATTGATCCTGCAGGAGTAAGCCATTCCTCATAGCTGTTATTCCGAGCTGTTGCTATCAAAGAGAAAGCTTATCTCAATTTCAAACTTTAAAACATGGCTGTTTCATCGAAAAAGCGATCAATTGATGCCGTTTTCAATTCACAGCACACGTCTCTTTGTATATCTAGCCTTCTATCCGCAGTAGCCCCTCTCTCTGCTCAGCAGTCTTTTCTTGGTATCAGCTTTCGATACAAAAGTGTTTCTCTACAAATAGCAGCGTTCACTTCGAGGTAACATTCCATTTACTGGAGTGCTGCAGGGGCCGTCTTTGTAGCAGCATTCTGTTCACAGTAGTCTTTTGTTAGTACCAGCTTTCGATTCGTAGCCACATTCATGACAGCCTCCTCCTATTACTAACTTTGTTATTATTGATCTTTCATACAATAAAGCTTTCAATTTCCAGTCACACTCTCTTGGCAACAGTGGCCTCTAACTAACGTTTTTATTGTTTGCTTGCCTGCTGGGCGCCGCAGTCTGCATGTACATGAGGCAGCCGGGCCCTAACCTGCCTGGTGTTGCAGGTTGCCTGCTGGGCGCCGCAGTCTGCGTGTACATGTGGCAGCCCTAACCTGCCTGGTGTTGCAGGTTGCCTGCTGGGCGCCGCAGTCTGCGTGTACATGAGGCAGCCCTAACCTGCCTGGTGTTGCAGGTTGCCTGCTGGGCGCCGCAGTCTGCGTGCACATGAGGCAGCCCTAACCTGCCTGGTATTGCAGGTTGCCTGCTGGGCGCCGCAGTCTGCGTGTACCCGCTAGGGTTCAACACCAGCGAGGTACGTCATCTGTGCGGGCCTACGGCGCGTCAGTACAACGTCGGCGAGTGCAGCATCCGCTGGGCATACGTGCTCGCCATCATCGGTACGATATTCTTATTTATTTTTATTCTACCAATTAAATATACATAATATTTCCTATCACGTAATGTATAATTGTGTCATACAATTGTTACTTAAGTCGATAATTATCGATCTCAACATTTTTCTCGGGAGTTTTGTGGAAAATATTGATCATATGTCGATTATTCCATTTAATTTGGATGCAAAATGATCGATCTCGAGTTTTTTCTTGAAAAATTAAAAAATATTGAAGTTGTTAATGTCAGGTACTGTCGATTTTCAAGTATGAATTATCTTGATGACAATCATAGTTTCTTACGTTGGCTAGAGCCGGAAAATGTTACCCAACTATTAGCCTTCCTTTATTATTGTTCATTGCAGTTTAAATTTTAGCAGCTGGTTAGATTTCAGTTACCGCAATGGCCTCGATGAATAATTGATGGGGCATTGATGCTAAAATTTTCGTATCGGCGTCCGTTACGAGCCTCGCGAGAGTACGAGACGTTCGTACGAGTAGCAGATGTGCGTTGCTAACACACCAGATCTGTATTATTACGATCATAACACTTTATTAATGAACTCATAACACTTTATTAATGAACTTCGGTATGATAAAACCTTGATACATCTGACAGGCGTGTTCGACGCTGTGGTTCTAGCAGCGCTGGCCCTCGTCCTCGCTACCAGAACCGTCAAGCCCGTCGTGGAGAGCATCTATGCTACGCCTGAAATATACAAAGGTGGGTCGACTAGTCGCGCCTGAGATATACAAAGGTGGGTCGACTAGTCGCGCCTGAGATGTACAAAGGTGGGTCAACTTAATGTGCCTGAGATATACAAAGGTGGGTCAACTTGTCGCGCCCGAGATATACAAAGGTGGGTCAACTTGTCGTGCCTGAGATATACAAAGGTGCGTCATCTACACCATGCCCGAGATACATAAAAGTGGTTCATCTACCATGCTCGATACTTATGCAAAAGTTATGCCTGTTCGCTGGACCCAACTAAGCAGGTCCATGAGTCGTCAACATTTCAATCAATCGAAGAGGAGGAATAAGACATTGATGCTGGTCTTATCCTGTGTCGCGTGCAGTCACATTGTGTCTTTTCTGTCGCAAATAGTGCTAGTGATAGTCGGCTGTCGGTGCTAGTGATAATTGGCGCTCTGGGCTAATGATAGTTGGCTCTCGGTGCTAGTGATAGCCGGCTCAGTGGTACTGATGTACCGTTCATTAGTTCCCACCTGGTCGTAGCATGTCGGTGCCGAACAAATTTTGTCTTGCAGGTGAGCTTGGCAACGGTGCGTTCATGTCGGACGGCGCCAGCCTGGCAGCTTCAAGGAAATCTTTGAACCTTCAGCCTGTGATGATGATGCCACCAGCGCCATCTGAACACGACACCTACGGCCGTCACTACCACCTATGAGCGTTACGCCATTATCTGAACCCGAAATCTTAGCCGCCATTATCTTAACCCGACATCCGCGACCACCACTATCTGAAACAATCACCACCGGCCACCACTATCTGAAGCCATCACCCGAGGCCACCACTAACTGAACCCGACATCCTCGGCCACCACTTTCTGAACCCGACATCCGCGGCCACCACTTTCTGAACCCGACATCCGCGGCCACCACTTTCTGAACCCGACATCCGCGGCCACCACTATCTGAACCCGACATCCGCGGCCACCACTATCTGAACCCGACACCCGCGGCCACCACTATCTGAACCCGACACCCGCGGCCACCAATCCCCCGTTGCCAATTCAAGAAACATAACATTGTTGTTTAGCCCCTCTTGCGTCTGCATGAATGTTTTCAATGCTCAAAGTATGAACGAAAAGATGTCTTCTATCCTAAGGTCTGTGAATTTGTGATAGTTTCTAAGTTTTTTCTTGAACAATTTTAACTTTAATCCATAGGTTGAACTAAAATATGTGAATTGTCGGCTTAAATGGTTTATTATAACTCAAATTTCATGTGGCGTTTCTCAATTAAGAGATAAAGGGGGTTTATCCAGGGTTTAGATGAAATCTTTTATTCTTCTTCGCCGACGTGATGTTGATTAATTAATTAATTTGATTAATTTGGATGTTATTAATATCGCAGTTGGGGATGAGCCGCGCTATTGGTTCCTTGTTCTCTGGGGCAGGATGAAGTACCTACCCCCAATTCACGAGTCATTAATGTAATCATTTCAATCGTGGACTCCAATTGTTAGATATGTTATCCAATTAAAGTTGTGAAATTTTAAACCATATTTCACTCCCTAATTCGTGAATAAATTGTTGAGTATTGCTAATGAATTCACAGTTAGATGGCACGCTTCCGATCAGTTGGTACCATCCCGTCGCGGAACCTGGTAACAGCGACTAAACTAATCTTGTAAGAGGTAATAAAATATCCTGTGATGATACCTATTCTCCGTATTCAGCTCGTCTAAAAGACCTGGTTACCAAGCAAATGTATGAGAGAAATGGGCTCATCTTGGAGTGCAGCATGAAAACGCGTCAATTCCAACCTCAAAATTTTTACAGTCCCTCTCAACAAGAATATGTAATTTAGTTGGTGAAAAGTTGAGCACAAATTCTGGCTGAAGAAACGAATGACGCACCTGAGAATTTAAATTTAAAATACGGAGAGCTAAACCGACAAAAGGCTTACTGACAGCGTTAGCAAAGCACGTTGACATCAGCTGGAAGAGCTCTGAAACATTACGGTTATCAACAGAACGACATTGCAACAGCAGCTTGGCTAAATAAATTCACGATTGGGTTTAAAATGTATTTAATTCGTTATCACGTGTTGGAATAGCACAAACAATAATGATATCTAGACAATAGAACAGCAACCATTGACCACACACGTACATTGTATTAAGTTGACGGAATAAGTAAGGTTAATCACCTTAATGCCCCTGGCGCAGTACTTTGGACGTCACAACAAAAGAAATTACAAGGTAGTTATTAATTTAGGCCATATGACGGAGCGTAATGTGCTTATATTGTCCAGGTCCCTTTCATCACCCATATGGAACACGGTGACGTCATCACTGCATAGCCATTAACACGTAACACAATATCCTACACAGAGCTTAAGACTAGTGGAAGCATCAACGAGCACGATGACCAGGAGCCGCAATATCAAAAATACTCGAGAATTCGTAACTCGGTCAGCCAATCACCGACGTCTTTTTGAAGTAAATCCACCAATCACAGTCGAGAAATCTGCCGCTACGTGCACTTAGGCAGCTGTGTGTACTCAAGCGAGTGTTGATAGCACGGCTCCAGGACAACGGCCATATAAAGATCATCCTAATTCTACGGGGAGAAATTAAGCTCCTTCCTTCTTCATATCTTCATCACAATTGACAATTCCGCAAAACTGAAGACATTTTTTTTACAAGTTTGGTCGGTTTTTTATACCTCCTTCTTGTAGTGCCATCAGCAAAAAACATACTATCTTTATGTTCTAACGTACGAATTTCATAACACTCCAAATCACATTTCCTTAGAATTTACAGCATACAAATGTATATCTTTCATTTCAAAATCTTTTGCGCGGGATAAATTTGTAGGCATTTTCTCAGTTAGATTAATAATTAATTTCAATATACTTAATGTTAAAATAGAATGTATGCTTGTGCTTCCTTACTCGTCATGCTTGCACCTCAATGCAATCGAGAAGAATTAACCCCCGGATTAAAGATTTTTAAGTAGAAACAGCGATAATTTCTCACGCTATAGACACGCAAGCAGTAGAATATGATCAAAACAATTCATATTTACAAATCAAACAACCAAACAATTAAGAAATAACTATAAACAAAGATGCAAGAAAGCAAAGAATTATACAATATTCATTGCGTTAGTAAAAAAAGAAAGTATATCCGTGGCCATAACAGGGCAGACAATTGTATAAACAAGTCACTGAAATGCATGATGGCCAAATTCTGCCTAAAACAATATGTCGAGAACAAGTTGCGTGTTTAGTACAAATTAATAGCAGATAAGTAACATTATGTTCGGCAACATCAACGATGGAGGAAACTATAGGCCTTTTCAGTTTACTAAAAACCAATAAGAACGCGGATAATGCCTGATATTAATGCCCGATAACATAATGCGATGCATCAGTAACGCTAACTATCGACCGTTAATGGTGGACGCATCAGTGATCATCCAAAGCTACGATTTAGGTTTAAATGTGAAATGATTCTTTCTTAAGTAATCTTTAAAAATGTGGTTATATAAAACCAAAGCGAAGATCTACAAGCATCAACAACGGCCGGCAATTTGGCTGAGATTAAATTTAAGCCGCTACTATCTGCGCGGGGAAAGTCAACACGTTTAAGAGCTGATAGTCCCTATCTCGTGGAATATGCTCGCATTATTACGAACATACAACATTAGCAGCAATAATAAGACATCCGAAAACCCCAAACTTAACGTGCGAGGCAAATCCATTCGAAGCACAGACGATCACACGTCCTAAATGCAGATTGCCTTCCTCGATTTTTGAAGCTAGAAAAATAAAATCACAACGAAATATCCGTTATTGCTTCTCTCACAAGTTGCCTAATCAGGGGCATAATAGAAAGCACAATTAGGTAATTGAATTTAAATAATTTACCAATGAAGGATAAAATAATTTAATTATATTATGTGTTAAATAATAATTATAACAAGCGCTTAGCAGCGTGTCTCGCACCACAATCCCAAAACCAGCATGGACCGGGCGAGTGAGAAGGAAGCTCCGACGAAATGTCCTCTCAGAAATCCGACAGCTTCCTGTAAAGATCCGATAAACACCGCAACAGTGCATTTGTTTAGACTTTTAGAGGCTCAATCTTGCTAACTTTCAGGATGTTGATGCTGGAACCCCCTTTTATGCAGGGACAAAAGAAACGTAGAAAGAAACATACGAATGAAGCTTCTGATTAGTCTCTAAGTCACATGCGATTAAAAAATATACTTATTTATATTCATCATTCATTAATTCAACAGCAAATATAGGTTAGATAAATAAAGCTGCACTCACTAGCCAAATCATTCCTATCACCACGAGCTGTACATAAAATTAAGAGAAGAAGGTTGATCTGACGAACATTTATCACAAGTCATTTCGACAAGCTAGCTGATTATCTGTGAAGTAATTGGTTAAAACGTAAGAGGTTTATAATGTGTTGATCGACCTCAAGCAACAAATTATCATGGAATCATGCAACGCTAGGCATGGGAGATTACATTTGCGACATTGTCGTGATTACTCCCAAAGAAATGCCGCGTAAACGTAATTTATTTGGCATATAAGAGTCTAACATGCACGCAAGCAAGCAGTCCAGAATGCACGCTAGCATGCATAGAGACAATCTTACAAAAATTTGTATAACTCGACACACGCCGAAACTCAAGGATTGATACGATGAAGCATCATTCATGCCTTCCCAATATCATACTTAGCTCAGAAGAAAATACTGTACAGCATTAATGTTCATTATTATACACTTTTGATAATCAGGTTGAGCACTTCTCGTCTTGCTTAGATCACCAGAATACAAATAAACCAATAATTGAAACCCAACACCAAAATGCATCACACGTGCAGCTAAAGGCAAGTAATCATTCGTTATACATCAGCCTCAAGCTGATGAGCCATTATTTAAATAAAAACCAAACTCGACCCGAATCAATTCTCCTCTAATGAACTAATCACAAATTCTTCCGAAATTAGTGCGACAAGTTCCGAATACAAAGCGTCGAGTAGCCTTGTTTGTAAGGAGTTTTTCAGAGCGCTACAAGCACGATGAGGGCGTTGGCTGGAAGGTAACCGGCGCTCGCTGGCAACGACAGGCTGTCTCGAGAAGAACCTTACTATTGCGGCACTGTCTGCGTGCGGGGGCGGAGGAGGGTTTACGAACGATCACTGTGGGCGTCGTGTCACGGTAAGAGGCGGCGGGACCTATCAGGGCGAGATAAAATAATGACAGGGAGAACTCGTGTAACCCAAGACAAAAGGGAAGTGTGTGGAAAGTTATATGATTTGCAAGAGAGTGCGGGTGGTAAGAACCATGTGAATATTGAATTGCCAGGTGGCAAGAACCATGTGAAAATTGATTTGCCAGAAGGCAAAAACCATGTGAAAATTGAATTGCCAGGTGGCAAGAACCATGTGAATATTGATTTGCCAGGGGGCAAGAACCACCATGTGAAAATTGAATTGCCAGGAGGCAACAACCAAGTGAAAATTGAATTGCCAGGTGGCAAGAACAATGTGAAAATTGAATTGCCAGGAGGCAACATCCATGTGAAAATTGAATTGCCAGGTGGCAACATCCATGTGAAAATTGAACTGCCAGGTGGCAAGAACGATGTGAATATTGAATTGACAGAAGTTTAATTATTTCTCATGTGTCATAAAGTTTCATACCTAGCGGCAGACATTTGTAAATGGAAATGAAAGAGACCAAATGGAAATGAAAGAGTGAAAATATGTGTCAATATCAACGACAGAGGTATAGAAGACTATAAAATGTACAAAAAAGTGATATAAAACATCGGGTGTGAAATAAAAAAACACGCGTAGATAATAATACCAATGAAACAAGTGTCAATGAACAATTTCAAAATAACTTAAATAGCTCACACAAAATAATAAAAACCAAATCATAATGCACCATAGGAACAGCGTAATGAAGTGGACGAGTGAAAATGAAAGGCACCCCAAATTGCACACCTAATCCTCTAAAAAATTGTGTACCAGCGAAAGCAAGTCACTCAAATTTGTAGCGTGATCAGCGAGCGCCTTTTTTCACTGACTTTTTGAAATATGGCGAGTCGTCAGGGTGCAGCGTGTAGAGTGAGCGGCTGGCATACCTGTAGCGCGCTCGCACGTCGCCTGAGCAGTACTCGTTGACGACGAGCTTCACAAGGAACAGATGGAACGTTACGATGAGGGCTGCGATCGAGAGCCAGAAGAGAGGGGGTAACCGCCCCCACTTGTGGCCGTGCCGGTGCAGCGCGATCACCGACTGGTGATGACCGGGCGCTGCAATGCAAACACATATGTCAACAACTTAAAAAGAAATCGTCTTATTCAAAATTAAAAGTAAAGAAGTCACCTAATTAATTCTCCTTATCTTCAATGAAAGCGATAATTGGATAATTCTTGGTGAACTTGCGATTTAAACAGACTAATTACTATTTGAACTTACGATTTAAACAGAGTTTAAAAAGACTAACAGACTAATACTTATAACAGAAATGTGAAATAGAAATTTGTTCATTCTTTCACTGCAAATATGAAGCATACTTAGTAGCTGAATGATAGGACATAGGTGCACTCTGTAAAGCTAATTTTGGAATTACTTCTAGCCAATAAATAAGTTTGAAACTCGCTGGTATGGATGCCTAGCCAATTTTTGGTTTATTTTGAGCCAATATTTTAGTTTGATACTTGCTATCATAGATACCTACCTAATTTTTGATTTATTTTCATCCAGAAATGAGTTTGAAACTCCTGCATGGAAGCCCTACTAATATTGAATATAATTCAACCAAATGAATTAACCAGACCCCAGCTGCCACAGTCGCTAAGACCGACCTATGGCCACCTCCTTGACGTGGATGGAATGCTTGAGTTCCTCCATGTGCTGCTTGTCTGCCGTGATGTACAGCACCGCAGTCACGGGCTCAGTCAGCTTCACTGGGAACGGCTGTGCTTGCCTCCTGTCGTTCAGGATACATTTACGTTAATTGTGAGTTTAAGTTACAAGTGGTCATTTGCTCAAGTTTCATATTTATCGATTAGGTATGCCTCACGCTTGAATCCCTTAACTTGCCGGAAACCGACCATTAGTGAGTAAACTATTTGCTATATCATATAATTTCACAGACAGTTGTTATTGTAGCTAGACATATCATACCTACGAAGAAGCAACAATAATTTTGTATTGACATCAAAACAAATTAAATAATATCATAAACAAAATGAATAAAATAAAAGTAAATAATACAAATAACGAATCCCATGTTAGTCATCGAGATTGAGTACTAATTCGACAGTAAAATTAGAATGGAAAACACGGCATGCTAAAATAAATAAATCCATAAAAAAACACAGTTGGCTAAAATTGATTTATCTGAAAACTGACAACTATTAATAATGAGCATGAGAAACTGACCCCAGCTGTACAGGCGGGTCGAGGCAGCCGCCATCGCAGGCATAGAAGCTCTCACTCGCCGCCTGGTGGCCTTGGGCTCGCCTGTCGGCATCAGGAACATTCGACAAGAGCTCAACGCCACTGTACCCGTAGCTCTGCATGTAGATGTAGTTCACGTTGATGTGCTGACTTCCTTCTTTGCTGAAAAGCCCCTTCGATATTTCATCAATCGATTTATCAGATTTAAAAAAATCTAACGAATTCCCAGGTTTTATAATGCCAGCCACAGCGCTGTTTTTGCTGTCATTGCTGGCATCGGCAGGCATCTGTTGCTGCTCGAGCGTCAGCCACAGCAGTGGCTTGTAGTCGTGGTCTTGCACCTCCACACTCAAGTTCAGATGAACGTCAACGCCGTAGTAAAGGCGCCTGCGGCAAAATGATGCGATTTAATATTCATTATATTGCTTTCCTTCACTAATACATAATCTTTCCACCTGCAAGTTCATCCAACAGATATTATCATCATAAAAAGATGGAAACTTAGGCATGAAAGATAATCGCTGATGAATTTGGGGTGATTTATCGGCTCAACTTTAACGATGAGTTATCGATGGATTCTTTAAGATAATAAGGGGACGTTAGCATGACGAATCTGGCACAGCACGGCATAGTACTTAAGTAACAACCACGCACCTGAAAGTTAGATCACGATGCAGGTCACTAGCTTGAATGTTCATCTGGAGATGCAGGTTACGAAAATAACTACGGTAGGTAACAACTACGCACCTGAAAGTAATATCACGATGCAGGTCACTAGCTTGAGTGTTCATCTGGAGATGCAGGTTACGAAAATAACTACGGTAACAACTACGCACCTGAAAGTTAGATCACGATGCAGGTCACTAGCTTGAGTGTTCATCTGGAGATGCAGGTTACGAAAAGAACAACTACGCACCTGAAAGTTAGATCACGATGCAGGTCACTAGCTTGAGTGTTCATCTGGAGATGCAGGTTACGGAAGGATAGTCCGCCCATGCTGAGCAGCATCGCCTGTAGCACGCCATCAGCCCCAGCTTGCAGGAGACCGTGACATCCCTGCCAAGTTCTCAATGGTGACCAGGGCACACAAATTAACCTCGTGCAAGACAAGCCTAAACTTCAGAACAATACGCGGCTGAGTATAGATTATGGTAATTAGTACCTATGTCAATATCACAAGTGTTGTCATCGAATTACATTAGATATCTACACTTGATAACCGTCATGAAATGAATGTTGGTCATTGAGACAAGAGACAGCGACCAAACACGCGATACACGTCACAAATGTGACTCAATGAGACGTTAGATATCGAATTTGAGACGCTAGATATCAATCAATGAGACGTTAGATATCGATCACGTCACAGATGTGACTCAATGTGACGTTAGACGTACCTGCTTCTCGAGCGTGATGAGCCATGCCTGCACAGTCTGTTGCACGTCATCAATGGTGGTCAGGGGAGACCACAGCTTCTCCGCCTGACTGCAATGGCATCATAAACGTAAGCTGTCATCATAACTATAGCAATTAAAGCCACAGCAGTTCATATGAAACATCATATTCAGAAAATAATGTATTAAATAAATAACATGAAATTAAGTTGGTAGGTATAGAAAATAAAATCAAATAAAAGGGGTGTCATGACACAAAACATGTTTAGAAATAGCAACCGGATACATAAAGAGAAATAATGCGGTCAAATGAATACCGGTACCGAGTTTAAAGGCATTCCACGAATGCCAAATATAAACTAAACTCACAGAACTTGGTGAAAAAATCAGTAAAAACTAACAGCGTTTATGCGCGTAAAGTTGTGGAACTTCGAGAAAACTTACAGCGTGTGGTGCCCCTGGTAGCAGCCTTCACTGCGTCGGGGGCTGAGCTGCTGAGCGAGATCTGCCCACTGCTGAGGCGGCAGCGACGTTTCCTGCAACGGCGCTCGAACCTGCGGGTGAGGTAGCATTGTTTCAGCGTTGCTATTGCGCTAGTACTGACCGCAGGGGTAAAACAGCATTGCTACAGCTTTACCATTTCATTATTGCGCTGGTACTGACCACAAGGCTGAGGCAGCATTGCTACAACTTAAACATTTCATTATTGCGCTGGTACTGACCACAAGGGTGAGGCAGCATTGCTACAGCTTAACCATTTCATTATTGCGCTGGTACTGACTGCAGGGGTGAGGCAGCATTGCTACAGCTTAACCATTTCATTATTGCGCTGGTACTGACTGCAGGGGTGAGGCAGCATTGCTACAGCTGTATCGTTACATTTACCAATCCTTTCGTTAAGCAGCAGCCCCATCTAGCAACTTAACACCAAATTACTAGTATACCCACCTGACTCAGCACATTATAAATGGTAGGTAGCGTTGGTGAGGTCACCATTTAATAATCGTGTACCCACCTGACTCAGCACGTTATAAATGGTAGCGTTGATGAGGTCGCCATTTAATAATCGTGTACCCACCTGACTCAGCACGTTATATATGGTAGCGTTGATGAGGTCGCCATTTAGAGAGTCTTGAGCTCTGGAAGTCTCGATATGAACGCCGGAACGCCACACAGCAGACCAGCTCTCGCTGTGGCTCCGCACCAGACTTGAAATGGAACTTTCAGACACGGCTGATTGCAGGGTCTGAAAATTACAACATTTTTTAGAAAGCTCAGTAAATAAATAACATTCAATTCTAGCATATTAAATTCATGGAATTCATTCATTCAGCTCCAGGTTCACCTGAATCTGAAGTTGAATAGCGTAGAGGTAGCTGAAATACTAAGAGTTGAATACCTGAACGATGTTAGCATGAAATTTTGAAGGAAACCATGAAGGAAACATGAGAACCTTTTTCCTTTCGTCATTTTTAACCACGTCTATTGAAGAAACAAGTTTTCGCTATGAATACTAGAAGAGGAGCTTGAAAATACAAGCAATCGAAGATAGAAACCACTTCGCGTTTTGACAAAATCATCCCTCATACATTAATATTTCGCACAGTGGGTAATTCGGCTACAGATTAGATACAAATGAATTACCTATTAAACCACTGCATTTAAATATCCTTTAAATCCACGTAATTAGCAGATTATTGGAACACACATGATAATTAATACCAGTTACCGGACCTGAATGACTGCTTGTCGCGCAGCATTAGTTGCGACGTGTAAATCCTGCAGAAATATCGGCTCAGAATAGTTGATGGCTGTGAGCACGTGCAGAGTCGTTGACATGCGTGGCTCCACCTGGCAACCAAATACAATATTGCTAATACAAAAATTATAGAGCACAAAATCAAAATAAATGCGATTCACCTCGTAGTTGTGCAGCAAGTGCATTAGGTCAGAGCTGATGCTAAACGTCATCCATATCAGGTTGATTTAAGTGCAACTAAACGCGCACGTTGAACACCAAATATCTATCGATCGCATGAAGATCCCGCACCAACAGGATGCGTCTGTCACAAGTACAACATTGCAGAGCGCAATAAACTTATTTGTGACGTCAATAGGTGCACAAGTGTCCCTTGGTAGGAGTGTTGCATAAATCTCATACGGAGGAAAGGAGTCTGGTAAAGTTCTCATATGGAGGAAAGGAGTCTGGCAAAGTTCACATACGGAGGAAAGGAGTCTAGCACATGTCTCATCTGGAGAAAAGGAGTGGCACAGGTCTCACCCGGAGAAATGGGGTGGCACAAGTCTCACCCAGTCACCCAGAGGATAGGAGTCTGGCACAAGTCTCACCTGAAGCACAGGCGGCAGTGTGAGGGTGGCGACGGCGACCACGATGACTTTATTGGACGCCTGCTGGTGGCGGTGAGCGAGCCTCGCGGGCGCGGGGACGGTGCCCGTAACGACGCTGTACTCCTGCCGCGTCGCGTGGCCGGGCTGACTGATGCCGAGCGGTGACTCTACCCTGAATGTCGTCACGGGGGTTAGTTAATAAATAACATACAATAACCTAAGAATGTTTTGATGTCGAGTTGCAAGTTATGCCCAAAATAATAGAAATGAATAAGCTGCAATAGCTAATAGTGCTTGAAATAACGGAATAATGAGCAAGCAATCAAAATAGCAAGATACATGTGTGCGCAATAATGGCTAAGCCTTTAAATAGCAATCATGGAGCATTGATGAAAGACTCACGAGAATGTGTCGGTGGAGACGTGGCTCCAATGCTTTTCTCCGGCCCGCGTTATTCTGACAAAGACGCTCACGGGATTTGGATTCATAACCTGAGATATTAAAAAAAATGTAAAGGCAGTGAAGAGGGCAACCTAAGTCTAGATCAGATGAAATTCTAGTCAAGGACGCACTAATAGTCAAGTAACAACGAGAAAGCTATAGCACAAAGAGCTGGATACCATACAAAAATGATCCATAACAATGCTCATTTAATTCATTTGTAATTCACATATCATTTATACTTGAATAATCAAATGTTCTTCGCTAATCATTTGTACTTCACCAATGTCATACACAGATTGTACTCGTTTCAAGAGCTTAATAATTTTACTGAAGGTATGTGCATTGTGAAATATTCTACCGACCACAACATCCTGCAGCAGCAGAGATGGTATAGTGCGATGGGCGAGCAGCTTATGGGTAACTTCCACGTTGCCTCCACCTTCAGTGTCGCTTGCTGCACACATAACATGGCTTTTAATGATGAATTATTAGCAAGGTCATATAAACTCCAGGATAATATTCCATAATGAGGCTAATTTGATTGTTGATGACCTAGCAACAGGAACGCTGGTTTAACGAAGAACATTCACACACAAATAGCTGGGTTTCATATAGGTAGATACCATACAATCAAATAATAAAATGCCCGATACCTATAATCTTTACTCGTTTCGACTAAGATAAATTCATGGCCATTTCTCTTTCTAAATAAAAACAAATATATTGACATTTTAAAAGAGAATATTTTGTGAACATGGCCAGTGCCCTTGCCAAGAATTACTAGGTACTATTGACAAACAAAACTAGATTTTGAAGCACTATGGGGAGGCAGTTTACCCGAGACTGGTGGCTGCGCTTCACCAGCTGAGCGCTGGTTGGTGGCAAAGGACGCGATGCGCCAGGCTTGTATCTTGTCTACCGTCGCCTGTCTGTAGTCTGTCACTACAGCTTCATGCAGCACCCCACCTGCCAGGCATTGTTTTACAGTAAAAAAATTGTACATTTATAACGCATTTGCTCAGTTAGGTATGTTGAATGATTTGCTTTGTGGGGAATAATCATTTGTCTTTAGGTTGTCACTACAGCCTAATGCAGCGGCCCACCTGCGTGGCACGGTCCTACAGTGAAAAATTGGGTATTTGTACCATATTGCTCAGTCTTGTACAATCATTTAAAACAGTAAGTGCAATTGCATGAATTTAATAGGTATTCTAAAAAGAACACCAAGATGGAAACAGCAACAGGACGTACCTATAATGGAGACTCTATAACAGTGGTTCCCAAATTTTTCAAGCTGGCGCCCACTTTGGCTTCCTTCTGAATTTCTAGCGCCCCCCACAGACACGTATAAAAACATACGTCTCTTTCTTGAAATTTAGTACTTTAGTACGCTGCAATTTTAAAAGATGAAGGTTAAACACAAATATGTATTTAACAAATAGAACCCATTTAGTGAACCAATATGTTTTTCAGCTGTTTTAACTGTTTCGGCACTAGAAACCTAGGACTTCTTGGGCAAATTTACGGCCGGTCTCACGACCAATCTCCAAATTCAATTATGCAATATCTCCCAAACTAATGTACGCAGCGCAATGAAACTTGGAACATGTACGTACTCATCAGAACCCAACGGTGATGTTGAGCACGCGAAAATTTTTTAAATTTCACCTTCATTCGTGAGTTATATTGCGATGCAGGCCGATATTCACAGTGATCGAAGAATTTTTTTTGAACTACTGAACAGATTTAAACGAAATTTTGAATATACATTCCTAACTACCAAAGGGTGATTTTTTAGATTTAATTTTTTTACTAACCTTCGTTTGCGATTTTTTTTTTTCATTTCACAGTCATTCTTGATTTTACACTTCCTTATATTCGGCCCGTATCGCCGGGTAATTTGTCGCTTAAATTCGCGGTGATCAAAAAATTTCTTCTAAACTACCGAACAGATTTCAACGAAACTTTGTATATAAATACCTAACCTCCCAACGGTGATGTTTAGCTCGTCACAATTTTTCTATTTTGCTTTCGTTCGCGGGTTATACAGATATAGGACAACCGACCGGCTTTTCTACCGGCCGTTTTAACCATGAGCCGTTTACGCATAGCCGGATAGCTCGCAAACGAAGGCATAATTGAAAAAAATTGAAACGAGCTAAACATCACCGTTGCTGAGGTTAGGTATTTAAATACTAAGTTTCGTTCATATCTATTTTGTAGTTAGGGTTGGGAAAAAATTTCTTGATTACTGCGAATTTAAGCACGTATTGCTGTTTATATCATGAATGAAGGTGAAATGAAGAAAAAAACTCGGGAACAATGCACAATCGAAAGAATTTTCACGAGCTAAACATTACCATTCGGTAGTTAGGGTTGTAAATTCAAAATTTCCTTCGAATATGTTAAGTAATTTGGAAGAAATTCCTTGATCACTGTGAATTTTGCCCGTATTGCGATATAGCTATGGCAAAAACAAATGAAGGCATAATTTAAAAAGTTTTTCATGAGCTAAACATTTCCGTTAGGTCGTAATGAATACGTGTACCAAGATTCATCGAGTTAAGTTCATTAGTTTGAGAGATATTCCTTGATCATTGAATTAAGAAATTGGACGTGAGACCGGCCGCTAGTCCGACCGTAAATTTGTCCAAGACGTAAACCCAGGAGAATTAAAAAAAAATTTAACTCAGTACTCACTGCAGTGAGTGACAGAGAGCGCATTTTATCGTCGACGAAAACTTGAGGTCACGGACAGACGGACGGACAGGCAGACAGACGGACATGGCAAGCACAATAGTGCATTTTTTCCATAAATGAGAAAATGCGCTAAAAACAGATCTGTTTGAAAAAACATCGATTGGAGTCATGATGTGCTGTACGTGTTGTGTACAAATCGTCAAACAAACGTTGGAACTTCTGACTTCGATTTCGGACTGTCGCCCCCCCTACCACCCCCCTATCGCCCTTTTCTTCCTTACCGCCCCCCAAAATCTTTCCACCGTCCCTAGGGGGGCGAAATCGTCCACTTTGGGAACCACTGCTCTAAAACGTTGGAAACTCTTTCACAATATCTCTTTCATTTAATGTAATAACATGTATTATCTTGATATCACTTACCATCAACATATATCCGTAACAGAGGCTCATATGGAACTGGAAGGGCCAGGTTTCGGCCATGTCTTATGTAGAGCTTACTTTCTTGAGGCAAGGAGTCAGGTTTCAGCAATGGCTGCAATGCTGATAACCTGTTGATAACAATAGTAATCTGATTATACCGTAATGCTTCAGTTTTTCAAACAAACATTCTTAAGGACATTAAGGATCAACCTTTAAATGATTGAAATTAATATAATGACCACATTATTATTGCGATTAACTATACTTTTCATTTTTCATGTAAAATATAGAAAATAATTAAAATTCAATTATATTTTCAATTGCTTATGTGCCAAATAACACTGTTAGAACATTTGTATGCATTTCCTTGCATGGAGTTACAGTAAATACCGGTAGGTACCTAATATGTAGGCTATGGTCTGAAAGATCATAAAACAAAAAATATGCTGAAGCCAAATTTGGCTTGACCAAATGAGAAGGCTAGACTTGACCAGAAGGTTTGACCAAACCTTCTAGTCTAAGAAAGATAAAAATTAATTGAATTTGATTTTTAAAAATGATATCGAATTTGATAATTATTAGTTGCATTGCAAACTTGAAAAAAAATATTCATTATTTTTTCAGTTAGAAGATCATTTTGGTAATGAAGTAGCACAAACAATTTATTTGATAAGCATAATCCACTCACCACACCCCAATGTATCCATTACCAATGAATGGAATAAACTTTTGCACAGGAAGAGAAGCAACATCGCCATCTGCCTCTAGAGGGAAAATAATCAAATGATTTTTATTGCATTGAATATCAACCCTATTTAGTTGTCAAATAAATGTAGATGCAATTATTATGAAGCAGTTACAGACTGAAACTGGGTTCAGATAACTGATATTAAGACAAACTGCTCATAATACAGGGTGCATAAATAAACTTTCCATCTGACAGTTTATGAAAAACGAATTATTCCTGGGTAGAATTAAATTTTCCCCTTACAGATCATTCTATTAATTTTATCCATCCAGTAACATGAGGCTACAATTTGCTAGTGCAACAGACATCCTGTAATTTGACATGCCGGACCACAACCAAAACCTACCTCAATGGCTAATGGGCTTGGGTTTCTTGTTTGAATGCTTAATTGTGAATGTTGGTAGCAACGGGAAAAATTCAAGACACACTTTTTTTGGTTCAATCCCCTTCCTGCTCCCTACCTTCTTCTCTAACAATTTGATGAGTTAATAAAAGTTTCTTTAATGCACCCACCACAGTAGCAAGTTTTAAAGTCAATATAACAAATGAAAATTATCAATAAAAATTATTATCACAGCATTAGCTATCAGGCAGCAGCAATTATCCAATCTCTTTTTAAACATCAATGACATACGGTAGTTTTACAATTATACCAGCAGCCTTGACCATCAATTTACTATTTCAGCAAATAAATTGAATCAGTCTACTCCTTTAGACTGTATACCACTCTAACAAGAGGCTTCAATGCCAAGGTACTAACTCCATCCAAGTTAAAGCAATTTACTGACCTTGTGCATGACGCAGCATAGTTGTTTCCAGTAATTCAGGAGGCTGGGTGTACAATATGTGAGCATCAAGTGATGAAAGAGCCAACTTATGCAGGGCAACACGGGAAGCAACACTCTCAGTTGCCGACTCTGAGCAAATTAAATATTAGGTTCAAGTAAAAATCACAATTTTGTACAGCAGATATACATAATGATATAATGATAAATATAAGGACAAATTCTTAAAAGTATTTCCAGCATAAAAGTGTCACATTAAAATTAATGAACCACTTCATCTTTTACAAAAGCTACTGTTCATTGAAAAATAATATCAGCTTAGTCACAGAGACTAAAGTCACAATCTGAATTGAGCTTACATCTGTCATAGGATTAAACATAAAAAAAATACTGTTTTGTAAAACTACCTTGAATCACCAATCTTTGCCATATATACATACCATACTTATTTATTTATACCTACCATATACCTATATCTGTACAATTGCAGAACAACCACCAGCTTTCACTTATTGACTGAGGATAATTTCCATGACCATGAATAAAACTTATAAAAGAGGTTAGGAACTAAATACTAGGTACCGGTACTTCATATATACCTGTGATGAGAGACATCCTTGTAGAAAAGAGTGTCCTGAGAATGTAAGGGCCAGCATATAGGAAAAACACCAGCACCAACAAAATCACCAGCATTAACTTGCGTGGCCTGAAAAAAGTAAAGCGGTTAAAAAAATACAGGATATTGTTCACTTCCATGGCAATACTATGTATATACAGTTTCTGTTTAGTAGTATGGTAGTGCAGTTTCAGTTAGGATAGAAGGTAAAAACATCTGATATAGTAGGTAGATATAAAGAATTGTTGTCATTAAGAATTGTTGTCATCTCATTAATTGTTGTCACATTTATAAAAGAAAACATGGGACCAAATACTCACGAATAGTTTCCATCTGTCAAGCGTCTCCCTTTTTTAATCAGTTCAGTTATATCCATTTTTTATATTTTTCAGAACAAATTGATGATACTTGATTAAAAATACTCAACAGTAAATACACATAGAAGTTGTCAGCAACCAGCCATCGCTTTGACTAGTTTAAATTCGAAGAAAAGAAAATAATTTGCCACAACTAATAGATAATTATTGCACAAGATAAATATCTGTCGACTTTCCAGTTATTAGAACATTACATTAATACATGTTCATTCTAAACTGCAGAAGTTAGTCTAAAATAAATTAGGTTTCATATGTGTCGCATTTTTATATACCGTCAACTGGGGCTACTAGGGACGATTTCTAAGTTTGATAGTGCTGTGCACGGTGCAATCAGCTACCTATCTGTTATGTTACTCTTTAATGTTTAGGAGATCTGCATTCCTGAAGTGTTTTTGTATATTGAAGCCAGTTAAATGGTCAATATTTAGCTCATTACCTTGCTCCATACAAACTTTACAAAGCTAATGAATAGACTTATCAATAATTGTTTACCCAAAAATCCCTAAGTGGTAAACACCACCTTGGCCATTATTGGAGGCAACAAGTGCCCTTTTTAGCCATCCATTATGATCCATATACTGTTATTGTTAGTAGGCTAATTGCAACATAAAAAATAACACCTCAAAAAAAAGACAAAAAAAACTGAAAAAAAATAAAAAAAAAATCAAATAAATAAAAAAAAATCATGAAAAAATAAAAAAAATCATTGATTTCTTATTTTTTTGATTTTTTTTTTTTAAATAAAAAAAATCGCCAACCCTGTTTGCTGGTCTATGGCGCGGCACCTCTCGTTCGGCGGCTCGGCGCGAGAAGTTGAGAGACGGTAGGTCGAAGCTGTTCACACGCTATTTCGTAAAATTGTCCGAGAACAGTAAATTCTCACCCGCGATTTTCGAGAAGCACCCGGGAGGACAAAAATTGCACCCGCTATTTTCCAACTTTACCCTTGAAGAGCCTCTTTTCACCCGCGGTATTCTAAAAAATCTGCCCATTATTCCTGTCTGGTGCACGTCACTCACAGATAAGCAAGAGGAATCTACAGAATGAAATACTATTTATTCTAGCCGTTTGAAGTACGTCCAATTTTACTTTACTTTTGCTGTAGCTGTACCGTAAAATGGGGTAACTTAGACCACTTTTTTTTATCAAAACCTGGAGTTATTTAACCAAAAAATAAAAAAATTGGAGGGGGTACTCTGACAGGCTTTTAATAATAGCTCTTTTTCGTGGGTCACATTTTTAATTTTTTAACCTATTAGATATGCAAACTTTTTAAATCTTTCTATTGTGTTATGTAGCCTCAGTATTAGGCCTTTAATGCCCATTGACAAAATTTTTCTATGTCAAATAGTTTTTGAGTTGTGGGGGTTTTTGTAAAAAAAAACGAAAAGTGGTCTAAGTTACCCCGCCGGTCTAAGTTACCCCATTTTACGGTATTATTAATGTATTGCGTTGTGCCGTTGCCTAACAATACATCCAGGCTAGCTAGTGAGGCTACCAGGTTCTTCCTTGGTCCATAGTGGCAAACCAGAGATTTTTTAGAATCAGTTCATTTTTAATTTCCTTATCTACTCAATATTTTTTCAATTTCTTATGTATGAAATGAAAATGCTGGTATTCAAGTTACTTTCCTCAGTTTCCTGGTCTACTTATAGGACTCAAAAATGAACTTGATGAAGAGTCTAAAAAAATTGCTGCTTTGCCACTATGTATTGGTCTGCCTAACATCCTGGATACCATAAAATGGGGGTAGGGTAAACATGGTAGTATATTACAACCATAGTGGAAGTCTATGAAGAGAGGTACTTATGTTGGTCCACCGCCGTGTGGCGGTCCGCAGTCATAACCCTTCGCAAGGCCCCATGCCCTTGGCCCTTGGGCGGTTGGGCCCCTGTTGCAAGTTGCAATGGTCTTAACTCAACGGTTCGACTCCCATGGTCTCATCACAACTCCCTTTAGAAATACATAAAGTTTTGAAATTGATATAAATATATCAATAAATATTTGAACTGGGAAATTTCTTAGTTACTTACGTTGGTTCCAGAATGATATCAATGACATAAAAAATGACAATGACAATTATGACATCGGTTAAGAAGCTTCAGCCATGATCTCAGCTCTGCTCAGTCCTTTTACCTCGTAATTAATTATGTTAGAACTTCGATGTTCAAATGTTGATACTACTGGCAAGTGTCAATATCACAATCAAAATTATTTCACCATCAGAAATATGTTATAATATCACAATCGAAAATATTATTCACAAATAACCATTGATTTCAATCGAAAATTGTTCCCATCTGTCAGGCTTCTGTCTCTTATACACATCTAGATGTGTATAAGAGACAGGGACGATTCCGTGGGTTACGGGATGATACCGATGGTTACGGGACGATCCCGTGGGTTACGGGACGATC